>NC_043704.1:54589161-54903307 GCF_006229205.1 Suricata suricatta
TCGGGCCCCACGCGCGCCGCGCCGCGCGGTCCAGGCTCGGAATGGCAGCGCCTGGCCGGGCGGCGGTGCCTCCCCGGGGGGCAGCGGAGGCAGCGGCGGTGGCGGCGGGATCTTCGCTGGGGCCCGCGGGAGGAGGAGGAGAGGGAGGAGGAGGAGGGGAAGGAGGAGGAAGAGGAGGGGAGGGAGGCGTTTTCTGCCCAGACCGCCGCCAGTTCGAGCGGGCACGGGGACGGGGACACCCCACTCGTTGCTCCTCCGTTATGGAAAGGTGTTTAGCAGACTTTTACGCCCGGAGTGTGGGATTTGTACTTCATTTTTCTCTCCCCCCTCTTCCCCAAAGCAAGATGGACTCTATTCCCTTTCTCTTTCTCCCTGTGCCTCTGCCTCTGTCTTGTCAGCCTTTAAGATCGACATTTTGTACTAAGATGCAAACTTGATGGTGACCAGCAACAAAGGCGGGGTGGGATCCCTCGCTCCCTTCCTCCCTCTCGGTTTCCTAGCTCCCCCCACCCCGACCTCCAAGACCTGGTGGCCCTGCACTTGCCGCCCGGGGCTCTAGCGAATG
Organism: Suricata suricatta; assembly: GCF_006229205.1. Taxonomy (NCBI): domain Eukaryota; kingdom Metazoa; phylum Chordata; class Mammalia; order Carnivora; family Herpestidae; genus Suricata; species Suricata suricatta. The sequence continues at coordinate 54,589,727 of NC_043704.1, forward strand.
TGTTTCCCGGCTGGGTTCCGATCTCCAATCTCGGGATTGTGACTGGGGCCGGGCGTTTGGGCGACGGCTGTGGCCGCCCCAGGTCTGCGGGGCTGAGGGCTGCGCTACCTGGACCCGCTGCCGTCGCCGTGGGCTGGCTCCTGGGCACCGTGGAGGCTCCGGCATCCTATCGATTGCTATGATTTGGTTACTGGTGTATTTGTCCTGGGGGCGGCGATCACTTGTGCAAGTTGATGAATGATCGCGGTGTGGGTTTTGGGTTTGCAGACAGGATCAACTTTCAGCTTTGTGCATATCGGGAGTAGGGAGTGAGGGTGCTGGAGACACCCTGGAATAATACCAGCTGGGCTACCCTCAGCCTCTGCCCTTTGAATACAGGGAGCTTCTTTGCTTGTATTGCTCCACAGTTAGCGCATGGAGGTGGGAGGTAGAGAGGGGGGAGGGGTTGGTGGGGAGCTGGACTCCCGGGTTTTGGGGACCTTCCTTCATAGGTGTTGGAGTTGAGACTCTATTGTAAAGCTCTACCACACTGATGATGTACCTTTATTTGATACTTTATAGGTCACTATCATATGACAAAGGCTTTGCTGCAGTTCATCTTCCTCCCTGTGTACTTTCCATTTGCCTTGCTGGGTAAGTATGCAAACTCTTCCCACAGGGAAGCTGGACAGCTATTAGCAATGACCTAAGGGTCCTCAATGTTCACATAAGAAGGTGGCTTACTGGGGTTGCAAAACCCCTGAAAGCTGGTCGCCCTGGGTTTGCCACAGCAGAAATCAATTTAGGATCATTAGTATTTAGAATTCAGTTGCTGTTATTATTATTTAAGATAGTTGAAATGTTTATTTCACATTTATCTGCAAGTGTCATTTGAAAACTTATTTTCAAATAGTCATTTAGTTGATAATGAAATTTTACAGAGTTGAAGGCCTAGGAAATTTAATACTAGATAATATTATAGAAAGATTGCAGCCTATGAGTGGAGGGAATTATTAAAAACCCAAGGTAGCATTGTGCAGAATGCCTCTCTAATTATAGTGGCTGACATTTACTTACTCTTTCTTAGGTGCTCTGTCTTGGGTAACTTGTGCTGTTTGTGACAGTTATTTTTGTGGTGGGGAAAAGTGGACTAGACAGTGTAGTAAATCTAGTATTTAGATATAAAGGCCTGATATAGAAGGCAAATAATCATTTAAAATTAATCATAATTTTCTGCAAAATTTGTATACTTAGAGAAATTGGGTATATTTTAGCAACCCATACATTCAATAAACAACTCAGAAGGCCCTTAAGCACCTTTTTCAGACGTTTGCCCCCAAATGGAATAATTGGTGAAATAATGTGTAGGGCAGCAAGTGCCCAGAAAGTTAGTTGGTGAGAAGTAACAGGATAGCTGAGGGTTTATAGAACATTTGAAGGTAGCACAGAGCCCTCATTACTTGCAGTTTTCCCCTCAATTGTAAGGAACACCTCAGGTATTCCAAGTTGCTGATAAATTAAGAAAACTGGTTGTACTAAATGTGTAAATCAGGTGTGGTACTTAATCATGTTTCTATAGTGAAGATGAAGTTTGTACTTTGTGAACAAAAATAGACATGAACTCGGTTTTCCATAAAAGAAAAATGAAAGAGACCTTATCTATTTGGGATATTGTATTACCATTATATATGTTACTAAAATGTTATTTTAGTATTAAGAGGAATTGAGGACCATGCCTTTCTGGTAGTTTCCATATAGTAGCAAAACATACTTTGACACGGCTGAGAACCTTAGGTGGCTAGAAGCTCCTTGTCCAACATCTTTCATGGAATGTAAATACCACATTATTTCAGAGAGTTAAGAGAACCTCTTACTGTGTCACATACATAACAGTCCTGTTGGAATGGTCAGAATGAGATGGTTCTGTAAGATGAATTTAGTGTACAACAGAATATGTGGATTTCAGTGTCTTTGATTTTTTTTTTTTTTAAAGCTTGCTTGCAGGAGAAGTTTTTCATTTTTGAACATATGGCAAGAGTATTCAGAATGCATTCCTGATTTACTAAAGAACACCACATTTATACATGTGAGGCACATTATTTTGTTCACTGGAGCAAACTTTTAATGTTAGTTCTTTCCCCATGGAAATATGTTTGACCAATTCAAAATTTAAAATGGGAATCGGTAATTTCCAGAATAAAAGCGATCTGATGAGCTCTTGCATTTCTTTGAGATATCAAACAACTGCTTCATTAAAACAATATTTTCAAGAACAGTCTTGGTCTTTGAAGTCAGAGTAGTTTTTGTAGTGTAAAACTTGTAGTAGTGATCTAAAAGAAGTCACCCTGACAATGAATTACCAGATATTTGCATCTAAAACATATTTATTTGATTTGAAGCTTAATTATCAAAATAAGAATTTAGATAGAGGTTTTGCTATTATATTGCCAAGAGTTTCCAAACTTCCCATCTTATTATTCTCCATATCTCTATTAAGTTCTGAAACTGAAGTCCTAATTTGCATTTCACATTTAATGCTAGCTATTGGAAAAGGGGTTCATACCTGTTGTTTCTTAGTGCTACATCTTTTAAAGGTACTCTGGTGGGTTCGGTCCACTAGAGGTTTTGCTATTAACGAAAACTTGCTATTTTAATACTTTCCATTTTTTTTAATCCATCTGATCTTTATATCTAAATTAAAAAAGTAAAGTTCTGGGTTTAGGAGTTTGTGACATAGTTTTGCCTTATACATATAGCTCTGCTGTATAACTTGGAAAGTGTATCCCTTTGACCTTATAGACCGGATCTTTATGCTTAATTCATTGAAACAGAGATTTCTTTAGACATTGAAATTAAAACACAGCTTGGAGTGAAAGCTAATATGAATATGTAATTAAGGTTTGCTTATGCTGTAACCATGTAATTGATAAGGCTTTTTGTATGTAATTAAAAAAGAAGGAATAATCTTAAAATAATGTGGCACAATTCATGAAAATCTAACTCAGCAACTAATGTATGAGCCATATTTTTCAGTAAAATTACAAACATAATTTCTAATAAAAAATCATCTGCCACCATACTAAAAGTTTACATTTTCCTACATTTCATAGAACATGAGTAAAACAAGGGCCATATTTTTAACTAGATCTTAAGATGAACATCAACTACTTTTATATTAGAAATTTTGAATAGAAGTAAATAAGACTTAATAGTTTAACCCTACTAAAAAAAAAACCTTTGAAAATAGCCTCATTATCGACATACCTGTCGTACTAAAAGAAATCCTTGATATTATGAATGCCTTAAAAAGTGCAGAAATGTTTAAAATCGTAATGTTTAAATGTTCTAAGTTACTTAAATTTAGTCAATTAATTGGCATAATGCACCATTGCCAGTAAGGCACACTTGTATTTTAAGACTTAATCTTTTTTTAAAATGTTTATTTATTTTTGAGAGAGAGAGACAGAGCATGGAGAGTAGAGGAGCAGAGAGAGAGGGAGACACCGAATCTGAGTTAGGCTTCAGGCTCCTAGCTGACAGTTCGGAGCCTGATGCTGGGCTCTTACTCACAAACCAAGAGATCATGACCTGAAGTGGAAGTTGGACGCTCAACCGACTGAGCCACCCCGGTGCCCCAAGACTTAATCTAAAGCAGTGCTTAACTTAAGAAAGATACTTTTCTTGAACTTGCAGTTTGAAGTCCACCTCATTTTATAACATTTTACCACTGAGGGCATCTTTTAAAATAGGTCCCAGTGATAGCTTTTTTATTTTTTCATCAACTTTCTTCCTCTCACTATGAAATGAAAACATACGCAAATTATGAAAACATTGTGATTTCACTGCTTGGTTTTTATCATGTGCCTCAGATATATTGGATACAGGTGGTCCTCAGGCTGTCCACTGAGAGGCATGCTCTGAAAGTAGTAAGGACTGAAGAAGCTAAGGAATCTTCCAGCTAGAAGATTCTGGGACTGTAATTCAGTCAGTTGGTTTGTACTACCTCAAGGGCAGTCGTCACATACTATATCAAATTGTAGAGATTTCTGTATATTAAGTTATACCTGAGGAAAGCACTTTTCGAGTATAGCCTCACTCAACATTCACATGTGTTCATTTTATCCTTTAGAAGGCAATTACAGTTTTTTGAAATGCCAGGACATCATGTTAAAACTGTAAAGATATATGCAGAAAATCCTCATGTATTAATGAGGATTGTTTACCTTTTTTTCTTTCAAAGGAAAAATGAGGTGAGAACTGGGTTACACAATGGAAATACAAAAGAAGGCAAGCCAATAACAAATGCTACCTAAAAGTATATATAAATACAGAGATGAAAGACTAAGGGAATGAAAGATGTAAAGGATTGATTACAGACCGTGAAGCATTGACACACCTACCAAAATATAAACTTAACAAATTAAAATATATGAGTTCAAGGATTTAGATAGTGAAATAACTTCAGTTTCTGAAGAGGTTCTGTAAAATACATGAGATAACTTCAGTTTCTGAGGAGGTTGTATAAAATACAAAGCAAAAATAAGAATGAGTTGGATTTTTTGAAGTCTTAGGAAAATAAAACGATACTGTAAAATATTGATTAAATAATTAAACCAATAGTTAAACCTGGCCCTTAGGTGAAGAGATCAGAGAATAAAACAGAAATTCCTAGAATGGAATAACTGAGATCCTAAAATGGACACAGAAATGTTGGGTTTTTGGTAAAGGGAATAATTAAATAAAACACTGATAACTTATTTCAAAGGAGAAATAAGAATGAGGGTAAAAATTGTTTAAAGCAATTATATTAAATGTTTTTGACTGAGATTTATGGTAATAAATACCTTTTATACCCTAATCCATGTATAAAAACTGTAATGAGTTTCCTGAAACAGTACTAGGAGCAGTGCTCTCTGATATTTTTTATCCTATGTAATCTTTATAAATCTGATGTGTTCCAAACTATTTATTTAAACAAGTATGATGTTATTCACTAAATTGGTCTTATCACTTACTTTGAAAAACACAAACCTGTTAAAAAGGGAGGTTCCCAGGGATGCCTGGCTGGCCCAGTTGGTCAAGTGTGCAACTCTTGAATCATACCCCACATTGAGTGTAAAGATTACTTATTGTTATTATTATTATTATTAACATTTATTCACCTTTGGCTGGAAAGGGCAGAGAGAGAGGGGGAGACATACAATCCAAAACAGGCTCCAGGCTCTGAGCTGTCAGCACAGAGCCTTATGTGGGGCTTAAACCCATGAACTATGGGATCATAACCTGAGCCAGGGCACCTGGGTAATATTTTTATTACTTAAAAATAAAATCTTAAAAAAAATGGAAATCCCCAGGTCCCATATCCAGATAAGTGTGACTGAGGTGGGGCCCAGGAAACTAGTGCTTCAGTGATTGTAAAGCAAGTATAAGATAATCTGACATACTTTGAGAACTCTGGGGTAAGGGCCAGGTGACTGAAGACTGAATAGGAGTCATGCAGTGAATATGGGGCTAAAGTTCTTTGACTGATGAGTTCTCTTCCAGCTTCAGTCTGTGGCTGTATTTCAGTCAGCACGTTTGCAACACTGAGAGAAGCCTTGTCACCTCTGTTGATACTCCCTGTGTAGCAGGTGTAGTACAAGGAACAGAGGCTTTGAAGCCAAGGACTGTTGCACCTCTTGCTTACTGACCGAGGGATGCTGAGCATGTCACTACAAGATAAACTTCATTATTATGTGGAAAAGGGCTTATTACTATGTACCGTGTAACAGAAGGAGAATTACAGTAGACAGTAATATCTGCAATGACCCTTCTCCACAGTCAGCACTCAATATGTTTTTATAGTTGTATCTCACCTCGTCCCAACTCCCACCAAGTTTGAAGTTTCTTGAAGTTGTGCGTTTTAGTTTTTTTTAACATCCTCTTTTTCTTTCTTTCTTTTTTTTTTTTTTTTAAAGTAAACTGTTCCTATCATGGGGCTCCAACTCATGGCCTCAAGAACAAGAGTTGCATGTTCTACCAACTGACCCAGCCTGTGCCTTTTAATTTTTGTTTCCTCTGAAGTACAGTTGACCCTGGAACAATACCGAGGTTGGGGTGCCAAACACACCCCACTCTTGTGCAGCTGAAAATCTGCATAGAACTTTTGACTCCCCAAGAACTTCTAGTAACCTACTGTTGACCAGAAGCCTTACTGATGACATGATAAATAGCCAATTAACACATGTTTTGCATGTTATATGTGTTATATACCATATTATAATAAAGCAAGCTAGAGAAAAGAAAATGTTAATAGGAAAATCATAAGGGGGAGAAAATACATTGATAGTTCTGTACTGTAAATATCCATGTACAAGTGGACTCACCTAGCTCCATGTTCAAGGGCCAACTGTAATTCTCAACCCTGGTGTCAAGAAACATTGGTGCATTTTTAACTGGATGTGAGGTGTTAGATCAGCACTTTATTACTGAAGAAGGAAATAGTAAGAATAACAAGGATAAAAGATAAAAGGATAAAAGTGACGAATAACTGAGGCATGCCATAGTTAAGTATGGTGTCCCTTCAAATTTGGGGAATGATTTCCCTACTTCTTTAAAAAAGACAGCACAGGACAGGAGGATAGCTCTTTTCTATTTTAAAGTGGTTAGTTGACAGCACTGGGCATTCTCTCTGGTGACTTTGGTCCATCTGGAATGTCTTAGAGCATCAGTTCTCAAATTTTCTTCTGCTAAGACACATGTGACTGATGTTTACACATAGGGCATTATAATTTCCCTGGTTATAGACTTAGATAAATTATGTGGTAGTTCTCAGTGTGATAAAATCACTTCATTCCTTATCAAGAAGATAAATCAGAATATAATTGAAAGTGATACGATCATAATGAAAACTTTGAATACACCCATATACAAACATGTAAAAATCTTTATGAACTGTGGTACTTTGTTCATAACTAATTACTGGGCATTCCTCAACAACCAATTAAAACTTGCCCTTGTGTCAAGGCATGAAGATTGAGAAGCATTACATCTGGAGTGCATAACAAATTACACTGCACAGAATAGGCACTTAAATAAAAAAGAGAGGCAGGCTAAGGAGAAGAGGAATGGGAAATACACCAAATCCCTGAAATCTCAAACAATGTGAAAAACAAAAGCTAGGAAAAATGCAACATGTGGTTAAATGCAAAAAGACGTACAAAAGACTTTTAGTATCTGGGTTCTCAGACTTTCCTCTTGTACTGAAATACTCATTGCTTCTAACACAGACCTTCATTTAATTTATTTGAATAAATAACTTTGTGTTTCCTAATTTCTAAGGTTATATTTTTCAGGAACATCTTTTTACTTTGCCATATTTTAATTCAGCTTGATTTTTTAAAATTTCTAATATGTTAATAAACTTTATATATTTTACAAACATCTTTATACTTTGCTGTGTAATGGTATTGGATATACATTCAGAGTCCTTTATCTAAAAAAAATCTCTGAAAAACTAAGTTTTATTTTGTTTTTTAATTTTCTCTCTAAAAGTTTGGCATCAAAACTCATTTGCTGGCAGAACATGACCCAAACTGTCATGGGCTTTTTTGAAGTAGTTTTAAAACCTACTAAGAAAGGTTGTTCACATATTCTGCTGTAGAAATAGTAATGCATTTGGCTATGAGGTGCTATCGTAGATCTAGCTGGGAATGTTACGTAATATGTGCTGTACGCTCCATCTGACCTTTAAAGACTCACAAAAATCTGAAGCGTACCTGGACCTAAGGGTTTCAGATAAGGGACTGTGATCCTATTGTATTAACTTATTTCACAGAGTGAAACTGTTTGCTATTCCTACCCATTTAACTCTCGGAATATCCTTTTGCTGATTTTGATCGCTGATCATCTGAACCTGTTGAGTTCATTGTAAGCTGGTGAATCATGTAAGATATCCTAACAAGATATCCAAACATTATATATTAACTTAGTCAAACTGTCTGTTGAAACCCTGTGCCTTCAGTTATGAGGGTGGAAGGCATCAGAGGCTAGAAAGTCAGCTAAGCCAAAATGGTAGTTAACATTTATCCTTTCTAAGTTGAGTACAAGGCTCCTAGGAAAGGAAAGATACCCATCCCACTTCACCCCACCCATTAATTGAACCTCGTCTGTCCATTTGGACATTGTGATTCCTATTTTGTATTTGTTGTGGTCATTACCTTATTAAACAGACAGACACACATTGAAATCTGTAGTTGAAATTTCCACCATGTTGGACGTTTCTCATATAATGGTGAACAAAGTTTGGCTACTTTCATTATGGTTTACTGTTATGAGATGTTTCATGAAAGGGTTATATTTCCTTTATTATATTGCTACTTGAACATTTCTTTCATTCTATCAGAAAAGTTAAAAAAAGTGTTTTCTGCAAATTTAGTCTATTCTCAGGTGAGAATAATGTTTTTGGATTGTATTGTTTTCATAGAGGTTCTAGATACTTTTGTTTTCAATAATTAACCATGAAATGCTAAGTAAAATTTATCCTTTGTACTTTTTTAAAAGTAATCTCTGTGCTTAACATTAGGCTCAAACTCACCACCCCAAGATCAAGCCATATGCTCTGCTGATAGAGCCAGCCCTGCTCCTACTCTTAATTTCCTATAAAACCACTATAGAAAAACGTAAAGTATAATATGAGGAGGAGTAGACAGGACACTCTGCGAATAAAGTTAATAGCTGTATCATGATAAAACTTACATCAGTCTTCATTTGGTATAGACTGAAATGGTTAATGGCTAAAGAAAGTTTTTCTTCTTTAATTATTTTTTGATACATCTACATCCTTTGGTGTAGGAAAACCACAGATTGAGTAATTCAGAGGGAGTCTTATGCTGATTCTTTTAAAAAATGTTGAGTTGTTTTTCAGCCTCTCGTATACTTCTCAAAACTCACCCAAGTGTAGAGTTCTCATTGACTGCAAAGGGAATGTGGTAGAGCATGGAACAAAATGAGAAACTAATTCTTTACATCCAGCTGTCAATTTTTGATTATCTTTTGAGTTACTGAAGTTATATATTTTCCTTTCTGGTCCCCTCTCCCTTCTTTTATTCCTAGCTTTTTTTCTCCTTCTTTCTCCTCCCTTCTCCTTTTTTTCATCCAACTACCAAGCCGGCCCAACCCCGCTTAGCTTTCAATGTAGTTGGCTATGGACCCTCCTCTCCTCCTTTCTGTCTTTCCTGAGGTCTATTTTTCTGTATTTTCTTTTTCTTTCAGCCTTGTATTGTATTCACTTATGTGCGGTCTGTGATACTACACACAAATAGTTGAGAATGAGAGTTTGGAATTGAACCTTTTTTCTTCTTACCATTATCTTATTTTAAAGTTTTTATTTATAATTTTGAGCTACTTTAGTAATTATCATTACTCACATAATAAAGTTGTTAGTGTATGAATTTGAGACTTACACAGTTCCCTACATAGAAATGTCAATTAGGAAGGGATTACATGAGGCAAAGTCACCTGTTATTATGAAATAAATTGAAGTAAACTCCTTATCCAATCATTTTTGTGTTTTAGGGTGATAGGATGACTATACAGTTTCATTTTTATTTAAGGGAAAGTTGAAAGCAGATTTTTAAGAAGAGTCTCCCACATACTATTTGACTTTGAGAGGAATGGAGAAAGATAATTTGGCCTGAGGGTGTTCTAATGAAGCACAAGTTTTATTTTTACTACTTTGTTTTTCACAACAACTTTCTGATGAGAGGTAACCCTATTTTAGTGGCGAAGAAACAAAGTGTCGGGTTAAGTAACTTGTCTGAGGTCACGCAGGTAGCAAGAGACTGCCAGGGTCAGGAGGCCTGTCTGCAGGGCCGTCGTCTCCTGAGCTTTTTCTCTATTTATCTCCTTCAGGGAGGTTAACTTTTAGGTTTGGGGCAACTTTTAGCCAAGAATTCCTTCCAACTTTTCTTTCTCCCAAAAGAAAAATACTCATTTTGAAGTCATAGGGTTGAACACCACTCTATCTTTTTTTTTTTAATTTTAATTTTTTTAAGTTTTAAAGTTTTATTTGCCAGCCAGGAGCCCATCTTGGGACTGGAACTTATAAACTGTGAGGTTATGACCTGAGCAAAAATCAAGAGTGGGATGCTTAATCACCAGAGCCATCTAGGCGCTCCCAGTGCTTTATCATTCTTGAGGGAGGTAGATGAGAAAGTTTCTGAACTGGGGCCTACTGTTAGTTCTCAGCAGTGAGATCACAGTCAGAGACAAACCAGCCCCAAATGTAGTTTATAAATTGACAATTGGTGAACTTTCTTTCTAGTTGACATATTTATTATAGAAATGTCTAATCGCAACAGGTATTGATTTTACTATTTATTAATTCCTCTGGTACATCTGTAGAAATCATTTATTCTTTCATGAGGATGTTTGAGTTTTTCAAGCTGAATGTTCTATGATGTTTTTACCCTGGTACTTGTTTATTTTATTTTAAGCAAATATATACACTTATCTACGTTGATATAGGTACCTCACATACTTTTTTTTTGTTATTAAAGTGTAGTTGGCATATGTTATATTAGATTTAAATGTACAACATAGTGATTTGATAGTTCTGTGCATTACTTCGTGCTCCATAAGTCACTATACAATGTTATTACAGTATTATTGACTATAATTCCTATGCTGTACTTTTCATCTTGGTGGCTTATATTGGCTTAGATATTTTATAACTGGAAGTTTGTACCTATTCATTGCCTTTACCTGTCTTGCCTGTTTTCCCATTCCCCTCCATCTGGCAACCACCAGGTTATTCTCTGTATTTAAGAGTCTGATTTTTGTTGGTTCATTTGTTTTGTTTTGTTTTTGAGATTCAACATGTAAGTAAGATCATATAGTATTTCTCTTTATCTGTCTGACATATTTCACTTAGCGAAATACCTTTTAGGTTCATCCATATTGTTTCTAATGGCAAGATCTCATTCTTTTTCATGGCTGAGTAATATTCTGTGGTGGTAGTCGAGGTGTTGTGACATCTGCTTTATCCATTCATCTCTTGATGGACACTTGGGTTGTTTCCATATCTTGGCTCTGGTAAATAATGCTGCAGTAAACATAGGGGTGCATGTATCTTTTTGATTAGTGTTTTCTTTAGGTAAATACCCAATAGTGGAATTACTGGATCATGATATTTCTGTTTTTAATTTTTTGAGGAACCTCCCCCCATACTGTTTTGCAGAGTGCACCAGTTTGCATTTCTGCCAAAAGTGCATGAGGGTTCACATTTCTCCACATCCATGCCAACACTTGTTATTTCATATCTTTTTGGTACTAGTCATTCTGACTGGTGTGAAACTCTGGAACTTTTTAATACAGTAAAACTTGGTTTGCAAGCAAAATTTGTTCTGGAAACATGCTTGTAATCCAAAGTACTTGTATATCAAAGTGAATTTCACCTAAGAAATCTTGGAAACTCAGATGATTCGTTCCACAATCCAAAAATATTCATAATAAATCTATTACAATACTGTAATATAATATAAAATAATAAGAAATTACAAAATACAAAGAAAAATAAATTAACCTCTTACCTTTGAAAACTTTTGTGGCTTGTATGAGGGAGACAAGAGAGGAGGGCTTTTTTTTTTTTTTTAATGTTTATTCTTAGAGAGAAAGAGTTGGGGAGGGGCGGAGAGAGACCCAGAATCTGAATCAGGCTCTCGACTCTGAGCTCTCAGCACAGAGCTCAACACGGGGCTCAAACTCAAAAACTGCGAGATCATGACCAGAGCGAAAGTTGGTCGTTTAAGCCACCTGGGTGCCTTGAGAAGAGGGTTATTGGAAAAGAAGACTTTGACTGTCACTAACAGAATCACTGCTATCTGTAGGCTCAATGGAATCTTTCTTCATGGGGGCCTTTGTATACACTCACATGGATGCTGACTACAGTACAGTATTAGTAAACGCCTGTCATATACTGTATTTAATGTAACTGACAGTAAGGCAGCTGAGGAAAGGGTCTCTGTCTGCAGGCAGCCTGACCTAGAATGAAGCAAAGCATCCCTAAGCTTTCTCTTGTATGGAAAAGCAAAGGACTGTCCATAGGTGCTCGGAAGTGACAAAAAGATACGCTAGTGCCAGTTATGGGCACCTTTCAACTTTCTGAAAAATCACTTATTTCTGCCATACACTGTGGCCTGAGACTGAGCATCCGAGCATGAGAGACAATCATCCACAATCCCACATAGAGAGAGAGAGAGAGAGAGAGAGAAGAACCATTGGCTAGGTTGTGATAATGTGACATTCAGTGTCACATACTACTCATATTGCAAGACCTCATTTATCAAGTTAAAATTTATTGGAAATGTTTGCTTGTCTCAAGGAACACTTGCAGAACAATTTACTAGCAATCCAAGGTTTTACCCTACCTAATTGGTGAATATATTTTATTAAAGGAATTTACCAATGAACATGGATGTTGCTGTAAAATAGTTTTCTGTCATTTGTTTTGAAAATAAGTTCAAATGAGTAGAAAAGTTAAACACATTCATGGACTTTATTGTTTCAGAGTATCTGGTGATCAAACATGAATTAGATACAGGCTTAGTCAAAAGTTATTCTTTTTTTATTTCTTTTATGTTTATTTTTGAGAGAGACAGAACACGAGTTGGGGAGGGCAGAGAAAGGGAGACATAGAATTGAAAACAGTCTCCAAACTCTGAGCTGTCATTATAGAGCCCAATGCGGGGCTCTAACTCGTGAGCCATGAGATCATGACCTGAGCCATGACCGACCGCTTAACTTGACTGAGCCACCCAGATGCCCCCAAAGTTGTCCTTTTTTGAAGTGGCTTATGGATGCTTTGATTTATTTTACCTAAGAAATTTATTTCTCCTGTGATTAAGAAGAGATTTTATAAATTACATGTTTGTATACAAAAAGCAAATCATTCAGAAAATACAGAGTAACTTGTTGCTTTATTTTGTACTGAGTCTTATTCATCTGAAAATAATAAATTCTTTCACTTTTGCAAATTCAGCACAGAGATATACAGATATAGAAGATAAAAAGTTTATTCTTTGTTACTGTTTTTACTGACTTCTCTTTTTGCCCTGATCTGTGAAACATGCAAAGAGGATACTTACCTGTTTGGGCAGGGTAATTTTTGTTGATGATAATCTTACTAAGAATGTGCCCTTGAATTGTTTTAGCCACATGATACTGTATCAAAAGTGGTGGACTTCCATTTCTTGTGTTTCATTTCCCTCCTCCACATCAATACTTCTATACTGTTCTCATTCAACTATGTGGGTTTTCTGGCATTTGACACCTTTCTTTCTACTTGTTTTCTTAGGTCATGTTCAAAAAAAACATTTTGCACATTAAGTAATTTGATCAAGATTGGTGAGATTCAGGTAGCAAAACAACTATCCATTTAATTTGCTGTTATGGATCGAGTGCCTGTGGTGTGTTGATGCTGACTTCTACTTTGAAGATATAAAGATGAATATGGAATAGCCCTGTCCTTAAAGCACATGAAGTCTAATGGCTGGAAAATTCCAGTAGATGTAAATATCTATCAAAGAAGTTATTTGTGTTGTTTTAACAGATACTGCCTAAAATAGTACTGGATTATATACCCTGAAAAACTAGCTAATTCCAACATAGAAGTTGAGCATTGAAATATGGGGGGAGAGTTTCTTGCTTGTTACAGTGTTTGTCCTAATTGTTGTTGAGGTTGTAAAACTAATTTGGTCCAAACACTAGAGTGGATTTTTAAAAATTAGGCCTCTAACCTTCATTTAGCTTTTATTTAAGTATTAGTGCATCATTTTGTCTTTTGGACTGTTTTTAAAAGGCCAACGACGTTTTGTTTTTTGTTAAAGCTTTCCATTTATATTAGAAAGTTAAGTTTCAGTCTTGAGTGCTTTGGACTTATTTTAAATTATTTTCCCTTTTTTTATTTATTGCTATTAATGTCACAATCTGTGATGAGAACACTTTTGAAGTGAAAGAAATGACTGAGGATTCCAAATAATGTTAAAAGCACCTTACATGGAGTAAGTTTGAACTAGACATTCAAACTAGGAGTCCAAATACATGCCAATAAAAATTCTATACGCCATTCTAGCTAAGACTTATTTTACTAGTTAGGAGTGCATTAATAAGATCTGTAACCCACGTATCAAACACAAAATGAGATTCTAAAGAGAGAAAAATGTGCTTTTCTATCCATGAGAGATTACAAATTAAAAGTGATGCCTAATTTTTCCATCAATCAGTTTTCAGATTTTCCAGTATGTTTTTTTTTAGTTTATTTATTTCTTTTGAGAGAGAGAATGAGCAGAGGAGGGGCAGAGAGAGAGAGAGAGAAAGAGAGAGAATCCCAAGCAGGCTCCACACTGTCATCCCAGAGTCTGACATGGAATTGAATAGCACATACTGTGAGATCGTGACCTGAGCCAAAATCAAGAGTCAAATCTCAACCCGCTGAGCGACGTAGGGGCCCCTAGTGTGTTTTCAACCTATGTTTACAACTGCAGTTTATCTCTCATGGTTTAGTAAGCCATGGCCTGGAGGGAAACCATATGTTTGGCTTTTTTGGATCCCTTTTTATGCTTGGTAATCTAGGGGCGCCTGACTTCGACTCAGGTCAACTCTCACGTTTGTGGGTTTGAGCCCTGCGTCGGGCTCTGTGCTGGCAGCTAGCTCAGAGCCTGGAGCCTGCTTCCAGTTCTGTGTCTCCTTCTCTCTCTGCCCCTCCCCCTCTCATGCTCTGTCTCTCTCTGTATCAAAAATAAATAAAACATAAAAAAAATTTTATGCTTTGTAATCTAGATATGGTCTTCAGAGTCCCCTTTGACTTGATCAAACCTTCAGTATCACTTCTTAATCATGACTTTTGTGTCCATTACACCTCAGAATTATATGCATTTTCATCTGTTTTTATTTGTGGCCCTCCTTTTACTGGTCATTTCACAATACCAGCCCAGTTTAGATTAAAACTTTGTTTCTGAAATATTCCGCTCAGTGTTCCAGACACCAACTCTGGGTGCTTTAATACAAAAAAAAAAAAAAAAAAAAAGACATTCATAAAGAAGAAGCTCATCTGGGAAAGTATTTCTTCATAGGCTCCCAACATTGAAAATGACCCTAATGTTTACATTAAAGCAGCAAAGAGGAACAGAGACACACAGAATATAACTTGTGAGTCTTTCTTCTGTTCTCTATCTGTTTGGCATCACGGAAGTACAACTATTTAGATCTCATTATTTACCAGTCCACGTGGTAATAATGAACTTCTTTGTAAAGTTTGTATATGGATATGTGTTCTCATCTCATTTATTGCCATATTTTTGTTGGCCCTTGAATAACACCAGGGTTAGTGGTACTGATGCCTGTGCAGACAAAAATCTGAGTGTAACTTTTGACTGTCCCAAACTTAACCTACTAATAGCTTACTATTGACCAGAAGCCTCACTAATAACAAACAGTTAGCACATTTTGTATATGTATTGTATACTGTATTCTTATTATAAACTAGAGACAAGAAAATGCTAAGAAAATGAGAAATACGTTTACAGTATTGTACTGTAAAAATTTGTGCGTAAGTGGATCCGTGCAATTCGAACTGGTGTTCAAGGGTCAGCTGTATTCCCAGAGGACATGCTCACACTTGTCGTTAGCCCAGAGCTTTGTTTTATTTTAATAATTTTTCACATATAGTCTCTGCATGAATAAGGTAAATCTGTACAAAATTTCTTACAGCTTGAAAGGTTTTAAAGAATGGGATCACAGATGGAGATGGAGTTATATGTGTGAGGACCTGATCTTACTTACAGTGATGAGTGTACTGCCTAAGGAATTATGATCATGAATCAGTTGTTAGGAAGTGAATTTCATTTACTTTCATTTTTTAATGTAACCATATATATCATTCCTGACATATATTTCAAATACAGCCAGATGACCTTGAAGTCTAATATATATATGTCTTAAGAATTTGGATAATTGAAACTTCATTCAATATGTTTTCCTTGAAGAAAGTTTGAATTAATCATTTTTTCAAAACTATATTTTTTTGTGAAACTGTAGTCTCAGACTGCTTCATGTGTGTTTCTAATTGATCTTCAATTAGCTGTGGCTACCGATTTTACAGATTGAACAAGTTTTACTATTCCCAGATCCCTATGTAAGTAATCAATGATCTGTAAAGTACACATGGAGGTGCATGAAGGAGTACAGTCCTAATCATTTTATGAAGAAAAGCAATCAAAGAATTGTTCTCTACCATCTCAGTTTGGCAGTTCTGGGTTCCTGATATTGTCATTATTTTTTGCAACAGGTATTTTTTTGAGTTACCAATAATGTGTAGGAATTCCAGGGTTTGCAAAATAAAAGGATAATGGTTTTGGCCTCAGGATGTTTCTAGCATAGTAATGACACACACATATCCCAAATGTCGAGTGACTAATAAGGATGCCACACTGTGTATGGCACGCAGGGATGGGAGAGTACAGGCAATAGGAATTGATTAGGGAGGAGAAGTTGGGATGGACCTGAACTTTGATTGTATAGCTTAATGTTTAGACATTCTTACAAAATGCTTATTTGAGTCTCTCAGAGAGAAGATTAATCTAGTGGACAACACCCAGGCTAATCCCACCTCAGCCAGACAGTTCATTCCAAATGTGTCATCAGTCAAGCCCACTAATGACCTATGGGCTTTTAAAAATGCTGCTTACCCTCTGCAGAGGAATTCGAGCATGTATCCTTGCTACGTGTACATTTATTTATAAATTATATTTACTGGCTTATTCATATATTCCGTATTTTAAAAATATAGGTAGCTTAGGAGTGTAAAAAAAAAATGAAATAAAGGAAAATGCCAGTATTACCTACTCAGTGGACTTTGTCTTGCTTATCTTTTGGAGTTCAGGAACCCCTCTTTGGAGACTGTTGGTTAAAATTGGCATTGTCACCTCAAATTTTGGTTAAATTCTGTGAGATCATGGTCTTCTTGATTCGCTCACTTCTGTATCATCAGCACCTAGAATATCCTAGTGCTCAGTAAATACTGTTGAACAAATAAACAGAATTAGGTTGGTTGATAGGGATGACAGTCTAGCTCAGCATGAGGGATCTGGTAAAAATAGAGACCATTTCTGTTCATTGTTGCATACCTATACCTATAAAAGTGCTTGCTACATAGTAGGGACTAAATAAATACTAGCTGACCAAGTAAGGGTGTGGACAAGCATTCGGCTCAGCATGAGGGATCTGGCAGAGGCTCTAGATCCACCGGCATGAAAAGGTTGTGTTCCAGGAGGCCCCTTAGGCAGGGAAGAGCGTGGAGATGGACTACGTATAGGGAGGCAGAAGGGGCACAGCTCCTAAGGAGAACACAGTGTTCATAAAAACAACTCTGAGGAATGCCTTTGGTGGCCTCAGATCTGACAGCAAAAACTATGACCTTCGTAAGCATTAAAATCTGGCTCTTACTCCTATCTGTCCAAGGCATCTAGGACAGCTGGTAAGTGATTAGTTTTTATTGGATCACTCTGTTTTATGCTATCTGTGTGCTGGATATGGGAGGCTCTGAGCCTTTGAGAATGGGTCAGCATCAAGATCAGGGGCCTGTAAATGAATCTTGCCCTGATTGAAGCAAAGCCAGTGATTCTGGGTTTACCTCATGCACTGATATGTTTTAACCCTTGGCAGTGTTGCCTCCACAGAGGTGTACTCTGGTGACCGCAACTACCAGATCACATTTAGTTGTTCATTTAAACGTCATTTTTAACATGTTACTGACTTATTATCAAGGAAGAAACTGGAGTTTATGATAGAATTCCTTTTTTTCTGTTTCTTTTTAAGTTTATTTATTTATTTTGGGGGATAGAGAGAACATGAGTGGGAAGGGGCAGAGAGAGAGAGGGATAGAGAGAATCCCAAGCAGATTCTGCACTGTCAGCATGGAGCTTGACATGGAGCTTGATCTCAGGAATAGTGAGGTCATGACCTGACCCGAAATCAGGAGTTGGATGCTTAACTGATTGAGTCACCCAAGCACCTCCAATAGAATTATTTCTTACATGCTATCATCCCATTCCTTCTACCCCCATCACTAAAGCTGGGATATGTCATGGATCACCCCAATGTATACTTTTAAAATTAGTACTGAAAATGGGGCGCCTGGGTGGCTCAGTCAACTAAGCGTTTGGCTTCAGCTCAGGTCATGATCTTGCTATTTGTGAGTTCTAGCCCTGCATCGGGCTGTGTGCTGACACAGAGCCTGGAGCCTGCTTTGGATTCTATGTCTCCCTCTCCCTCTACCCCTTCTCTGCTCACACTCTGTCTCTCTCTCTAAAAAATAAATAAACCTTAAAGAAATTAAAAAAAATTAAAAAATAAAATTAGTACTGAATTTATTTACAAATAAATAAAACAAAGTAATTTGCATTTTGTCTCTTCCTTTTGGAATTTTATTATTTAGACTTTCTCTTTAAAAGGTGGTCATAAAATAAATCTGTCCTGCGTTTTATTTAGCATTGTCTGAATGGGGAGAGCAAACATTTCCTCCTTGACAAGAAGCTGGCTGGGTGAAGGCGTCCTTTTTTTTTTTTTTTTTTGGCTTTGCCACACCAGTCATGGCAGGTACCCACTGGTCCTTTGACAGTGTAATCTCATTTGGGACATGTTTATTTAAAGCAGTTTTAAATCTACAAAATTAATAAATTACTATGCTCTAATTTCCATTTCTGATGTCTTGCAGTAAACATAGGAAGTGCTTCTTTGCCCTTCCTTACAAAACAGTTTAGTGAGGGGGTCCCTGGATGGCTCAGTCGGTTGAGTGTCCACCTTCGGCTCAGGTCGTGATCTCACAGTTCGTGGGTTTGAGCCCCGCGTCGGGCTCTGTGCTGACAGCTCAGAGCCTGAAGCCTGCTTCTGATTCTGTGTTCCCCTCTCTCTGTTTCTCCCTTGCTTGTGCTTTGTCTCTCTCTGCTTCTCAAAAATAAATAAACATTAAAAAAAAATTAAAAACAGTTTAGTGACCCCAGCTTCCTAGAGGTGGATAAAAATTTCAGAGATTTGTTATTTTTTCTTTTCCTTATTTTCAACTTGAAAAGTAACTGTGAATAAATGGAAGACAGTGGCATAGACAACATGGTTGTTTAATTAGTGAAATGGGCCTTGAATTTCTGGTGTACTTCAATCCTATGTATTTAAGTAAGTGTACTCAGAACATGTGGAATGACTGTCCATTTGACAATAACTTTTTTACAGCTCATGATGGAAAATCATAAATGTATATGGATCACACACTGACAAAGAATGTGCTTTGAAGTGTGTATTAGGATTCTTAAGTGAGATTTGGATTGTGTATCAGGGCCATTTTTTTTTTCCTGCGAGATTTATTTCTGAAATTGTAAGAAAATTAATTAGAAAATATGAATTGATATCTAGATATCTGAGCTACACCCATTTCTGGAACACATTCATATTATAATTTGAAATCAACTGGTGTTTTCAAAGAAGTGGAGGTAAGTGCTAAGGTTTTTTTCTTTTTAACTTTAAAAAGCATTTAAATTTGGCACTCTAGGAAAGGAATGCTTCACAGGCCAGTTAGAGAATTCAATATAGCACTGCTGCCAGCTACAATTGAGAAGATCTTTCTATTAAAAAATTACTACAAGATCAATTATTCAATTAATATTTTACATAGTAGAAAAGTTTTATTTGTTAGGATCTTATCTCAAAGTTCCCCAGGAGTAAAGAGTCCCACTAATTATTTTACTGTGGTTGATTGATTGTATTAGAGTTCCAGAACATTTTTATTTAAAAGATTTAAGTTCTTTTAAATCACCTTTGTGGCTCAGTTGAGCATCCTACTTCTGCTCAGGTCATGATCTCACAGTTCGTGAGGTCGGGCCCTGAGTCAGGTGGGCTCTGTGCTCTCAGTCCAGAGCCTGCTTCAGATCCTCTGTCTCCCTCTCTCTCTGCCTTCCCATACTCTGTCTCTCTCTCCCTTTCTCTCAAAAAATAAATAACCATTTAAAAGATTTAAGTTCTGACACAAAAGCAGCTTATTTAGAATATTTATTTGTATAGATTCCCTTTACTTCAATTTTTTATGATTTGTATTTGAATATTTATACTAACTTTGGCACATGGTGTAGTGTTAATGGCCAAAGAAGAGGTTTGTTGAAGAATTGCAATTTTAAAAAAAGCCAGAGTGTGTGTTTACTGAAGGCATATTAAGAGGGAAGGAGTTAATAACTGTGAATTTTCTTTTCTTGACTCTTCATTTAAATAAAGTATGGAAGTAAAAAGTCATGTGGATAATTAGGTGGAATTCCTCCATCCCCTCAGTTTTTAAGCAGTTGAATGCAGTGGTCCTTCTTTCCCTTGAAACAGCCTGTGAGGAAAGAATTATCATCTCCATCTTAGATTAGGGAGTTGAGTCTCAGAAGTTAGGCAGCTTGCCCAAGGTCATTTTTCCGGTAAGTGGTAGAGCTGGCATTCCATCCCAGCTCATTCTATCTAAGGAGGCCACACTCCTACTCACTCCCTTACACTGCCACACTGCCTCTTGTGCTGCCCGTGTGGCATTTGTGCCACTCTGTAGTCCCATGGACCTGTCTTGAGTCCTACTGAGTTGTAATGCTGAGGTTGTGGCTCAGGATAAAAGTACCTTTTCTCTCTTTGTGTTCTTACATTGTCACACAGATTGCCATAAACAGACTTGCTTGTTAATAACTATTTCTTGAGTCATTCTAAGCATATGGTAAACTTCTACAGTTTAAAAAATTAGTATTATTAAATAGTATTCTAAGCAGTGAAATACCTGTGATATTTTTTTAAATAAACATTGTGCCACCACATAGAAAACAAGTTTTAGAATTCTGATAACAAATCCAAAAGAATAATAGAATTTTAGCTCTAAAAGGGATATTGTAAATGATCTTAGAGTAGTCTAGTCCATCATTTTAAATTCGAGGGAAGCAAGGCATCTCAGAGTAAGGATCTAGGACCCCAGCCGTGTGAGTGGCAGAACTGGAACCAAAAGGTTAAGACTGCTTCATGTGGTGCTTTGCTATAGAAAATCAGTTTAGCACCAGAATGATATAGAAAATATTATTAGTCAATTGATGGAACCTTTTCACAGCAGGAATATGTGACTTTCTTTTGTGGTGGTGTTTATATAAATGGTAAAAAAGATCAAAGAACTAAAATGTTATTTATTGTTGGCATAAAACTATACGTAATGCATTGTACATAGTAACTTTGAAATAATTTTATTACTAGTTGACTTCTAAGTAGTATAACATAATTTTGGTAACTAATAGATAATAAACTGAAACATGACTTTGGTGTAGCTCCCTGTGTCCTGAAAACAGAGGAAGAATTTGCAAAACAATAACACTTTGTTAAATGGCATGCCGGTTTATCAAATGCCGTAAGTTTATTACATGTGGTCCTAGGAAAAACCATCCCAGCCTTAACAGCAGCTCATCCTAATCTTAAGGAAAAGGGCCTTTAAAGTTATTCCGGGGCTACTAGCTTTTGTTCTGTCCATGAAAATATAAACTGCTCATGGCTGTTGATTAGGAGAAAGAAGTTCGTAAAACCACAGCAAATTTAGTTGTGAGTGATTTAGCTGATTTGTGTCCTGGGACGCCTCATGGTGGCCTTGTTAAGAAACTGCTATGGTGAAACACAGTGACCACATACCTTGTAACCGACCGAACTCACTCTAGTGTATGTGGGCTAAACATTAATGAGTTAGGACCCTGGATGATATTTTCAAGGTTGGTATTTTTAAGTTTCATTTGGGAGAAATTAACCTCTGCTATGCAATTCAGGGAGGAAGCCTGGTATGCCTTATCAAAGCTTTGGGAGATCTCCTTGGGGAGTGGTCATCCTCTAACCCTGACCTTCCAGAAAATGAGAGTCAGGTAGTCCCGGAAGCTGCTGGCCTGTTTTGCTTCTTTGTGTTAGAAAGTTAGAAAAAAAGGCACCTTTTTTTTGAGATATTTTAGTTCCAGATGTTGAAAAATTGTAACAATAGATTGATTTTCTTAGAACAAGACACTTTATTGCCTTCTGACCGGAAATTATCCTAATAAATACATAGATCTGTGGTCTCTGATGTAAGTGGCGCCCCCTAGGTTATGCATAGCACAACTCACCCAGCTGTACACAGAGACCCTGCAGGCAATTCTATCCAGGGAGATCATGTGTTTAGATATCAGATATTAAGACATTATATCAAATCTAGGAATCTATAAATACAGTACTTGAGTATAAAATGCTAGTTATTTAGGAAACCATTATTTTTAAAATCATAAACATACTAGAAATGGAACTTAAAGACTAGATAGTGGTGACATTTCTTTACTTCTGCAGTGCACTACAGAAGGTTCTGTATTCCACATTCCTTGGCCCATGCAATCTAATATATTTTCAAAATTTGTCTTTTAGAGTTCTTGGTTAAAGAAGAAAATTTTCTGACCTTTATAAAGGAGCTTTCCTTTATTAGATAGGTGCAGTAACAGAATGCAGAATGACTTTATGCATCTACCTCTTTTATCCATCATTAAAAGTTAATTGTCACATCATGTAAGTGCAACTTGATGGGATTTTTTACCGTACCAAAAATTGGCAAACTGCGATAAAGAAAGTATGCTCTGAGGACTTGAATCGAGAATGAGAGAGGAAAACGAACCTTTTATAAATCTTAAGTGGCAGCTAAATGGAAATAAAAGCTTTTATTTATTTTTTATTGTATTGGAGAACAGTGATAGTAGATCAGTATCTTATGTTTAGTTGGAAGAAGGTTTCAGAATGAAGCTTGTCTGACTTACGTGTGGTGGCTCGGGGGAGTAGGGACTGTGGACGTTTAGTCTTCTACACATTTGGAAGGATAATAATGGATTCACTCTCTTTGTACTGGTCCACGGAATTATTTTAACAGGAGCAATAAGTACCTTTCTCATTCTTATTTAAGGAGTGGCAATTGGTGAGATATACAGCAGGAAATACATTACCATACTTGTAGTCTGGTGCTTCCCTGGTTGAGTTTGACTCCAGTCAACTAGGGTTGAGTTTACCCCAGTAGGTAGTGATGATGCAGTAAGTAGTTAAAACCATGGTTGTACCGGGTCTTTTATTTGGCTCAGTAACATGATTGTAAAATACAGGAGGCCAAAAAAGATTTTGACATGGTGCTCTTTTACCAATCGTCATGGTTTGGGAAAAAGGGCAGTAAAGTGTAGCTTGGTTTGTAAGAAGGAGAGTGCTTATTTACAGTAGCTCAAAGGTGTTAATTATTTCTAGTAGGAATATTTCACGTGAAACCTCAAGGTAATCCTTAACCTTTTACTCTTATTTGGGTCCTGCTGGCAGGGACCAGTTTTTCTACACTACGGTACCTCACCTGTCTAGAGCTTTTCTGCTGGATTCCTGGCTCATGGCAGACTGATTCAGTAATACATTTGTTTGAATCAGTGCCCTTTTCAGACCTTGTGAAAGTCTGAAAGTCTGTTCTGTTTAAGACCTGGGAACCGCTGGCCATCCGTATTTTGATTCTTCAATTCTTCAGACTTTGCTGAGATAACACTGGTTCTCTAGCATTCCTACCCGTAAGTTACTGGTTTTAAATTTTAATTTCACCATTGTCATAATATTAGGAAATGATAGTATTAATAACTTAAAAACTTTTAAAGTTCTTTGTCAGAACATTGGTTATTTGCCTGCTTTATTGATTAAACAAAATCCGGATTTCTTAGATTCATGCCACATTAAATAAAGCATTAAATAGTTTTAGCGACAAATCATTTTATCTCACAGGAGATAGATAATTGTGCAAGAAACTCGTATTTTCTCTCTCTTTTTTTAACCTTTTAGGTTATGAAAAGGATTGGAACTTCTGGAATTAAGTAACAGAAAAATGTATTTTACCGTCATAAATATCCATAGTAGTCTTAATGTGAGAAAAAATTCTTTGTTAAATATGTCTTATTAACTTAAAATGTGTAAATTAGATATATTTGATCCTGATACTTGGGAAACAGGGTGTCCTGCCCAGCCTTTCATTTAGCACTATCTTTATTTCATTATAAATGTTGATACAGCTATTGAAACTGAAAGTAACATATATGGGTCCTTTATATCCCCTCAACTCCTGCTGTATTTTCAGAAGGAAGAATAATTCTGTTGGTTTGCTGGGTGGCTTCTTACCCACCCAGTGTCTGGGGTGGTCTACTAATGTAACTGCTATGCTGGTTTATTTATTCTGACTTGGGGGTAATGAGTGTTTTAGGTAAACACCGTTATATTCAGGATAGTTTGAAACATTTAATCAATACTTATTTTTTTGCTTTAAAAATGTGTAAATGCTATTTAAGTAACAATTCTAAACAAGCTGTTTTATATTATGAGACAATGCTAGAAAAGTATTTGTTCTGACAACATGAAATAAAACTCAAGCATTCTTAGATATTTTTCTGTTAAGATTTGTACCTTTAAATCTTAGCTATAGTTAGGATGATGGCATAACTTACAGTAATCCTGCAGAACCTTAAGAAAAGTTTGAAAGAATTTACTCTGGTTCTAAATAAAACATCTTTAGTAAATTAATGATATTGGGGATAATTTACTAAATACCTGTTCAGTGAATGGAATTATTGAACACTATCTTATTTGTATAGGTTATGATTGTGCCTTACATTCTTGTCAGTACCTACTTCAATACATGTCAAGTCAAGAGTCATTCAGGAATTACTTAATGGATGAATGAAATGTAAGACTGAAGTTAGCGTTCTGCAGCTTCTTCTGACATAGAATTTCAGGATCTGATCGGATCTATTCCAGATTCTTGTGATTCTTGGTTTTCTTTTTGTTTTACATTTGTCCTACCCTTAAGGAAATGAGTAAAATATGACATTAAATACATGTATTTACTACCCATTGTATGTCAGGTGCTTTTCTGTGTACTTTCAAATATCTCACTTTAGTTAAAGATGGTAACGAATCTTGCTGGTAGATATAACTCATCCAACCTCTCCCACTTCTTTTTTCCTTTATTTTCTCTTTTCGCACAGATTTTGGGACTGAGGTTCTAAGAGGGTGAGTAGGTTAGCTAGAAACATACACAAGGCACCAGCAGCTAGTCCAAAGCCAGTTTCCTTTCTAGTGTCCTCACTTATCCAGGGAATCTTACACCTGGACTCTTAATTTCTGATTCCTGGAACAGCTGGTTTTGGTTTTTGTTTTTGATCTGCTGGACTTCATTTAAAGCTGAGTTCTGGGCCTAGCCACACTCTTAGAAACCTAATTAAGTTGGTCTTTTAATATCTACCTGAGAGGCAGCCTGATGTAGAAGTGTTATCCTGTGTCAGACGAACCCCATTTGGATGTCATCTGTGCTACCTCATAGCTGTGTGACTTTGGGCCCTGTCATTAACCTCCTGGAACTCTGGTTTCCTCATCTATAAACAAGAGCAATATTTTTATTTGTAAATTAATTAAAAAGTCATTTTGAAAGTCATTTTGAAAATTAAAAGCTATAACCTATGTAAAGGAGTCAGGTGATTTGCACAGACTTAGAAGGTATAAATTTATACTCCTTTGTAAAAAAGACACTCCTGCCTCTGTTAGATGTATTCAGTGTGCCTGTGTTTATGTCTGTGTTTATTTGTCTGTTTGTAAGCCTAACATGTAATGTTATATATTTGCTCATATATGTATTAAAAAACAAAAAACCGGGTTCGGAACACAAGTGGTTTTCTCAGAGGCTGGAGGGAATCCTGAATAGGCAATAGTACACATTTACGGATACACGGAAGCTAGTTGGCCTGCAGAGAGAACCCTGGAGGAGGGCTTGGAGGGGTGGGAGGAGCATCAGGTGAGGAGACTCTTACAGCTTCAGAGGCTGGAAGTAATTAGGAACTCGTCTAGAGTGGCCACAGGGATCGAAGAGGCACAAATGGAGCCGAGTGATATTTTACAGGCTGAACTGACAGCACACTGAAGTACTTCATCTGTAGCTCAGTAGAATGATGGCGAACGCCTCCTTTTGCTATGGGAACTCCTTCTCAGAAAATGAAAGCATCAAATCAGATTAACTGGAACAACTTTTCTAAGAGGTTAGCATTATCTAAGTCATGCTTTCAAGAGCCCTTCTAAACACTGTAAAAGCAGAAAAATGTTAAGTAAAGTTATTATGTCAACGTTTAGGTAATTTACAGCAGAGTTCAATTTTTATATACTGTAAGTATATTTTTATAGTTCTTTGGGGCCCTTTGTATATTCTGTGTTATAAATACACACACACACATTGGGAAAGGAGAGAGGAAATACAGAAATAACTACATATCAGTTACTTATATGATGATGCATCTTGAATCAGTAATGCAAGCCAATGATAACACTGTTGATTTTTATGTGAAAATTCTTTATGATCATCATTTTTATAAAGTAGTTTCCAAGAAAGCATTTAGGGGAGGTTCCTTTCCCCCACCGCCCATTTAAAGAAACATTTAGAATAATAATGGTATTTAAGTTTTATTTAGTACAATACATTTTTGTTAGGAAAAGCATTCTTCAGAAAAATCATCAGCTTTTGCTTTCACATTCAGAATAAATGTAGAGGCCTGTGAGAAGAGACAATATAAAATTTAATAGGTATATTTTTTTTTCCTTCTAGCATCACAGACCTCATTAATATCCTTGTGTATTAGGGTGTAAGTCCTGAAAATTGATAAACCCAGATTCCAGCTCTGGCTTTTACACCACTGAAACGTGTGTATTTTAGTGCCAGACATTTTATTTTAGCAGGCCTCAGTTTTCCCATCAATGAAATAGGGACTGGTTGGAGTGATTAGGAAAGGTCCTTCCCAGGATGACTGCTGGTGACTCTGACCTGTTAGAGCCACAGGGGAAGACTCTCCCATAAATACTGACAAATCGTAATTCAGATTATTATTCAGTAGTCTTCATAAGTTTTCCTGACCTGCATCTTTTTTCGTGTAGGAGGCTGAAAGGCCCATGGTTACCTGTGTTGGAGAACGTTGTACTTTTCTCAGTATTAGTGCAAGGCTGTGGAAAGATGCCCCCAATTAGTAACTGCTAGGTTTCTTTCCTCTGTGAGAGACATTCACATGTTAAGGGCTTACTCTTGGACTTGGTCTGATCCTCTGCGAATGTTAGAGAAGCAGTTGAAACAATTCTTGCTGTATTCACAAGTAAACTCTTATGTGGATAATCACAGAAACCTTTATGTTCACTCAATGAACGAACATTTATTGAGGTCCCACCTTTTGCCTGGCTGGCATGGTAGTAAGCTCCAGGAATATAAAGTAAACAAAAATAAATACCTGCAGGGCCAGCTTCTATAGTAGTAGAGAATATAGGCATTAAGAAATTAGTACAAATAAGTATGACTCCAGTATTACAGATGGAAAAGTATGAAATCGAGTGACTATCCTCTAAATCATTGTTAAAACTAAGATTGTATTTTTTTAAAAAATGTCAAGTCAGTAAAAGCGCTGGAAAAAAATTAAAGGTAATAGGACTATCCAACTTCTCCCCCAGCTTATCTTGAAGTGAGATGATGAATTCTCATCTGGGTTTCTTCATATTTCCCTTGTTCAGGTCTGAAGAGCAGGGACATTTCAGCTAGTCTGAACAACCATGATGAGAGGCGGGAGATATGCGATCTCTAAGGACCTTGCAGCTCCAATTATTTAGGGATATATAGATCAAAGCCATTTTTAGTCACTTTTGCTGAGGTGGCAAAGACCTCATTTTACTCACTCTTTAAGTTCTCTATTTCATTTGTCTTCGTAAGGAAAAAAACCCTCTTAATTCAAAAATTTTGTTTTGAAGTAACAATAACCTTAGGTTGGTTAAGATTCTACTAAACTTGCTGAGTGTGAAAGGACTGGTCATTAGTGGAAAGTTCATCATTAAAATGAATGATGAAAATTCTCACTGTATTATACCAATGGATTAATAATTTTTATAAATTCGTCTCTATTTTTAATAATTATTGCTACCATTTTACTGAGTATTATGTACTAGATACCGTGATAGGTATTTAAGTCATTTTATTTAATCTTTATAGAAATATTATGAGAGATATTATTATTCTCTGTTTTACCTGTGAAGAACCTAAGACTCCTGGTAGTTAAATATCTTTTCTGCTCAACTGTTTCTGTGCTTCAGGATGTGAATTCTGGTCATTTGGACTCTAGAGTTTAAGTCCAATCTGACTCAAGTATTTACAGCTAATGTCTAGACCTGTGCTTTTTAATGCATGTGCTAAAGGACAGTTTTTGGGTGGATGAGATTTTTGCCTGTGAGGGCGGCATGGGGAAGGAGAGACTGATGTTTAAACAGGAGAGGTGCATGGTGATGTTTTTTATTTTTTTATTTTTAAATTTTGTTTTTGAGACAGTGCAAGCTGAGGAGGGCCTGAGATAGGGGGATAGAAGATCTGAAGGGGGTTGTGCTGACAGCAGCGAGCCCAGTGTGGGGCTTGAACTCCCCACAAGATTATGACCTGAGCCAAAGTCAGACACTCAACAGACTGAACCACCCAGGTGCCCCAAGAGAAGTGCATTTTATAGGCTGAGATTACAATAAGAAAACAGTAGCCAGCAGGAGAACCCAAGACAGCAACTGAAAGATACTCCTGATACACTGAAGTGAAAGGGTATAGATGAAGAGGTAAATAAATGAGGCTTTCAGACGGGACTATTACTGCCCCAACTGATGCCTCCCAGGTTTACTTGTGAACAGTTGGAGTCTTTCAAGTAGGGTCTCAGAATTTGTATTGTTCACAAGTCCTGTGGATGACTCTGATCTGTGCAGATGCTAGTGATATACCAAATAGGTACATGCAGGGCTAAAGTGGATGAAATATGTGGGATGTGGGATCTGAACCCTGGAGTGCTGGCTGTGTAGATGGCTATTCCTTTTCTGAAGAACAGAAGCTGAGGATCAGGGGTGCCTGGGTGGCTCAGTTTGTTGGGCGTCCAACTTTGGCTCAGGTCATGATCTCACAGTTTGTGGGTTCAAGCCCCACATCGGGCTCTGTGCTGACAGCTCAGAGCCTGGAGCCTGCTTCAGATTCTGTCTCCCTCTTTCTCTGCCCCTCCTCCACTCATGCTCTGTTTCCTTCTGTCTCAATAATAAATAAAAACATTTAAAAATTTTTAGAAAAAAGAAGCCAAGGGTCAAAGAATAAAACAGACAGCGGTGAGGGACTATTGATTACAGATTTGGAGTCTTATTCATTCTTAATTTTTAAACCCTTTTGTGGCTATTATTTGTAGAAAATAAATTGATCTTTTTCTCTCACATTTTCTGTGTTTAAAGTGAGTCTGTTTTAAACAACCTGGTACCCAAAGAGATTCTGTTGCAAATAGACTGATACCATTTCACTTATCATTTTTGCACAATATTAATTTTAAGTATAAGGCACGGTTTACTTACTGAGCTTAACATATGTATTTTATTCCTTAACTTTTCTAATTATTCTGTGTATTTTCATTTTATTTTTAACTCTGGAACATTTATTTTCTAGGTTTCTGACAATGGTGGACTATCTTATTTCAGGAAGATGGTAGTATTTTAGGCTTGTTTTGTGATTTTTTTTTTTCGTCCAGTGCTCCAGACAAGCAGTACTGAGTGATTCTGCTTGTGCGGTTATATCTTATGGTTTATAAATACATTGAACTTGGTAACAATAATTTTTGTCTAAAGTCTTGGGTAATTAAAAAAGATGATAATGGAAGTAAATCTATGGGAAGAAAATCCAGAGGTAATATTGAGTCTATTGATGGGGCTATCTTGAGGTCTTTTTATCCACAGCAATGATTATTATATCATCATTTTTTGCCTTTTCCATATTCTGTAAGGCTCTCTACCACATAAAGAATATTTTTTTAAGCAAGAAATAAATCTATACAGATGACTGAGAAGGGCTTTATCTTAACCTGGAAATCCAATTTTAATAAATACTTTTGTTTTCTGCTTTCTTTTCACAGTATTTATTTATGCTAGAACAAAGCCTGTTTGCAGTTTGGTTGCTCAGTTTCCCACCCCCTGCCCTACTGTCTCTGCTTGCTTGCAGACTAAGGGTTTTGAGTAGGAGGGGTTGAAAACAGAATGACTTGACCAAACAGTTGGAATACTGCTGTTGTTTAAGGTTTTGGATGTGCCCAGCTCAACAAAGGAATCTGTAGAGTGCCAAGGGCACTTTAGCAAAGGAGAAGTGATATACAGAGGTCAAAATAATCCACATAGATCATGGGAAAAGCTTGGGGAATACTTAACTTTTTCAAGAAGACTTTGACTGCTATGATCATAACACTGTGATGATCATAAAAGTTCAACAACAAAAATATTCATCAAAAGGCAGAAACTGAACCAAAAATACTGTCCTGCTCACCTTTAAGAACATGATCCCCAACTTATAGAAATATGCCACTCATCTCTAGGTTAGAACGATGTGAATTAAAGAAGCGTCAAGAAAGGACATCTGAGACACTGCTGGGATAGAGAGTTCTCCTTGAAGGAGGGTCTCTTTTCAAATGCTGAAAACATCTCTGGTCTAAACCTGTGAAGTCATGGATAAAACCAGCAAAGAATTGTTCTCCCAAATTCTCATTAATTTGAATGAGTAGTAATTTCTTAGAGTCCATAAAAATTTCTGGACAAATAACCACCCCCACATGCATGACTGTCCTAAACATTAGCACAGAAATGTTATAAAACTGTTGTCCCTAGAGAAGATAAAATAGAAAATACAAAATATAATTTTAAAAAGTTATGATAGAAAAATAATGGGGCATTATAGCAAGTGGGAGGTTTTGGAATTCATCCATAATCTTGTGGGGTTGATGTCAGGGGAAAAGCCATGTCCTGTCGCAACAAGCCCTTGTCTCTACGGTCAGATCGAGTGCCGGCCTGGGTGGCTCAGGGCTTGCTTGGCTCTGTGGTTCACGTGCTCTGATGCTCTAGAACTCTTCGTTGCTGCCCTGCCAAGTTCCTCCATGATACTAGGATTTTGCTCTCCAGGTTAGAAAATCATTGGTTAATAGAATTCACTGCCTATGAAGCTATGATTCAATAGATACTTATAGAACAAGTTTATATGCTTATTATTATATATAAAATGTTTTATATTGGATTGAAAGTTCGGTGGTGTGTGTATATATTATTTTACTTTTTTGGATTAAATATTGTTGTAAATTCGAGCCTTGAACTAGACCATTTTGCTCAGCAATCTTTCAGAGACCTTCTCTCTGTAGGGAAGTATTACTTGTAAATGCTGGGTGTTAAACAGCTTAAACAGGTATCTGGTAACTTTCTGCTGTTATAATTTTCATTAACAGAACCAGTGTGGCTGTCCCGCTGGAGCTACTGTGATTTTGGTGATTTTTCTGGCATTTCTTTGAAATGAATTGCTTTAGGAAATGTGTGTTAAGGTACAGACAAATCTTATGTGGTAATCCTACTATGTCACCCATTTAAATTTCCAGAAAAGGCTCAGGGCACCTGGGTGCTCAGTTGGTTGAGCTTCTGACTTAAGCTCAGGTCATGATCTCACAGTTCGTGAGTTCGAGCCCTACATTGGGCTCTGTGCTGACAGTTCAGAGCCTGGAGCCTACTTTGAATTCTGTGTTTCCCACTCTCTCTGTCCTTCCCCAGCTTGTTCTCTCTTTCTCAAAATAAATAAACATTAAAAAATTTTTTTTAATGTTTAAAAACAACTTCCAGAAAAGGCTCAAGTTTTATAAAACAACAAGTAAAGATGTTAGAAAACTTTAAGTAACCAAGCATCTTGGCTAGATTCTGGAGCTCTCTTAAATAAATCTAGAAGCCAGAACAGAGGTATCTTTGGTTTTTTTAGTGTTCTGTTTTTCACATTTTTCTACTAATGTACCTAAATGGCAGAAGACAGTGAGCTCATGCTCATATGAGGTCAGGGGTCATCGGCCAGTTGTGCTGCCAGAGGCTCAGAGGCTCAGATTTGTTGAATTTCTAAAGTGCTTTATCTTAAAAATCCACTTGAGTATTATATATACTCTTGTTGAGGTAAAATTGACATGGTAAAATGCACAGATCTTAAAAATCCAGATACCTTGTTTAAAATTTATTTTGAGAGTGTGCATGTGCATGTGTGCAAGCAGGGGAGGAGCAGAGAGAGACTCCCAAACAGGCTGTAAGCCTGAAGCCTAAAGTGGGGTGTGATCAGGCCCTCACAATTGTGAGATCATGACCAGACCTGATATGAAGAGTTGGATGCTTAACTGCTGAGCCACCCAGGCACCCCACTTTTTTTTGAGGTAAAATTGACATGGTAAAATGCACAGATTTTCAGTTTGGAGTTTGGTGAATATTGACAAAAGCATACACTGGTATAATCCACTCGTCTATTAAGAATATACCTACATGTTTTAACATAGATGTGCTGTTTGAAATTATTTTCCATCAGGAAAATTGATACCCTAAGAATATTTACCTTTTTTTAAAGTATATTTATTTTGAGAGAGAAATTGCGAGAGGGGGAGGGGCAGAGAGAGGTGAGAGTGAGAACCCCAAGTGGGTTGCATGCAGTCTGTGCAGAGCCCAGGTACCAGGCTCAAACTCAATACCTTGAGATCATGACCCGAGCCGAAGTCAGACACTTAATCAACTGAGCTTCCCAGGCTCTCTGAATCTTTACCTTTTTAAAAATTTTGTGGCTTCTACTGGCTATACCACTCTGTATAGTCCCCTGGAAATGGTGGTAGGGGACATGGAATGGTGATTTCATTTTAAGAAGTATGGGCTTCATCGAGACAGCTGTACAAAAAATGGCTGTACATCTTAGTGGACTTTCTTTAGCTAAAGTCAAGCTTTAGCTATAGAAGTTCATTAATGCCTACTGTTCACCTACACACCAAAAAATTCCTACTGCTCTAATTGCAAATAGTTTATCAAGTCAAGCAATAGATCTCTGGCTAGGAAATTAAAGATTCCTTCGCATGCATTGTTTTGCTGGTACTTTTCACATATATGTGATCTCCCATTTAGTTCCTTTAACATCCTTTTAGGATTAACAGCTGACACTTTGCCTTGCAGTAGTCACCCTGCAGGAATCTGACTGATGACCCACTCCCTGTGTTTTATTCCCATTTCTTGAATTCTTTCTTGAGCATTGCCTGCAACTATAACCGCAGATTTCTTCACTCAGATTCTTTCAGAGAGGAGATATTAAAGCTCCCTTTCAGTAGAGACCAAATTTTAGCTATTATATCTAGTGCAACACACAATATATCAAGCCCACTAGATTGATTTCAATTGTGGGTTTTGCTGTTAGGTAATATAAGAGATACATAGGGATAGGCCCAATGGTCAAGGAATGTTTAGAAGTATTAGGGGAGCTGATGATGATTACTAATATTTATTGAGAGCTTTTTATGGACTAGGTCATATTCTAAGCCTATTGCATGTATTATCTGATTGTATCTCCACAATAATCATTTGACTATTAATAATATACCCATTTTATACATTAAGAAGTTGTGTGTCTTAGGTTTCTTAGAAGTAGAGCCTGATATGCAGCTTCTATTGCAAGTGATTTACTAGGGGAAAGGGGCGCTCAGGAGGAACCTGAGCAATGAAGGAAAGCAGGATACTGAGGGCAGTGGTCCCTGGACTAGAGCGTCAGCATCACCTGTTAGTAAGACATATTCTCAGATCTCACTCAGGAACCCTGGCTCAGAAACTCAGGGGTTGGGTAGTGACCTATGGTTTAACTAGAATCTGATTGATTCTAAAATTTGAGACCACTCTGGCAGTGGAAGAAACTAGGTAAAGATACATGTTTTGCAAAAATGTAGCCTCAGTGGGATCCTTTGAGGAGTTTTAGAGTGTGAATGGCACTCTATAGAGTTGTTGTTGAGAAGAAAGCCACCTTGGTACTTTGATCTGTCAGACGTTGGCTTTGGGGGACTACCATGGGGAACAGGCAGTGAGGGAGGGGTATGATTTCCCAGAGTCTCTGGAAGAGGTGGGCCAGTGTAGCTGTGAGCCATCACATCTAACACCCCTGGCAGCTCAAAGGAATCTGGGTGGGGCATCCTAGCTCCCTACACTGAGGCACAGGGAAGTTATGTAAATAGTTTAAATTCCCACAGCTAGTAATGGGATTTGAACTCAGGCATTCTGACTCCAGAGTCCATTTTCCTAATCAGTAGTTTTACTCTCTCCTGCTTTTGGAACAGTTATACCAGTAACAACATGAACATAAATGCTCAAGAGACAGTTTAGAGAAGAAAGTTGGTTTTGACTGGGGCAAACAGAAGAAGCCCTCATGAAAGAGGTGCCCTTTGATGTTTGTCTTGAAGTTAGATAATGTCTGGACATGTAAAAATGTATGTGAGAGCTTCCTGGGTGGAAGGACTAGCCCGAGAGAGGGCCCAGTAGCATGCGAGTGTGGGTGTGTTACTCTGTTTGGCTGCAGTTTGGCTTATTAAAGAGTTCTGGGAGAAGAGTCTTCAACTTTGGTTTGAGGTCAGGTTGCAGATATCCTTAGATACCAGGCAAGTGAAGATTTTTAATCTGGAAGCAATGTAGTCAGAACTATCTTTCAGGAAGATGAATAGGACAACAGATGTGTAGGATGAATTTTAGCAGGAGAAATGGGATAAGCAGAAAGGAAACAAGTCTGGAAACAATCAGTGTAGATGATGAACTAGGACCTGCTCTTGGCTGTGGCAATTAAGCTGGAAGAGAAAGGGGTAGAAAGGATACTACAGAAGAAGCAGAAGGAACACAGCAGAGCAAGCCGTTAGAGGAGCCCCCTGCCTAAGAGAACGCAGGGGTGGAGCTTCTGCAGTGGAGGGTGTTTGAGAGTGTGCAAAGTACAGTTCAGGTTCAGGGGTGTGAATTTGGTAGGGGACAGCCCATGGGGAGATATCAGGCATGTAGATAGACTGCTGAAATAAAACTCAGGGGCTCATATGTAGATTTAGATAACTTCATTGTAGTGGCAATTATTGAAAGCCACAAGGTCTGATAATAAAATTGCTAAAGATGGGAATAATAGGAGAGGGTCAGTGTCATTTAGGGTTAAATTCTTGGTCCCTTCTTGTTCAGGTTTTTCATCCATTGACTCCCGTGGCCTCCAAATGAATAATTAAATTACATTTTGCGTGTTAAATCAAGAGAAAGTCAGACCCCTAATGCTTTCTACCTCAGAGTAGGGAATATAATGGGGAAAATGAGGGGGGAAAAGTCTTCCCAGGTCAAGACAAACCTGTCTTTTCAGCTCTTCCTAGGTAGTATCTTGACTTTTTATCTCCTTTCTGTTTTTTCTTTAGAGGTAATTAAATAGTTTAGCTTGAAAAATTCTTTATGGTTTGCTTGCTTTTGCTATAGGCTTAAATTTGTAAGTAAAAGAAAAGGCAAAAATATCAGCCAAGATACTAGGTAAAGTCAACTAGAAAGAGTAAGATTTCTTTCTGTTTTTTAAGTTTTTTTTTTTTTTAAGTTTATTTTGAGAGAGAGAGACTGAGCAGGGGAGAGGCAGAGAGAGAGGGAAAGAGCTGTCAGCACAGAGTCTGACATGGGACTCAAACTCATGAACTGTGAGATCATGATCTGAGCCGAAATCAAGAGTCTGATGCTTTCCTGACTGAGCTGAGCCACCCAGGCACCCCAGATTTCTTTCTGATAAGCCATGAAACTCAGATTTAGTTGTGTTTCCAGTTGTTTCAGTTTAGAAATGTATGGTCAGTTATCTCCAAAAGAGGTATTGTAAGTACTCTGATTAATGGGGCTGGGAATGGCATTTTGTGCTGCAGCTCATTCTCCTCATTCTGAGTCCAACTGTTTGTGGTATCAGAAGACCCTTCCACTTTTGGTCACCACTTATTGTTATCTAAAGAATGATTTTGTAGACCAGAAGTTTCTGGAATTTATATTTGGCTAAGGAGTGAAAGTGAATTTTTGCCAGAACAAACTGGGTGAACATTCTCTTCTTTAAAGGTAATCCTGGGGACAGTGAGACATCCCTGGCCTCCAACCACTAGATGGAGACAAAATGTCTCCAAGGGGCCAAAATCACTTCTCATTTGAACCAATATGCTGACTAACCTAAATGGATCAAACAAGAACATGAAAGTCTGTACAGTTTGAATCTTAGGTGTTGAAAGGTGTGGAATAAATGATGTTTTGCGTTTCAGAAACAGATTCCTCAAACGCTGTGCTTGGGACAGATTGTCCTCATTATGTAGAACCCACTCCAAATCAGTACAATTTGATACAACCATTTAGAGGAGCAATCTGTCAATATCTAGCAAAAATTGAGAAATACAGCAATTTTACATCTACTTATACCTTGGAGAAACTCTCAAACATCTGCACAAGGGCACATATTTAAGGACATTTAAGGCAGAGTTGTTTTGTCATGCAGAAAACTGGAAAGGGCATCATCAACGACCAATAAGGAAACACATACATGACAAGGTAACTGTGAACCAGTAAAAGTGAATGAAGTGAATTAGTATGGATCTAATCTCAAAAACAGTGTTGACAGATGAAAAGCAAATTGCTGACTAGTTTTTCTTTATATCTTCTGTATACGTTTTTAGAAAACACCCGAACAATGCTATACATTTTTTAGCTCAAATACATGACAGTGTCCATTTCTGAGGAGGAAGGGATGAAGATGAATGGTATCAGGCAGAGAAAAATGGAGGATTTCAATTTTATTTACATTGTTTTTGCTTATTTATGCTTTTTAGAGTCAAGTATATACTCCAGAATGTTAAGTTTTGGTGATGTGCTCATGCATATTTGTAATCATTCATTGCATTTAATATTTTTTTCAAATGAAATATAAAGGAAACACTTTAATACTTGATGGGCTTAAGTTGATATTCTCAAGTGCATTGTGGGATATATTAAATTGTACATTTTCCCGCAATACCTTTTAGTTATAGATTTAATGTTCAGCAATGTGTTTGAAGAAGTGATTATTCTGTGTGCTATTTCCTCATCACATTTCCACGCACTAAGCCATGGCTTCATGATTCATTCTTGCACAAACACATGTAGATCTGGATTCTCACACGTTGAAATAAACGCAGCTGTGTTTATTTCAGTGAGATTACATTCAAATAAACACACATGTGATTCCTTATGAGCGTGAACCCGTAAAACACTTGTTGATTTGGTTCTGAAATTGTATGTTCAAATAAACACACTTGTTTTAAGGGAAGTTTCATTTTACTCAAATGTTCATGCCTTGAACATGTGTTTTATAGTAGGTAGATGTAGACAAAGAGTGTCTTAAAAGAATAAATAGTTCTTTAGAGTCTATCATTGCTTTAGACAAATGGAGAGTTTATTTAATGGGCTGGGTTTTTGTTGTTATTGTTAACATGTTGGTAGTTGTCCTCTGTAAGTAATTAATTAAAAATAGTTTTTGAATATCACGGTTTATATAATTCATTTATTCTTGACAGGTTAACTGAGTGGAATAGAATTTTTAACAAATTAAATAATATGTAAAATCTATTCATGAGTATACTATTAAGAAATATTAATGATAAATTGAAAAGTGAAGGAGCTTTTTAAATTTTGGAAACTGATTCTTGTTTAACCAGACTTGTACATCTGTTTTGATATTTCAAATTTTAGAATAAAAACTGAAATTTCAAATCAGAAAGAGTACTATTCACATTTTTATTAATGCTGAAATGATTGTAGGTTACCTGAAAAGAAATGGGTTAACATGCTTTTACCTTCTACAAAATATTTTAATAAAATAAAATAAAATGTAAAAAGTACCAATATTTGAGGTTATCTTTTTTTTTTCCCCCAACCATATGAAGTACAAGACTATAGCAGTCAGACAGAGGTCATTTTTTCCCCATCCAAAATATGGAATGAATTTTTCTATAGTATTGGGCAGATATTTAGGAAGTAGACAAACCAATCCCTGTTTTTAACCTGGAGTCTGAAAGGTATTTTGCTTTCTATGTAGGGTTCTTTGGTTTAGAAGTCCTGTCAATTTCTAGCCTTGGACTCTCTGATGGATGGAAGGAACTCAGGGCAAGGGTTTGTGGCGGGGGGAGAGTGAATGGGAGAGTAGGACTGGCAGGTTTTTGTTTATTTTTTAAATCTTTATTTTTGAGAAAGAGAGAGACATAGGGCAGGGTAGGGGCAGAGATAGAGGAAGACACAGAATCCTGAAGCAAGTTCCAGGCTCTGGGCTGTCAGTACAGAGCCCCACACAGGGCTTGACCTCACGAAATGCGAGTTCATGGCCAGACACGAAGTCAGATGCTTAACCAATTGAGCCACTCAGGCGCCCCAGGAGTGACAGATTTTTAATGGAGGCACATCTTTGGACAGTTTCCTTTGCCCAGTTAGGGCCTGAGTATGGCATCCGAGCCCTTTCCAGCCTTTCTGTCAAGACCTTGCTCACCACGTCAGTGAAGCTTGAGAAGCTTAATGTAGCTCTTAGCTCCATCTCTGTGGAGCAGACACAAGGCGCAACCTTCTGCTTGCTGCCACAGTGGATATACAGATACCTTGCCACAAAGTCTGCATTCTTTTTTATTAAACTCTTCTGTTTTCTGGTCACTCGTTGCTTTGTTGGATTTGGCCTCTTAGGAACTTCTGTTTAGGCATTTCAGAAGGTTAAATATTGTTATGTGAATAAATTCCCTAAATGTAAACTATTATACAGAAAATAAACTTTTATAAAGTTCTAAAATTAATGTTGTATTTCACAGGTAATGCATGAATACTTTTTTTGTCAGAGACCAATACATTTATAATAAATAGTGTTTTATTGTTTTTAGTATTTACTCATTTCTGAAATTAATATAAAAATATTTTATTTTTTGGCTTCCTTCTCCCTGTAGAAAAGAAGCTTCATGAAAACAGCCTATGACTGTTTTGTTTGCTCTCTATATACAGTGCTTAGAACAGGGTCTAGCACGTACCAAACACACAATATAGGTTTATAAATTAATGCTGTATGAAGAACAGATATAAACTTCCTTTTGACTTTTATTCCAGTGTTAATGTTTTGCCACTTATCCCACTAATCCCTCAAGCTGACAAGTTAGGTATGTATTCTGTAGAACCCTTCAGTACATTCCTTCACTCACCTGTAAATTTTCATAGAAGAAAGCAGAGCATAGTCCCTATTTTCCTATACCTTTACAAAACTTGGTATTATTAAACTTCTAAGATTTTTCAGGTCTAATAATGTGAAAATGTTACCTTGTTTTACTTTGAATTTCCATGAAATCAAGCATACTTTCATCTATTTATGAATTCATTTTTTCCTTCCTTGAAATTACCTGCTTATATATCCTTTGCCCATTTTGTTATAGGACTTTCCTTTTTTTTTTTTTTTTACTTTTGATATTGCCTTTGAATGAACTTTATGTAGCTTATACATCAATATATTGTTTCCTTGTCTAATATGCTAATGTATATGGCAGATGTTTCTCACAATTTTTCTTTCCTTCACTTTGTTTAGAGTGTTCTTTCTCTGGGGATGTTGACAGTTTTTACATAGTTAGGTTTATCAATCTTTTCCTTCTTGTCTTTTCTTCTTGTGCTTTGTTCAAGAAGACCTCTTCTACCCCCAGTATCATTGATCTATGTGCTTCCTTGTATATTCTCTTAGTACATTTATCTCTTTCATTCTCATGTTTAAATCTGTTTTTAATTCCTTTTTTTAAAGTTTATTTATTTATTTAGAGAGAGGAGAAGAGAGACAGGGAGAGACAGAATCCCAAGCAGGCTGTGCACTGACAGTATGGAACCCCATGTGGGGCTCCGTCACATGAAACGTGAACTCATGACCTCAGCTGAAATCAAGAGTCAGATGCTTAACCGCCTGAGCCACCCAGGCACCCCATGTTTAAACCTTAAAAAAAGTCTATTTACGATTATTGTTAATGCTGTGAGGTAGAAGTCTTTACCCCTCTCATTCCTCACCCTACACAAAGGGCAGCCAGATAGATATTCGAACCTTGTCTGTAGAGTAAGTGTGTGCTCTCTCTAATTTGAAATACTTTATGATGTACCAATGTTTTGGGGTTGATTTTTGAACTAACATATTGTGTTCTATTGATGTGTTCTTCTATTTATGTGGAAATAGGAAATGGAATTTTACAGCTTCATGATGTCCTTCTTACTAGTTTTACTAGTTTGTCGGTTGATTCTCTTACAGAAAATCAAATCATGTGTATTTTCTTACATACAGAAAATCAAGTCATAGGTAACTAATGATAGTTTGTCACTTTGTTCAATCTTTTACCTTTTCTATTTTTCTTTATTTCTGTTTTTTACTTTTGGTTAATGCGTTGACTAGCACTTATGGCATAATGTTGATT
The DNA here is from genome assembly GCF_006229205.1 of Suricata suricatta. Classification (NCBI taxonomy): domain Eukaryota; kingdom Metazoa; phylum Chordata; class Mammalia; order Carnivora; family Herpestidae; genus Suricata; species Suricata suricatta. Next base: position 54,630,106 of record NC_043704.1, read on the forward strand.
ATTACTTTTAGTGGTAGTATACACCCTTTTTGTGTGTATATTTTTCACATACTTTAATGTATCCAATATTTATTTCACTACTATGAATGAGGTTTTCTATGTGCTTCTCCTAGATCCTCTTTATCATAGGTTAAGGAAATCCTCTCCTATTCTTAGCTAACAAGTTTTATTATGAATGTGTGGTAAAATAGTTTATAGATCAAATCATGTCATTTTCTTCTTTTAGACTATTAGTGTAGTGAATTGAATTGACAAATTTTCTGATGGCGATCATCCTTATATTGCTGAAATTATTGTTACTTGATGTTACTTTTTATACCTTGTTTTATTATATTTTTTAAATTTTACATAAGAATTCTATATCCATGTATAGAATAAGTATGATGAGACCAGTTTTTTTGTTTGTTTTTTTGTTTGTTTGTTTTTTGTTTTTTGCTAATTTACCTGGTTCTAGCATGAGGTTAACTGAGCCTTAACTTACATACTTTTTTATACCTTTATATGCTAGGAAATAGTTTGCTTGAGGTGAAAATTATTTATTCTGAATGCCTATTAGAATTTCTACAAAACTGCCTCAGTCTAGTTCCTTTTTTGAGGATGTAGGTCTCAGGAAACCTCTTTAATTTTTTTTTTGTTTGTTTTTACTTTGGTTATTGTGTTGGTTTTCTGCTTGTTCTTTGGTCAGTTTTGATAATTTATATTATGTTAGGAAGCTATTAATTTCATGTAGGCTTTAAAGATTGTGGTATAGAGTTCTTAGTCTTTTTAAAAATTTTTTAACAATTTTTTTTGAGAGAGAGAGAGAAAGAGACAGAGATGAGAGACTGAGCATGATTTGGGGAGGGGCAGAGAGAGAGGGAGACACAGAATCCAAATAGGCTCCAGGCTCCCAGCTGTCAGCACAGAGCCCCATGGGTGGCTTGAACCCACGACCCATAGGATCATGATCTGAGCCTGAAGTTGGATGCTTAACCAGCTGAGCCACCCAGACTCCCCTCTACTTGGTCTTCTAAAGCTTACTATTCTCTATCTTTAGTTTTTCTCATGTTTATTAATTTGCTTATTCTAATTAAATTTATTCTTTTGTCCTTTTTTTTCTTGTTCTCTTTTCTAGTGCTTTTGAAACATTCATTGATTTTCAAACTTTTATTCTCTGAAATGTCACTTGTTGCACTGTTTCCTAGGAGTACCATTTTGATGACATCTCACAAGTTTTTTAATATAGTGTATTGTTGTCAGTTTGAAATATTTAAAAACTGCACTTTGGTTTATTCTTTTATCATTATTTCACTTATGAATGCGGCTTAAAATTTGCAATTAAATATTTGGGGGGCTGTCATTTTCTCATTAATTTCTCATTGGTTTTCTATTCTCATTTGTTAGTGGATGGCCTGCAGGATCACAAAATTTAGGAATTTGCTAATGTGATCATTCTCTGAATATTTCTCATGTCTTTGAAAAGAATGTGATTTCTTCACATGTGGAGCTCAAAGTGCTACATATTTATGTCTGTGAGGTTAATATTACATCATTTAGGTTAATTTAAATGTTATTTGTATCTTTCATGGCATTACCTGTTTTGCTTTGAATTTATCTGTTATTTTCTCAGGTATTTTAAAGCATCCCAATGTGCCTGTGATTTGTCATTTTCTCTTATCTGAATTGTTTTCTTTTGGTATATATTTTCCAGCCAGGTTGTTAAATGTGTAAAAATCAGTGACTGTTACTCTTGGAATATTATTCTTTTGGACAAAAAAAATATTTCTTTATCCCTCTTAAAGATTTTCTCCTGTGTTTCTTCTTGTCTGTTGTTACTATTGCTGTATGTACTTTCTCTTTCCATTTGCCTGATGCATAGTTTCACATCCTTGAATTTTAAAACCTGCATGTCATTTTGTTTTAGGTGTGCCTCTTACGGATATGAACATAACCAGATTTTACTTTTTATTTTTTAATTTAGCCTGAACATTTCTCTGATATTTTTTATTCCCTCTCTATTTCTACTTTCTAGACATTTTTTTGGAATGATCAGTTTTCTCTAGTCTTTCTTTGCTGTGCTGGTTTGAATAGCGTACATTATTTCCTATTTTGTGATTACTTCTATTATTTTTTCTTTGAGTTTTATTGAGATACAATTGACACACAACACTGTATAAGGTTTAAGTTGTACAGTATAATGACTTGACTTACATGTATTGCGAAATAACCATCTGTGGTTAATGTTCATGATCTCATAGAGATACAAAAATATATGTCAAGTATATATATATTTATTTTTTTCTTGTGATGAGAACTTTCACGAACTTTCACTCTCTTAGCAGCTTTCAAATATACCATGCAGCAGTATAACATAGTCATTGTTTTATACATGATATCCTCACCACTTGTGTATCTCACACTGGAAGTTTGTGCCTTTCTACTACCTTCATCCAATCTTCTTGACCCCTAAGGTGTTTTTAACATGTATATATAAATGTGTTTTTCTAACATTGGTAGCTTCTCTCTAATTGACAGAACTTGAACATGCTTTTACTCTTTTTTATTCTGTTTCTTGAACCTTATAGATTGATAAAGACAGATTTCCCTTGGGATTATTGTTAAAAGTACAAATTTGATACCTGTTTTGTGGATTACCTTTTCTCTTTTTTTCTAATAATTTTGAAGATTTTTGGCTTATTCTCATTACTCAAAATTTCTCTTTGATATGTTTTAAGCATTTTGTTTTTAATTTATCTGTGTTGGCACTTAGCGGCTTCTTTCGGCGTGAGGCTCTGTGCTTTGGGAATCATGTTCTTCAGTTTTAACAAATTCTCAAATACAGTATTTTCAGATATTGCCGCTCCTCCACTCTTTCTCCTCACTTCTTGGAATTGCTAATATATAGATGCAAAATAGATCTATCCTCTCTAGCTTGCGTCTCATAACTTTTACTTAAACTTTTATTTCTGCCCCCCCGCCTTTTTTTGTATTCTGGAGAAGCCTTTGGCTCAGGTTCAAGCTCAAGAACTCATTCTTCAGGGGCATCCTTTTAGTGATGCCCTTCTATTCAGTCTTTTAGTTCAGTAAATACATTTTACATTTCCAAGTTTCCCATAGTTCTGATTCTAGGATTCAAGATTCTTTTTATATCCAACCAGAAGATTTTGAAATATATATAAAATATATGGCCGATAGTAGCATATAGATTCCAGCAGTCACACAGACCTGTGTTCAAGTCTAATGTCACTACCATTTAACTGCGTTATGCTGGTTACTTGATGTCTTTGTTTAAGCTTCAGTTTTATAGTAAAATTGTGATTAGAAATGCCACTCTGCTATGTGGTTGTAGGGATGAAATTCTGTACCTATAAAGTCAGCTAATTCATTAGTCACTGTGTGCTAGGAATTGTACTAGGATATTTTACTCACAGTCTTTACCTCATTCAGTTCAGCAATTCCTTTATAACAAGCCCCAGAAAATATCGGTGGTAGTTTCTCTCTCTCTTCCCCCTGAAGGCGACCAGTTCTGTCCCTTTGGTTGTTGAAACACACTGCAGAAGCAAACCTCTCGCCCTTAGTTCTCCTACTTACTGGCTTCTCAAACTTCCTCATTTACACAGTATTTTCAAGAGAGGGGCGTTTGGCCTGCCCATGACAGTGTTTCTTATTTAGAGTAATTTCTTTTTATCCTTGTTTCCTGCTCAGTGTTTGGTCCTTGTGTGTGCACGTGTGCACTTGCATGTCATCTAATCCACTTCGCTGAGATTGACTAGCTGAGTTAGATACCACCGGTGCGTGTTCGTTTTCTCCTGCTTGCCGTGGACTCTGTAGGGGATTGACCCTTTTTGAAAGGATAATGTACTTATTTTGTGAGGAAATCATTTAGCAATTAACTATGAAAGAGTAAATAAAGCTTATGGGAAATTAGTATCATTCTAGACCGAGACCGAAAAGGTTACCTAGAAAGTACACTACCTTTTTTTTTAAAGGTACGTGGGGATGGTACAGTTGTTCCTAACACAGTCACTCTGTGCTTGTTGACCAGATCTGAAACTCTGTGTCTCTTAAACTTTCCAGAAGTGCTATATTCAGATGATTCTTTTGTCTCAAAAATTAGTGAAAGGATTTGTAACAGTCATTTATGTTTTTAAATAAGAGCAAAAAATTAAAACTCAGTACATTTTCTTGAGACAGTTGGTGCCTATCAAAAGGATATTTTACCGGTATTGTTACTTTTTAGAGAAGCCAAAAATGCCTGAAGAGTAGTGGGGATTGTCATGTGTTGAAAGTACTTGCACGTTAGTTTGTGTCTAAATGCTTTATAGTTACAGGTTAACTCTAAACATATTACCTCCTTCCTTCATAGCCTCATTCTTATTAGTTTGTTTATAAAAGGTTGAAATTACCATGAATATAGTGTAATCATTTTACTATTTATTATTACAAATGTGTAAACAAGGTGATTTTATTTTATTTTTAAAATTTACTTATTCTGAGAGAGAGAGAGAGAGAAGAGAAGAGGAACAGAGAGAGAAGGAGAGAGAGAGTCCCAAGCAGGCTCTGCACTGGGAGTGCAGAGCCATACTCAGGGCTTGAACTGACAAACTGTGAGACCGTGACCTGACCTGAAATCAAGAATTGGACACTTAACCAACTGAGCCACCTAGGCAGCCCAACAAGGTGATTTTAAAAAGTAGCATTTACACTATCGATCATTAAAATAAAAGATGATTATCTATTGATAACAAAGCTTTTTTTTTTCTGGAAATATACTGATTTACCTTTTGTTATATTAAGAGGTTCATTAAATAATGTATGTGAGCCACCTGTTTGTTATCTTTGTCTTCAAAAAAAGTTAACACCTTTAATTTAGTACCAGTGTACCAATACATGTGTTTTCTGGCTTTTTATAGATTTTTAAATTTGTAACTTCCATATTAATTTTTAATGTTATCCTAATTTAATAATAAGCAGATTAACAAAGTAAAAACAATGAAAAGATCTTACACTCTTATTGGAATAAGGTGGTATTCATAATAACTAACCTACATTAGTGAAACTTTTTCAGTGTTTTGCAGTTATGATCCTTTAATATGTACATATTTATAAATACATAGTTCTGTTTAATGGAAAGTATTCTTGAAGATAATAGTAAAATCATCTGATGTTTTTGTATAAACAAAAACAAATTTTCTCGAGGTACAAATAATATAATGTTTATGAAAATAGGTAGGCTTTAAAATTGAAACTAAATTAGTATCGTATTTGCTTTGTTGACTCTTTTCAATAGATTTTAGAGAAAAATCACAGTTTTAGGTTTTCAGGACAGTTCTTATTTAAAGTCTCTCTTGTCTTTGTAAGTACACTAACATTTTTTTATACCACGTGGCTCCAATTTTGGTTTGGAATGTAAACATGGGCAATAAAAATAATTTGATCACTGTCATTTATTGAACTCTTACTATGATAAGCTAATATAGTGTCAAGGATTATGTCACTTATTCTTCCCCAAAACTCGTGGTAAGAATTATAAACCTCTCCATTTTATAAATGAGAAAATTGGGATCTAGAAAAGTTAGGTAACTTATCTGTGATCAACACAGCTAACAGAGGACTCCAGATTCAAATCCAACATTCTCTTACTTCAAGGTAACATTGTTTTAAATTATGTATGGGTACAGATTATTTCACTCTTTTTTGCAATATAACAGCTTTAGATCTTTCAGTAACTATAAGTTCAAGTATGTATTTTTATTATTATCTATTAAAGATGAGGCTACTCTTTGGAAATTATGAAAGAGAAGAGATCATGTTGTATATATTTTGGTATTCTTAACACCTAGCACAGTATCATGCACGATAATAAGCCGTCAATAATTGTTTGTTGAAATGAAATAAAGGAAGTTCTTCACTAGGTGTGTAATGAATGAAAATGAGTAAAAAAGTATGTAACAATATTTAAAAATCCAGCTCCAAAGTCACCATTATTAATTTGATTTAGAGATGTAGCCAAATGCCAAAAAGAGTACCTCTTGACCCTTGTTTGGTGTTGTCCCTCCACATTACAAAAATACAGATTTATTTTTCAGAAGGATGACTCAAGGCTGTAGAGGGCAGTGTAAGCCAACTCAAGTAAACTTTCTGGGCTATTGAGGTGCTATCATAGTTGCTGTTTGTCAAACGTCCAGTTAGATTTTAATACCCCAAGGAACTGACCACTGACTATTAGAATTGTTTCAAATTTAAAAACAGAGGATAAATAAAAGGTATAATAGAACCGGAGTTACATAAACGCACAAATGAAGTTGGCAATTGAACACACACTGTTTCTACCCATACAAAGTCTAGTGACAAAACCAATACCATTACGTAAATAATCTAGGCTTAAAAGCATTTTTGTCTCCATGAACTTGATGACAAAGTGTCTTGTAAAGAACTTTCTCTTCTCTTTAGTTGTCTAATTGTATAACTTTGATTAAAAATGGTAAAATCCTCAGTTGTCTTTCCCTTTTCTTCTCTCTCCCTACTATTTAGTAGTGTATCAAAGACTATTTAGTTGTGTATCAAATTATAAGACATACTAAATTTAAAAACATTAATAATGTCAGTTCAAGTTTACTTGACATTCTCTCATTCTGTTGTCCATATTCACAGTTTGATTATCTAGGGTTTGCATGATTATGTTACTTTTCTGGTAAATAAGATGCTTTTGAACTATATTTCACAGTCAGTGGCATAGGTTTTCATGTAGGGAAAAAAAAACCCCTCTGAACTTACCAGCTCACAAATATTTCAGTTCTGGCAAAATTGCCACCAGTGTGTCTCACACTGGCCACCTGATGGAAACAGATATCTGTGGTCTAAAGAACTAATGGAGAGCATTATGTTAGTTATAATACTGATTTTTATTAGGTACCACATTACCCATTCATTTCTCTTAGGTTTTTGGTTTTGGCTTAAAATAAATGTGATTTCCATCACTGAAAATTTAATAAGTAAAAATCTTATCTTTGATAATTGCTGACATAGCACTGGTCATTGGCCTGATTTCAGTGGGCAAACGTTTCTAATTTAAATAATCTTAATAGGCGTGTCCCTGATTAATAATAAAGTTTTAATAGATATGTTTTATTAAAGCCCTTAAGTAAAAATAGTTTAAGTTTATTTATTTTGAGAGAGACCGCGGCAGCGTGAGTTGGAGAGGGAGCAGAGAGGGAGGGAGACCGAAAATCCCAAGCAGGCTCTGTGCTTCCAGCGCAGAGCCCAATCCCACGAAATGGCGAGATCATGACCTGAGCCAAAACCAAGAATTGCATGCTTAACTAACTGAGCCACCCAGGCAACCCCCAAAATAAAGAGTTTAATTAAAATGAAAAAGAAGTTTTCTAAATGTAGATAAGTGAAGCACGTTTGTCAGAAATTGTAGGAGTGCTGACTTCAAGTTTGACTCTTTTAAATATGGTAAGAACCAATGAATATATAGTTCAGAAGAACTAACGTCTCATCCATGTTCTCATTTGATTTTCAGAACACCTATTGTTCGAGTCAGGGCTGTAGTTCTTATCTTTACAGATGTGGAAAAACCGGGACTCAGGCAACATGAGGGAGACACTGACTCTGAGGTGGCTGGGAAATCACAGCACTCCACTGGAACCCAGTCTTCCTGTGCTGTTTGCTTAGAATGAAATAGCTATATTTGTGGTTTTGTTGCCAAAACACTACCTATACTTTGTACCAGAGAATGTTGTCTGGAAATTCTCAATAACAATATATAACTTCAGTTTATTGATCTTACCAATTCTCTAGCTGTAGGTCAATTTCCAGTTTTCAGGTTTGCTTTAGAGGTCTTTTGTTTGATGTGAAGTATAGTTAAGCTTGTTCATTCGTATATTTCATGCATTTGAAGGCCAGATTTAAGAGGATTCATAGAACTATGAGCGAGGATATGTTAACAGGACAAAATCATAAGCTGAGTAAATTTGTGACGCAGATTTAGTTGCTGACATTCAGTGTTCCTTAGGTATAAGTGTACATTCCAAGGATTGATGTAACTCTGGTTAGTTAATTTTTACCTTGTGAATTTTGTTTTAGCATTAGATCTTGTGTCTTTGGCTACAAGGGACTGACCAAAACTTTTCTTGTCTTTTTTTTTTTTTCCTCCCAAAGCTCTTTATAAACATTAAATCTCAAGAAATTTATTTTTTACTGCAGCTCTAAGAAGACACCTAAAAGTTGTTTCCAGAAATCCTATTAATTAAAATACTAAAAAGGATCCCTAAAACACCTGTTCCTCTCTAAAGGGAGGGAGGGGGTGGACCAGTATGTGGTATGGTTGGTGAGTGTGAAGCAGAATGTGATTCACCTAGCAAGGAAGTAGATGCACATTTGTAGTTTTAAATTGATCAAAACCGCATTTTCAAAGAGAAAAATGAGGAATAACAGAAACGATTAGAAGATAAGGATACTCTGCTTCTGTCTTCTGAGGAGAGTTTGAGCTTACTTTAAGTGTATGACTGTGTAAGCTACTTAAACTCCAAGTCTCAGTTTCCTCATCTATAAAGCAGGATAATAACTTAAGTACCTGTCTCGCTGGCTGTTGAAAGGAATAGTGAGCTAAAATATATAAATGCTTTCTCGACCTCTTGGCACATGGTATTCTCTAAGTAGCTGATAATAATTGCAGTAGCTCTTGTTGCTGCAGTAATCTTCCATGAAAATTGGTACCTGAAGTTCAGTGGGAGCGAAAGGAGTGGACGGAAAGGTTAAGTGAGTGAAGAGTAAGTAACTGGACTCCATAAGGGCTTAGCAGCTGGTGTGATGTGGGTGTCGAAGTAAAGGGGTATCAAGGTGACTGTGGTGGTTCAAGCATGGGGCCTGTTAAAGAGATGGTGTCCTCCCTGACCCCAAGGAAGTAGGGCTTTCAAAGAAATATCAGTGAGGCAAAGCAGTAGCTTAAAAAGCTCAGGATAACTTTTGTTTTTATATGACACACTTGTAGTAAATTTGTGTTTAACATTCACATTTGTAAATGTTTTTAGTTAAAATGCCTTTTGCAGGGGTGGGGGCAATAAGAGGGTGGTGTTCTCCTGCGTAAGTAATTCAAGTTTTGGGGACTCATTTGTTTGGCTAGTGAATGTTCTGCCTAAGCAGACAAATGGCAAAATATCTATTTAAAATAATCATGTCTTCTTTAAGACAAATAGTGTCTAGAAGTGTGCCAGGTATATTCATCGCACTGTAAGAGGGAGATTGTGGGGGGTTGGGGGGAGTAGTCAGGAAGCATGTAGGTGGGAAGGGTTTCCTGTTTCCAGGCAACAGCAAGGAGCTCCAGAGAGAAAGCAACTTGAATATAAATTCATTCAGGAGAGGACATTTTGCCACACTGCCTTCTAGCCGATGGGGACACAGACTTGATTCTGGAAGATAGGGTGGAGTTTAAACTTCATTTGTCAATGGGTAAAGTTATTGGAAACCTATTTCTCATCAGGTTTTGTGTGTACAAAAAATACCATACACTGGTGGCCAGGTTACAATTTTACAGTATTCTGAAAACAGTAGCACCTGCATGTTCAACTCCTTTCTCCTTTTCCAGAAGCACGGGGCTTTCTGTGGCCTCATTTTCCCATGTCTGCTTAGAGAACAGAAGGGCTGTTGGCCTCAGAGCTGGCTCCTTCCCTGCCTGCCTCCATCTGCAGGAAGGAGGGAGAAATGCAGCACACAGAGCGCGCTGGGAGCTTCTTCCTCCTCCGGAGAGGCCAGCCCCACAGTTTTACAGTGAGCAGATGGGAGAAGAATCCCTCCTGCCCCCTGGGCCATGGAGAGTCTGGGCCGGTCACCTACTGGCAACGCTGACCCTGTCCCATGAAATTCAGGAGAGTGGTGTATTTGGAAGAATGGAAGAAGACATTTGCAGGAGGTAGCTACCTGATTGGGGTGGGTAAATCTTGAGACTTGAGATACCAGGAAAGGCAGTTGTTTACTATTGGTCCCTCAAAGATTTTGTAACTGATGCAGTGACTGTGAGCCCTGAAGGACCCTCTCATTTTATATACCAGCCCTCGAGGACGTGGGTAGTTGTAAGCAGTTGGAAGCCTGGGGAGGATTACACAGGCTGGGAAGAGTTGCCTGTGTAGAGCACATGGGTTCTCTTTTCTCACTTGCACAGTTGTATTCCCTCTAGAGTTGTTGAAATGAGCTACTTTGCTTTTAAGATTGGCTGTTCATTGTTGCATTATACAGCTAATGTTTAAGAGTTTTCTTCAAAATCTAAGTCCAATGACAAGATGTGTAAAGGGGTAAGCACCCTGGCGGATCTTGGGCTGGATTTGTCCTCCGCTCCGACCAGAGGAGAAGAGCAGGCACCCTTGTTTGAGGGTTTGCCTGGAAGAGTTGTGCAGAGCCCCCTATAGTAACTTACCCTGGCACTGTAGGTGGCTTGCACACACCGTTAGTTACAGGGCTCCACCATGAGCTGCCCAGACGCTTAAGCAAATATGCAGAATCCAAGCTTTATATTGGATCCCCCTCTCGCCATGTGTTGGAAGATGAATCATCCCTTGAAGGGTCTAATCTGTCTCCTTATTGTCCTGTCTGGAAGGGTCACATTATTTAAGTGTAATTCCTGAAAGCCTGGCAGGTCTTTTCAAACAAATGTTGATGGATACTCCGCAGTCCCTCCCATCTCAGCAGACTTCTTAATGCTTCTTTTTACTTAGACACTTAACCTATGTTGAGGGTGCCTCTTTTATGAGCAGAGAAAAGAAATTAAGGGAGTTTAATCCTCATGGTTTATACAGTTTGTTCTTCCTCAGTTTTGCAGCCAGCTTTTAGTCAGATGTTGAGCCGTGTCCCTCTTTTTAGCTTTGTCTTCATTCTGTACTTGTTCTCAGTAAGAGAACCTATGTGGGTTGAGTATCTTAAGTTTTACTATCATTTTATATAGAATTAATTTTTAAATCTAGTTTTAAGAACAAGAGTTGGCAAGTTCCAGCGTATTTTTGTTAGTTACATAATATAATTATATATTTATGGCAGTGGATTTTCCCAAGTAAGTTTGCATTGTATTTGAGAAGGTCATTTTCACTCATTGCAGCAGATTTTAAGAAGCCAATAATTTTTGTGTAAAATTTGAGTTACTTATGGCATTATATAGGTAATTAATTGGGTCTAGTTCATTTTAGCTGTTTGACATCATTTATAGAGTTCAAGTTCAGATACAGGAACTTATGAAAGATTAATGTAATAGTCTGTCATTTTTTAAAAATGAAAAAATAAAGCATTTAGTTTATCAGAAGTTTATGTTGACTTTTTATCTGATTTTCAAAGACATATTTTCTGTTATGTTAGTATTTTGGCAGAAGATGTCTCAAATCTAAAGATTTTTTGTTAATTTTCCCCCTTATTATTATTCTCACTGTTCTTCAGTATTGTCACCTTTGCTATTTCTTCAAATGTCTAATATTGTTATCTTACGCTGGCACATTCATGTAATTAATACATATTAACAATTTATTTACTGAAGAGTCAAAAGTAAAATTTCCACATGGGATTTGTTTTAGGAAAGGAACATTATCTTTTGATGTCAATTACACTAACCTTTAGTTGAATTTAAAAAAAATTTTTAACATTTAGTTATTTTTGAGAGTAAGAGACAGAGCAAGAGCAGGAGATGAGCAGAGAGAAAGGCAGACACAGAATCGGAAGCAGGCCCCAGGCTCTGAGCTGTCAGAGCCCAACGTGGGGCTCAGACTCACAAGCAGCGAGAATGTGACCGGAGCCCCTAGTTTAATTCTTAATAGTTAATTGTTTACCAAAAATATGACTGATACAGGTATGTTATCAGGAAAAAGAATACCATGGTTTTAAAGTATTAAACAGTCAATATTTTTAATAAGGGATACTAAATTTCAGGATTTAGTCTTCTGGAATTATGCAAATAAAATGTTTAAAATACAAAAGACCTGGGGTGCCTGGGTGGCTAGTTGGTTAAGAATCTGGCTCTTGACTTTGGCTCAGATCATGATTTCGTGGTTTGTGGGTTTAAGCCCTACATAGGGCTCTGCACTGGCAGTGTGAAACCTGCTTGGGATTCTCTCTCCCCACTCCCTACCCCTCTCTTTGCCCCTCTCCTGCTCACATGCTCTGTCAAAATAAATATATAAACTTTAAAAAAAAGTATGAAAGACGTAAACCCTACCTCATATCTGATCTAAGGCTGACTTTTTAAATTGTTACTCATAAGTGAATTCCTGAATGAATTTTGCTTTAAGAATAATCTATATTTAGGTGCAAATTTAAACCAAGCTTTTAATTTCTCATGGAAGCTGTTAGTTTTGCCTTAAAATGTCTTTAATTAGACTTTAACTTAGCTCTTATAGAGTAATCACACTTAAATTCTGAAGTGTGGGATGGATAAAAGAGAAATCTAAGACATTTCTCTTGCACCCTAAGAAAGGAATAATTGCCTTTTCTCTGTTTCTGCTGAATCTCTGTTGGTGATATAGGCCAGTCTCTTTCAGGATTCCAAAATTTGGGGATTTCCCTTCTGTGATCCTCTGTTAACCATGTATGAAGTGAAGAGAGGGACCTTTTTTCTTCATTCTTCTGTCAGTGCTTTGTACGTACTAGACAGATAATAATTGTGGAATTAAGCAGAGATTTTTTAAAAGTAGCTTTGAGAATGGAATTATATGCCAAATTATAATTAGTGGTTTGCTAATGGGACCCTCTGCTATGGGCGTGAGCTGAGTTGTTCTGTTTTTATACACTGCATACGTCCTTGGTCCTTAATATCAGTTGGCTATTTGCAAACAGAAATTTAAGATATAAAAGTTACTTGAGTTATACATAAAAAATTCACATTACTAGCAAAAGGGCAGAATTGATGGAGTTTATTAAATTTAATACGTACTATGCTAAGAGTAGTTGTCTGCTGTGTTTTAAAAAAGAATTCTATATCATTATTACTACTGTTAAACATTTTAAAGTAGAGTTTAGACTCTATCAATTTATATATAGTTTTACTCCATCTATAGTGGCACATAGTTATTTTTGTACAATATATATATGAGCCAAAGGATTTCTTTCTTTCTTTTTTTTTTAAATCTTTAACTTAAAAAGAATTATTTCAAAGATTTAGGTAGAAGCAATCATTTCTTCTTAGCTTGTTAGGGCATCAGATATTTTGGCGACATTTCTGTCTAATAAAATATACACATTCACCTGACAAAAGTATTTTTAAAGTACTTTCTGTTGGTAGCAAGTGTTTTGCAAAATTGTATGCTTTGGGAAACATTTGGCAAAAATTTGTGCAGTTTTTACTTAAATAATTTTCAGTAAACATATGGCATATACATAAACTTTTTTACACAACATTTTTCTGTCCTCTGGGAGGTTTGTATCTTTGGATCAACCACCTTTACTCATCTCTTCTGTTTCTAAATCACATTGTATTTAGTTTTATCCAGGTGTTCAGGCAATGTTTATAAAACTAACGTTTTTTTTTTAAGTATTGATTTTGTTTACAAAAGTATTGAAGTTATGTCTTTGTGATTGAAAAATTATTTTATTTGTCAGTTAAGTAGCCTTCTTAAAGGTGGCTGAAAATCTGCAGCCACCCAATTGCCAAACAGCTAATACTAATTTTAGGACAGTTTCCAGATATAAATTTCAACAAAGGAGAGGACTTTCTCTTTTTTTCATTGTTGTCTTGTTTGTTTTCAGTCTTGGGTGAATAGTTCTTTGCTTACTAGTGTCTTACTAGTATTATTATTAATAGCACTATTATTGTCTTACCGGCCTTTTCCTACTTTAAAGCCACTGGCATCGAGATAAGGTAGTACTTCTTGTGCCAATGTTTTGTTGCTGGGAGTATTAGGTGAGTTAAAGTATAATGCTTGCAAGTTTAAGTTTTAGAATCTTTTGTTTTTTAATGGTTTTTAACTCTTAGAAAGTTTAAATTTAAATGTTAAACTTTCAGTGATGATATATTTTCCTGCCTTACTACATAGAACTTAATAAACATAATTTTACTTTCTTTGATAATTCATAATCACTGTTAATACTGCTAGGGTTAATGGAATGGTGTAAGTAGGTTTCTGGAGATATGTTGTGCGCTCTGCCTTACTATAAATGCTCTATGTTGCTGTTCTTTAGAGAATGATCTGCGCTTTAATCTTTTTTCCTATTCCCTCTTTCTTATCCTGTTTCCTTTTTGACTCTTCTCAATACTGTTAGCAGTCTAGTTCTATGATTTGCTACTAAGATAATGAACTATATCGCAACAATGATCAAAATAAAAGTGAACATATTGTGAGGTTTAGAAGCCGGCCTTTAAATATGGGACTTGTTGGGTAATAATAAAATAAATCTTGGTTGTTCAGAGGACTTTCTCTGCTTTTTAGGCTTATAATTATTTGTATTTTGAATATCGACAGTCTCAGAAGCGGAGTTTCTGATTAACTTGGATGTTATTGATTTAGGTTTCTTGGTATAACTCTTAAACTTCCCAAAGACTTGGAAAGAACCTCACAGATCAGTTTATTTTTTGAATAAGAAAACAACACGAATGAATGATTTGCAGCAGCAGTATAGGATACTAGATTTTTGGAGTAATTAACGCTTTATCATTTTAAGAGCAAACTGTGTCATTGAGAGTAGTTTTAAGATGTTAATTCATGTTTTAAAAATAGTAATTCTAATGTTTATGCTTTTCTTCATTATAGCCTGATTTCTGTTAAGCCTGAGTAGACTAATGATTCTGCAAAACAGTCTTCAGTTTTGATTTCTGGAGCTATTCTTTCATAAGGCTGTTTTGTTTTACAAACATGCTAGTCATTTCAATTTTTAGGATAAATTGTACTTTTAACTTACATATAATATATCTAATATTATTAGTCCTGAACTCCAGCTAATTTTGCAGTTGGTTTGCTTTTAAGATCTGAATCCAGTTATCGAAGCTATATTATTTTTTTCTTTCATTTTATATACCTTTTAGAATCAAAGCTAATAGCTACTAATTGATCTGGGGCACCTGGGTGGCTCAGTTGGTTGAGCAGCCAACTCTTGATTTCGGCTCAGGTCACAATCCCAGGATCATGGGATTGAGCCCCATGTTGGACTCTCTGGTGTGCATGGAGCCTGCTTAAGATTCTCTCTTCCTCATCTCCCCTCACCCACACAAGTTCTCCCCCTCCAAAAAAATGTTACCAACTTAGCAGTCAATTACCAAAACACATTTTCTCTCTGCCTTCCTTTCTCTGTTTCTTCATTTCTTTCCTTCAAATGTTCATTTATTGAATACTATGTGGTGAAAGCCAGGGAGCACAAGCCCCTTACTTAACCTTACATTCTACTGAAGACAGTTGATGTCAAATAGTTACTTATGCATTACACTAAAACCTTGGTTTGAGATCATAATTCATTCAGGAAACATGCTTGTGATCCAAGGTACTCATATGTTATGGCGAATTTCAAGAACCAGGTGTGATCATGTGACTTTCTGTGTCACATATTGCAAGACATTGCTCATTTTTCAAGTTCAAAATTTATTAGAAATGTTTGCTCATCTTATGGAGCACTCACAGAAGTTACTCACAATCCAAGGATATTAATTCAGATCATCATAAATGCTTAAAAGCAAAAAAATGGGGTGAGTAGTAAGAGAATTACTGTAAGTGAGGAGCTGACCAAATTGTTAAGAGCAGGGCCAATTGAAACCTTAATTTAGTAGGCTTTGGAAGACATAAATGCAGGGGAAAGTATAGGAACAAAGCCGGGCAGGGGGCAGATGGGTGACATGAACTGGTATAGGAGCTGAGCACAGGCCAGGAGGCAGGAGGGAAACCAAGAGAATGTCAACTCAGTAACCCAAGTGGGGGAAACAAAAAAGTGTGCATGTAAACCCATCAATCCATTTAGTAACCACTCTCTGGTGGTCTTACAGAGAGTCTTTTTTGGAAAATGGAGAGGGTGAGAGCCTCCATATAGCAGTGGACCGAGGGGCAAGTAAAAAGTGAGAAGAAGGTGATAGTTGATGTTGACAAATTTTTCGAAAAGTTCCACTCGGAAATGAGGAAGAGAAAAGAGCATAGAACCTGGAAGTGGAAATTGGAGCTGATTATTTATGCTGAGATGAAAAGAAAATATCTGTATTTCAAAGTGGAAAAAAATAGCTTTTCAAAAGGCCTATATTATACATGTGAAAGCAAATACAGTTTAAAAGTCTTCAAATTATGTTTTTAGGAATTTGGATCTTTATAAGAAACCTTTTTCCCCCCCAATTATGGAACTAAAAAGTTAACTCAGTACTGCAGAAATATGATTCTACTTTTTTTCTGTGGTTCTTTATTTTCAGTGGAAAATGTTTTATCAAAATTTATCATTTTTCATGATGCTAAATTGGCATGAGGCACTTGAAATAATTAGAGAAATATTTCCACAGTAGGAAGCTTCCATAGATCCTTGACTCTCTGGAAAACTAAAAATTGAACTTATTTTACTTATGTTATTAAAACACAGTAGGGGATGCAAGAAAACAAATTTGGTTATATTTATTTCACAAAGGAGGTCAGTAACCCCTATGCTGACAAGTTCCAGAATCTTCGAATTTCAATCAATGATTACTTTTATTCACATTTCTGTGAAAGAACAATAAAATATCAAGCTTCAGATATATTTTATGATGCTTGTTCTTATTACTGTAATGTTAAACAAATGTTTTCATTTTAAGAAAACCTAATGTAGAATCAGAAGTGTTAATAATAAATAAATAGAAGATAAATAAATAGAAGATATTTCCTTGGCCAAGATAACTCATCCACATGGTTTCCTTAAATATTAATAATCTACTATTTTAAAGAATTTATATATTTTTAACTATTTGTCCATCAGAGAATGCTGGCTGATAGGCAGATTTTAAAGTTTTAAGAATCACTAGCATTTGAATATTAATCAGGAATGAACTTTGATTAAAATATTCAGTCTGAAGGCACCTGGATAGCTTGGTGGGTTAAGCTTCCAACCCTTGATTTAGGCTCAGGTCATGATCTCATGGCTCTTGAGATCAAGCCCTGCTTTGGACTCTGCATTCACACTGTGAAGCCTGCTTGGGATTCTCTCTCTGCCCTTCCCCCCACTCATAATTTCTCTTTTCTCCACCCCCGCAAAAAAATATTTAGAAAAATGGTTTGTTATGTGTATATATATATCTGCCAACAAATTACATTAATTCATTTCTTGAGAGATTCCCTTCATTGTGTTTTTTTATTTAAAAAAATTTTTTTAATGTTTATTTTTGAAAGCACATGAGCGGTTAGGAGCAGAGATGAGAGAGGGAGACACAGAATCGGAAGCAGGCTCTGAGCTGTCAGCACAGAGGCCGATGCAGGGGTTAAATTCACTAGGCCTGAGATCATGACCTGAGCTGAAGTTGGACACTTACCCCACTGAGCCACCAAGGAAGGAGCCGCTTCATTGTGTTTTTGTAGATCTGGTTTCATAATAGACATATATATCCTCAGGTGTTAGCCAGTTCTTTTATTTTTTTTCTGTTTATGTATTTTTAATGTTTATTTATTTGTGAGAGAGACAGAGACTGTGAGGAGGGGAAAGAAGAGAGAGAGAGGGTTACATAGAATCTGAAGCAGGCTCAAGGCTCTGAGCTGTCAGCACAGAGCCCAATGTGGGGCTTGAACTCAAGAATTTACCATGACCTGAGCCAACGTCTAATGCTTTACCCAGGTGCCCCCTCCCACCTCCTTTTTTATGTTTGTTTATTTTTGAGGGAGAGAGAGGAGTGCTAGAATGCGAGTGAGCTGGAGAGGGGGACAGAGGATCTGAAGCTGGCTCTGTGCTGACAGCAGAGAGCCTGATGTGGGGCTTGAACTTATGAACTTTGAGATCATGACCTGAGCCAAAGTCAAGTTGGATGCTTAACTGACTGAGCCACTCAGGCACCCCAGGTGTTAGCTAGTTCTTAATGAAAATTATAACAATTTTAATGTTTTATTTAGAAGATAAATACAAAAGAAATAATTTGTTTTCTAGGTGGTCTGATTAGTTAATTTACAACTGAAATTACTATTGGATTTTTGTCATTGGATTTTGTCAAAGTTTGCATTTGTGTTTATGATACTACTAACAATTGTGCACCCCACGTGAATTTTTTTTTAACTATTAAGACCATATTCCTTAGACTGGGGTCCACAGCATTGTTTGTGGATTTATGTTTGTTCTCAGGGCTGAGTTTGAGAAACGGTGTCCTTAATTGTGGCCTGTGAATACGGTGTCCAGTGATACAAGCAGGCGGTTTCCCACTGTTGAGGGCTTTGCCACTTTGTTTTGCTTTATTTAATATATATTCCACCACTTCTTCTGAATGTTTTGAAGATTTTCACATTTTTACAGATAAACTGTTGTAAGCTATTGAGATTTTAGTCCCATTAATTGGAATGATTTGGATCTCCTTGCAATTTTAGATAATCTGGACTAGAAATTGCTATTGTCAGAATTCCTGAAAAAGTAGTGAAGAATATGTTACAAACCTTTTCAAGTTGCCGTCCACTGTTAGTAAGTGTTCGGACCATGTCCTAAAGGAGAACTTACATGAGGCAGATGCTTGCAGGAGCCAGGTGGAGAGGATGACCATGGCACCTGGGCTTTGGGTAAGCTGATAGGAGATAGGGGGGATCATGCCTTAAATGGAGGTGCCTCCTCTAAAATCACTCAGGTTCATTTTCATCCTCAGTGGGTGGCACAGACTGACATAGATTTGCAGGCTGTAGGCTGTTGATTCTCAACCTAGTTGGGGGAACAACTTGGTTGGGGAAAGCAAAACTTAGAAATAAAATGGTTCTTTTAGAATTTGAGTCAGCTAGCCATTCATTCATTCATCCACTCATTTATCCTTCTGTCCATTTGCCATTTCATCTATCCTTCCATTCTTTTCATTTACACATGTATTAGTTTACTGATCTCTAAAGTACCTACTATATGCTGAGCTTTTGATATAAAACAGAATCCTTGCCTTTTGTAATTCATAGTTTTACAACAAGTTGGCAGAAAGCCTAACAGAAATAGTACAGAAGTCACCTTGTTTTAATAATACATATCACTGCCAAATTATTATCTTTTTCCTTATCTTCTCTTCTTCCTAGGAGATAGAAGCCTTATCTATTTTGTTCTTTTTATCCCAGTGCTCAGAACTGTGCCTGGTATGTAGTAGGTATTAAGTAATTATTGAATGAATAGAATGAATGAATATGTTTCAATTATTAGTAAGACCTTATGGGAGGGGAGGTGCAAAGAGTTGGATTACTAAAAGATGGTTTTGACTAGGTGGAAAAAGGAGTAAGTGACTGACCCAAAGACAGAGAGCTGTATGAACAAAAGGTCACAAAGTAAGAAGAAGGGCCTGGAGCCATTGGGAGAGGGGATGGAAGGAAGGAAAGAGACTAGAATTAGTAAGGAAGCCAGCCTGCATTGAGCAGCAGTTTCACACTGGAGAGAAGCCAGGAGCTGATGTGGTTGAATGAGATGTATGGGGAAGGAGTGTGCACTCAGAGAAGCAGTTTGGTAACTAGTATGGGGTCACACATTTCAGGTTCAGATCCTAGTTTGCCACCTGTAAACTGGATAACTTTGTTCAAGATGCTTAATTTCATTGTGCCTGAGTTTCTCTGTTCTAGTAAAAAAATTAATTCAGCCATTAAGATTATATCCATCAATATTTTTAGTGTTTTTAAAAACTAACATATGGAAAAAAGAATGGTGTCAGAATTGAATATACAACATGTTCCAAAGGCAGAGTAAC
This sequence comes from Suricata suricatta, assembly GCF_006229205.1. NCBI lineage: Eukaryota > Metazoa > Chordata > Mammalia > Carnivora > Herpestidae > Suricata > Suricata suricatta. The sequence continues at coordinate 54,649,895 of NC_043704.1, forward strand.
TATTTATGTGCCAGGCTTTGGGGTTACCAAAAAAAAAAAAAAAAAAAAAAAAAACAAAAAACCAAAGAGAGTAAAAAATGTCAATAGTAGTATAATTATAGGTAACATTTATTTTAATTTAAAAATCACATATATAGGCTACTCGGGAGCATTCATGAATGTGAAAAGTTAAATCTTCCAGATTAGGTAGGAAATAACATAAATGATATTTAAAAAGAACATGTGTATTGTCTGAGTTAGTAATGATGTGTTATCCCCATTTGCCCTGCCCCACGAAGCTTCCACTTGGCCTTTTTGAAATACCAACTTAGAACCATTAGACACCATTTTATTCTCTTTCTCCTATTTTTAATGCAAACTTGATTTTAGTGGGGGAAAAACATGAGGAACGACTTCATTTTATTATTTGAGTTTATTCATTATACTCGAGTAAATGACTTTGAACATCTACTGTTTGGCAGATTATCTTTTATGTGTTCTTAGAAGATAAAGAAATGCACTTGGTTTTTTTACCCTCCAAAAGCTTACAAAAAGAACTGCTAAAACAAAACTATTAGATAGAAGAAAATAATTAGAGAATGTTTGAAGTCAAAGCGGTTTAATCCTAATTCGGAGCTGCTCTCCAGGTTTTCTGCTTCCTAATCCAGTGGTTTTTCCCTTGTTTCCAGAGGGCCTTCTTGATCAAGCTCCTTGGTTCTTTAGATAATTATCTGAAAACAAAAATACAGCAGAGAAATGACCACTGATTCATGTACTCCAGCTGCTTCCCCCTCATCAGCGCTGGTTGAAGCGATCAAATGGTTCTTGGCACTGTTTCAAGAAGTTACACCAGAGGAAGTAGGGAAGCCCAAGTGGGCTTTTTGCGAAGTGCCACATGGCAGTTCTGCTTTTTCAGAGTTTTAGAAGTGGAATTGTGGTCTTCATTCTCTGGGAAGATATCTCAGAAGGCAGTTGAACCTGACCATCGCTCAAGGACAGAAATATTTTGGTATTTCTATATGCCTGTTTTTGAGAGGCTTGGCCTTCTTAATTATGGAAAAGGCACGCAGATGCATTTGGAGAAAGGGCAGGATCTAGCAAAACAAAATTTGTTTTAAAAGAATGATTTCCACAGTTTGGCTAGAGATTTTGCCTCACACTCCATGAATTTTGATTAGTTCTTTCATGCCTTTGTTTTAGTGCTTTCCATCATGTTCATTTTTTTTCCAGGACTGTATAGCTTCATGTATAATAGAGAGTTTATAGATAAAATATATAATCTTGAGGATTACGGTTTCAAATATGAAGTACTTCTTTAAAGTAAACCTTTGGAAACACTTTTGGAAAGATTTTCATAAATAACCATTATGTGGGACCGATGTGTTCTATCAGCCCTAAGCATGAAGATTTTATAAAGCAAATAATTAGGTACATGCTTTATAACATGATTAAGCAGAACATTATTTGCATAATGCTTATGTATATGCATCTATTTTACTTCAGTTTTCTAAGTCTTCACCGCTCTTATTTTACCAGTTTTCTCTTTTATTTCTTTAAGTGACTTTAAGCTTCATCCGGAGCACCCTCTGCTTACATAGTGACTCCCTCTGCTTGTTTCTCCCTCTCACTTCTGAGCCCTTGTTACTTATTATTTACTCCATCAAAAGCCACACGAATGGGCCAGTTAGGAAGGGAGTAGGAGGTCAGGGGCTTCACTTCTCAGTAACAGCACAGCTTCTGTGTGGTCCCAGCAGAAGTCTGCCCCGCTATTACCGGAAACTTTGTTACTGACCTTTCATGACCTTGCCTCCTTAACACAACCCGTAATACCTCCAGCTTCCAGGCATTATCCACTCTTGGGAATTGGCCAATTTCCTAAAGGTTAATGCCTTTCTGGAGAGATTTTTTTCCCCCATAGTCCTAAAGACAGAATCGGAGAATAAGTGTAGAATCTTATCATTAGCTTTCAACGTATATAAATTCCTTCTTCTATAACACCCATAAAGAAAAAAGCGAACTTAACTTTCCAGTGATCCTCTTAACATTCTTTATTTTTCATAGGACAGTGAGGAAAGACATAAAAATAATAAAAGAGTAAAAGGAATAAAAACAATGGTTATAGAAGTCAGGGAGCTCTGCAAGTCCAATAAAGATCTTAAGAAGATTTGGTTTAAGATGCAGAAACAGTCAGGTGCTCAAAGTGGGTAGGAGGGGAAGGAGGCATTTTGGAAGCATGTAGAATTCTCCCTCCTTCACAAATTTTGTACCGCATTGATGAACAAATATATTTCTGTATTTTCCAGTATATACCAAAAACTCTGGATTTCAATAAGAAAACCTAGTTCAAGTCTTGGTTTTTCAGCTCATTAAGTAGGTGAGATGCTTGACCCTTCTCGATCTTAGGGTATTTCTCCATGAAATGAAAATAATACTTATTTCAGTAGTTTTCTCTCAATTGAAAATGTATTGTAAAATACATTTGTTAAATTTCCATCAGTAAAAATGTCAATATGTTATAGACCCGTCTTAGATGTCTGTGTAACTAGAAAGGGCTTGTTTTAGCATTAACAAATGATAACTTTCAAATAGGACACATCTTAGAGCAAGAGAGATGTTAGAGTATAGGAGAAATAAACCTTTTGGGGGGGGGAATTGTCAGATTAAAAGGAAGACGTCTGATTTGAGAAAATATATTTCTACCAAATATGATTTATTTTTTGTAAGAAATTATAAAAATCAACAAATGTTACAATTTTAAGTAATGGTACACAGTTAAAAGGAGTAGTGAAATCTTATGCTTGATTATATTCTCTTTATTTTAAAGGATCTTAATACCAAGACAGAATACTTAACTTGAGACAGAATACTTAACTCTAGGTAATTGAAAGGTCTTTCATGTATGTGGTGAGGAGAAACTATAACTTGCTAGTTAAATTATGCTGTTTAACCTTTCTAATCATTGTAGTATTTCGAATTTATTTTGCATTGTATATATAACTTAACTTGTAGGTAGCTATGACTGTGGCTTTCTATTGAAAAGATGAACCTCATCAAGAAATTAATAAGCTAATAATCCCCCAGTTTAGGATGATTTAGAGATTTGGGGAAATTTGTAAGCCTGTTAGCCTGCAAAATGTAATCGATTTACAATTCCTTGTTGTTGTTTTATTTTTTAATGTTTATTTATCTTAGAGAGAGAGAGAGGAGAGAGCATGAGTGGGGGAGGGGCAGAGAGAGAGGGAGACACAGGATCTGAGCAGGGTCCAGGCTCCAAGTTGTCAGCACAGACATGGAGCTTGAATCCATGAACCATGAGATCATGACCTGAGCTGCAGTCAGACACTTCACTGACTGAGCCACCCAGCTGCCCCATGCAGTTCCTTGTTTTGTTTTGTTTTAAGATATTTGGGCTTTAAAAAAGTATATTAAGATCACCAGGTGTTCTTTACGAGATTGCTGATTTTTAAAAACCTCTTAAACTGATTTTTAGTATAATAGCCTTAGCATTGAACAGAATGCTCAATCTTTAGTCTCTATGAGTCTCATAATGCAAGGAGATCTTGAAAATTTGAAACATTATAAATAGATCTCTGCAACAACCTGAAGTTTTCAAGTTTATGTGTTTATTTTTCTGTGTGTGCCAGGTTTTATTAATAAAAAGGGCAAGTGCAATTTTGGGGAGCCTTCAGGTAACTTCTTTAAATAGGTATGTTTTATCAAAATAGTAATCAAATTTGGCAAATGTAAGAAATACATGATCATTGATCCTAAATTTCTCTCACCCATTCACATACTTTCGGACCAACAATTTCTGTTAGATTGTGCCGTTTAGTTTATGGGAGAGTGTTTTGTTTGTTTTTTGGGTTAAGGCAAAAGATTCTCTTAGCCTTACATTTTTTACAGACCTTCATATGGAAAAAAAAGATATTTGGGGGATTTTTAATGTCTGACTATATTTAATTATAATTTTACTTTGCAGTGAATTATCTGATCTTAGAGACTAACTGATGTTTTGTTAAATCTTTTAACATGCTTGTTGTACTTCAAGGATTTGGCCTGTGGCAGTTCTAATAGCAGCAGTCAATTAATCATCCAATATAAAAGTGTTTATCTGACACTGACCTTGTGCTGGATATTATGGGATTAACAAAGCTCCTTGAGCTGGTCAATAAATTTTAAGTGATTATAACCCTGAGGCCTATCTTTTGTCTGAAAACTGAATGCTGGGCATAGGTTCAGCAAAATGGATATTGAAACATCAACTCAAGGATGTTCCCTTCTTATTTCCCCAATTGCCAGAAAAGTCCTCACTAATCCACTAAATCCTAATCAGTTTTGGTGATTTAAGATGATCACTATCTAAAGAGAGACTCCTAGAGTAGTTCAGTGGCAAAAGAAACCTTGGAGTCGGAAAACAGGCCTGAAAAGTTTCAGCTAATGTTTTAACATTTATTGGGTGCAACATAGTGTAGTAAGTGCTAGGGTTGTAAAGATGAACAAACACAAAATTCTCTTCTGTGGGATCTTTCAGGATAACGGGGAAACCAAGTCCATATTCAAAACGAGAGCCATCAGGACTCTACCAGTGGTGCACACAGAGCTTTTGGGAGCACGATGCAGTCTAACTGTACATGAAGGAAATGGACAAACTGATTTTTTCTGGTCCCTTTAAGTATAGAAACGTGGGGAAAAAGCCATAGAGGAGGATAATATGGGCTCAAAGACCAAAACTCAGTTATCCAAACAAATGCAGAAGGAACATTGCATGAGCGTAAGATTTGCCAAAGGAATAGAATTGTGGTTTAGTAGTTGAAAGGGATATTTTCTGGGCTCTGATCCTTTCTGAGATAAATGCTTTTCATTGTGCCTCTATCAGGTCCTCAGTGAGAGTTGATTAAAATCATCACATTTCCCCTTTGGGTCAGATTACAATTATTAGATAGGGAGTAGACCCCAAATTCTATCACAGACCAGGTTTTGGCATTTTTCTTATTAGTGTTCCTTTAGGCACTTGATAAAATTTTATAAATTTGTGGGTTTTTTTTTTTAAGTTTATTTGTTTTGAGAGAGCATGAGGGAGGGAAGGGGCAGAGAGGGGTGGAGAGAAAGAATCCCCAGCAAGCTCCTTGGGGGCTCATACCCCCAAACGGTAAGATTTAGTAAGATTTAACCGACTAAGCCACCTAGGCACCCCACAAGTTTATTTTGCTTAAGCTAAGTGCTCTCTTCCCTCCCCACCCTGACCTTCCCCAATCTAGTAGCTGATACTTTTTCATGTTCCCAATTTCAGGCATCCATTTAATCTCTCCACCTGCACATTATCCTCTTCCAGGGACTGGCTTCCTTTTTGACTTCCTCCCTGCAGCCTTAACTCCTGTCTATCTCACGGAGTCAGGTTCCTTAGCTCATTGTTTCAGTGCTGGGGTGGCCCTCCCAGGCTAACTACAGGGAAGTTGATGATGGAATTGACGATTGTGATGGTGAGAATAAAGGTGTAGTGCCCTCATTTAATCCTTCTCAGAGTGACACTGTTCAGAGTGTGAGCTCTGGAATCAAGCTGCTTAGCCTCAGTGCCAGCTCTTTTACTTCTTGGCCTAGAAGCCTGGGCAAATTGCTTTAGCTCTCTTGGACAGTCTTTCCTTATCGATAAAACATAGTATCTATTCTACCATGGGACTATTAGGAGAATTTGATGAATTCATACTGTAAGAGCTCAAAAATATTAGTTATTTAATAAATGTAGGGTTCTAATTGATACAGTGCTAAGGACCCTATCTCGTTCGGTCCCCACAACAACCTTATAGGTGCTGTTATTACCTTTCACAGATAAGGAAACTGAACTTTAGAAAAGATAAGTAACTTTCCCAAGGTCCCATGGTCTGAATTCAAACTCAGTTCTTCGTGATTCCAGAAAGCTAGCTCCATAGACTAAAACCTGATGCCCTGTGGGAATCACAGGACAGGGGGAAGATGCTGCCACAATTCTCACCACAGTTTCTGTTGATTATACCAGCAGTTTCCTTGGGACACGTACAGGTCCTGGGGAACTTTGCTGGGCCATCCATCTGTAGGATTGCTTTCTAGTTTGGATTTTCTTGCCTGCTTTTGTGACCTTGAGCAAGTCACTTAAATATTAGGCTCAGATTCAGGGTCAAGTAAGACTATAATACTAGTAGTAACCAAATAATTCATGGAATAAGGTGCCTAGCCTACCATATGGACATTTAAAATAGAACAGGTAGTATTAGTTAATTTTTAAAAACCTCATCTTCTTTTTGATGTTATTTGAATTTTGTTTGCTACTTTTGAAAGTGATAAATTTATTTTGGGCTTCTGGAAATGAACCTAAGATTCTCGGGCAGTAGATGGACTAGTGACTTGGAAACTGAAGCTTTGGACTACCAAATACAATAAACAAAAACGTTTAGTGAATAGACAGTAAAAGTAATGTGGACCTGTGTGTTGATGAGTAAGATGGTTTTGATACCAAAATGAATGAGGGTCACAACTTAAGAATGTTAAGCCTCATCCTTCAGTGAAACTGCTAATCTATCAGAGCAGACTGAATTTTGGGAACATTTATAGAGTTAAATCTGTGTATACATTATTCATCCATCCAGTTGTGTTAGTGATCCAGAACCTACATCATTTCTCAACATAAAGTCACAAACTTGATTTTATAAAAGACGTCCATTCTTGACTTAAACAGTTTTTATCAAAATCAAACAGATCTAGTTAGCTTTTTGCTGATTTCCACACTTTATAGGATGGAAAGGGGAGCTTCATGCAATCTGTGGTGAGAAGTGATAGGAAGAGCATGACTAAAAAGGGAAAACCTCCCTTTAAGTAAAGTGTATTCACTTCTGTGAACTTGTCTCAGTTTGCTGAGGTACTTTAGGAAGATAAAATTGACTTCTTTTTATAGGGAAAAAAGTTGGCGCTCAGAGAGTTTCAGTACCTTAGCTCACAGGCTGGCAGGTTGTGATTGGTGGGCCAAGAATTTAACCCACATCCCACAGTTTGCTGGCTGGAATCCAGAAAGACATCCAGGAAGAACATCATAGGTCTCAGGGACATTGTATGAACAGTCAGGAGGATTAGGATTAGTGAAATTGTGTGTGAAACATTAGTAAAAGGTTAAATCATGTTGGTGTGGTCTAAGAAGATGAGAATGAGTTCCCCATTTTGAGAAGAATTTCATTTATATTAGTTTAAAATTAGGAGACAGAGCTGTTGGGGTACTAAAAGAAGAACCACAGGTAACTGGGAAGCTTAGTTGCCCAAAGTGGCTCATTCCCTGAGGTTCTAGATTGCTATTCTTCTCTTGTTGTTGTTGTTGTTGTTGTTTTTAACTCTGTAGTGACCCCTGAAAGGTGCTTTGGAGTGAAAGAAGGGTGACCAGCATATTGGTCTTTAAACATTTTCACTCCAGTAAAAGAATTTTGAAAACTGAATTCCCTCAAGTATTTCTTCATTGACACTTAAAATTTCTATCATAAGTTTAAATCATTTGCTAAAGGTAAAATTGTTGTTGAGTGTTAATTATTGAATTTCTTAATAAAATTTTTCTATCCTTCTTAAACATGTTTATTTGATCCAAACGCCAAAACTAGATAAAACTACCACTATCCATTTACAGCTGTAGCAGTATGAAATTTTAGAGTGTTAATTTTTCTCCTTGAGGTCTGTTATTACACTTTTCTCACTAAATTTTTATCCTTATGTATTATTATGTTTAAAAATCTATTTTTGATCACCTTATCACACTTCTGGTAACGAAGTTTAATTTATTGGTACCATCAGATGAATATTTTTTAAGTTATTACAGTGATTTTTAGTATACACTTGATTAGAATAACTTGTGTGAATTACAAATTTTGATAAATAATAATAGAAGGGCATTTATCTCTGTTTTATTGGTGCTTTCCTTTTAATTCATGTATCAATGAGACTATTCATTGCAGAAAGAGATTAGTATGTTTTTCATTCTTTTTAATGTATATATTATGAGAATTTGTTTACATAAATAAGTTGAAGAAGATGTGAGAGTATTAATATAACGGTGTCACTTATTCTTTGAACTTAGGGGTTCTTATTCAAAATCTCAGAGGTCTGTCATTTAAAATTATGTTTAATGATTTCTCCACTGTCAGCCAAATTAGGTCCTGCTCCTAGTTTATTCCAAGCAAAGAATTGGCAAAGCCACCTGAGTTGTCAGAGGACCCGATTAGGGCCATCTACTTTTTCACCACCAGTATTTCTCATTGTCCCCTTGAGACCAGCCCAGAGGTTTTTCCTGCCCCAGCATGAGATTTGTGATGGGTGAGCTGTGTGCCTTGATTTTGTAAAGCAGGATTAGGGGGATTGGAAAAGGGAAAGTTGAAAACGTGGGGAGGACCTACTCTCTAGGGCATTCTCAGCACATTAGTTCGAGGAAAGGGTGGCTGAGACACATTGATCTAGAAATTGTTTTATCATCTTTGTGCCTGAGTATTCTTCATACTCTTTGGCAGCTCTCACGTTTGTACTTCCAGGAGTTTGCCCACCCTAGTTTGAAGACTCTTGTGCTAGTAACCAGTATATTGTGGGTTCATAATTACATGATTTTCTCTCTCTCTCTCTCGTGTGTGTGTGTGTGTGTGTGTGTGTGTGTGTGTGTGTGTTTGCGTGTTTGCGTGTCTTTAAATTTAGAACTCTGCTGACTCAGGTAAATAGTTTATATTGTTTAGGTAATGTTCTAGGTATTAACTGCCTCCATGCATCGGCTTATAAATTGTCCTGTCCTCAGCGTGAATCTTCGCGATCCTAATTCTCTATGCACTCTCCAGATCAGGATTAACTCTTGAACTGCCTGTAACTTTTCCCCTATAAATCTTTTGCTTGTCCTATTCACATTAACTAATACCTGGGCACAGCATGTCTTATACAGCTTAACAGAAGGAGTTACTTGCAATTTTGAGTAAACAACAAATAGGTGACTGCATTAGATTGCTTTTTTGCTCCCGGCTTATTTCTTTTGGGTATCAGTTCATAAAATTACAACAGTACAAGAGACTACAGATATAATTTATATTTACTCTTTCCTTTTACAGAAAATGAAACCAGAGAGATGAAGCCAATTGTAGAAGGTCACAGAGGTGGTATTAGAATAGCAGACCCTGTCTCCTAACTCGCATTATTACACCCTTAGCTACATCACACCTTCTGCTGCCTTTGGCTAAATTGCATTTCTCACCTCAGTCCTATTTAATATTATTTCTCCTGGGAACTGACTAGCTTTTAGTCGACTCAGCATTATTTTTTTAAATAGAGGCATTTGCTTTTTTATCGAAGACTTTTCTGAAAACAAAAATACTCCTTATTCTCTGGCAAATACTTTGTGCAGCACGGTAGGGCACAGCTAGGCGCGCCTGGGGCCCCACAGCCCCCTGGCAGTGGCACCAGGGGAGGGAGGGGATGTTAACAGGTCAGAGTAGAGGTGGATTGGCAGAGCGGGGGCTGGTGGGAGGTGGGAAGCTTACATCATTTCCCTGCAACCTGGCTCTGGCGAGGCTGTAAGGCCTCACTTTCCCCTGTGCAATAGTTGACCAGATTGACAGAGATTCGTAAAAGAAAGAAAAGGTACGGTGGGATGGATGCTCCCCCTGTTCATAAATCTGTGCTGTAAGATGAAACTGTCAATAAGTAACTCGAAGCAGCCAGGACTGTCTGTGCTTCGCTCTCCCCCAGCTCAGTTCCTTTCTGCCCCGCCCCATCCCTGCTCTGTCTGCTGCTCAGATCAGCTTCCTGCTTCTCATGAAAGCTGTTCTCCTATAAAGCTGGTCTGCTTTCACTGAAAGCGTAATATTCATAAGTCTGAGTCAGGTTTTGTGGAAGTGTTGTTGGTTTGGTTTTCTTTGGGGAGGACGGAGAGGGAGGGAAGAATATAAAAAAAAAGAAAAGGCAGACTGAAAAAGCAAAATCATCATGAATTTTGTTGTTACATCGTGCCGGTGTTATAGCCAGCTCTGTAGACTGCCGCACTGAAAACATTTCTGTGAGAGGTATGTGCTTGAAAAATGGAAAGGTGACTGCCGGCCGCGGTGCAAACTGTCCACCCAGCAGCTGCTCAGATGTCTGTGAGGCTGTTATTTTCTAGTGTTTGATATGGAAAGGGCAGTCGATACTTGAGACATTGTACAGTTAGCAGCTCTTGGTAAGATGTTAATTAAATCTGTGCTGCGTCCCCACATCAGGACTCCTGAAATGCTTGTTCAGGCTGCTTACGTCTATTCGGATCCACAGTGTTCTTCCAAGCTCTTTTGGGTGGTGATTGTCTGTAAACAAGATGATGATCTTTAATACCTCTCTCATTATTTATGAGCCACATGACAAAGATTAACGAGTGAGACTTCAGGAGCCTAGAAGAGGCTTCGGATTCATTAGGAGCTTTTTTTCCTTTTTTTTTTCTTTTTTCTTTTTTCTTTTTTTTTGCATTGGCAGATAACAAAAGTAAAAGGAAATGGTTGATGATTTACTGTAACCCAAAGTGAAAGTTTTTTTTTAAAGTTTAGAGGGTGTGTTATGTTTAAGTGGAAAAATATGGAAATTTAGAAGCATAACCCCACCCACAACAGTGGGTCTCTGACATGTATTAAGGCCAGAAGATTTGGGAACACAAATGGATGTATTTTTTCCAGGGAGAGTAGGAAATATGTATGAACATTTCTGTTCAGTGGTCAGAAGAATAGGATTAAGAATTAAGAATGTAACTAACACTGAAGGAAGTCTATACTTGTTATGAGAAATCTAGGTGTTTCTGTTAGGAAAAGTTTTAGAAAATATTTAAAGTAGGAAAATAGAACATTTTATTATGTACATTGGCTTAGCTACTAGTGACAGAGACTGGTCAAACGACAAAGGACTTTCTGCTTGATTTTAATAATTATTTCATCACGAGAAAAACTTGAGAAGTCTTGAATGTTAGCATGCTTTAAATTTATTTTACAACACTTTGGAATTAAATTTAAGTTTATCGACATATGAATGTGCCAGGACTACTATCCTTTTCCCCACAAAGACAGTAGTGCTTAAATTGTTGAAAGCTCTTATTCATGAATAGAATAGGCTATTATAACTCAACCTGAATTCTTCCCTTTTAAGAGACTGTGCCATTTAAACCTCATTTCTTCTCAGATATTTGCAAAGAGCACTAATCTTCATGATCACAGAAGATGTTAACATGTTATAAGTATAATAGGTTCTAGAACAGAAAAGATTTGGGAAATAAAAGGCTTCTGAGAAGGAATCCCCTCTGTACCACACACAGGCAGGTGGCCACCTGGATTGTATTTACTTGGTCATTGTCAAGTGTAGCTGAACATTAGAAACCCCTGGAGAGCTTTTAATATCTACCATTGCCCAGGCCCTCCCCCAGGGATTCTAATTTAATTGGTTGGGGTGGAGCCTCGGCTTTGATAGATTTAAGACATCCCCAGGTGTTTCTGAGGTGTAGCCAGAGTTGACAATAGTTGGCATTGCCTGAACATCCCCAGTGCTGAGGCAGTCCATTTGGTTTTGGGTTCTGTATATATTGATCCCAGATTTGCTTTGGTTTGTGTCCTTTTAGGCCTGAACTTTGTCAGTAGCAGCTCATCAGGTATTGAATATCATCTCTCCCCCAAGACTTAGCTTTTCCAGGCTAAACAGTCATTTCTCCAGTATTCAGGACTAGTTTCCCAGGTCCTTTCCCTTTCTGGTCACTGCCTGTCCTGCAATCACTCTTGTTTATCGGTATCACCCTTAATAAGGTACCCACAGGACAGAGCCCATCACTCTAGATGTGTGGTGCCCAGCCCAGCACAGGATGCAGACAATACAGGGAAGCTATAACTCCCTCGAACTGGACACTGCGCTTCTATTATCGGTGGCGAAGATTACAGCTTTTTTTGGCATCACGTCACACTGTTGACTCATGTTGAGCTTCAAGTCAGCTCAAGCTCTTAGTTTTTTTTCTCATGAACTGTATGTACTTAAGTCAGGCCATTTCTACTCCATGCTTGTAGGTTTTTTCCCCCCACTGTATTGCCAGGGTTTACATTTATACTAGTGAAACATAAGAGGAAAACCCACTGAATCAGTTGTTCCACACAGGGAGAGTCATGTATTCAGATGAAATGCCAGGAGTTTCTGATGTGCATATAACAGCAATTTTGAAGAGTGATCTAGACCATTCATTTGGATCCACCTTTAAATTTAATCTTAATTCAGCCCATCTTTGTAGCATTCCTTCTGGTTTATTACTCAGTGCTTGCTGTTCATAGTTAAGAACCTATTTGAATATGCAACGTGTTTTAATGTTTGCATTCAATAGTTGGTCAAATGCCTTTCCAAAATCAAAATATATCACATGCATGGCACTCTTCTGAACTGTTTGTGTAATATCTTTATTTTAAAAGGAAATGTGTTGAATTTGTCATGGCATTCTTGTTTAATGACAGAAATAAAAGAAAATATTTTGCAGATGATCAGGTGACTTGTCCAAGATCATACAGTTTGCTCCTTACTGTCAAGACTAGAACCCATTACAGTTATGCTGATACCCACTCCAGGGCTGCTATGGATCAGACCACCAGTGCTGATGCCATCTGTCATTTAAGATAAGACTTCAAAGGAAACCAAAAGGAATTCAAGCCTCTATGAATGCTTCACTGTCTCTTTTGGGGTATTTAATATTTAATCCCTTAACATATAACTCAGTCAACTCCTGCTTTGTTATTCCCTTAGTGTCCTGCCCAAAGCAGTAAAAAGAGGAGTAAAATGACTACCCGGCATTCCTCAGTTAACTGCAGAGAATAGTATTCTGTTAGGAGTGTGCGCATCCTACTTCCCCTTGGAAAGTCATTCCTCTAACCTCCCCTCGCCCAACACACACACACACAACACACAACACACACAAAGTTGATGGTAGAGTAATATTCGTTTGCTCATAATGTCATAGCATGGGAAGCTTTTATACATTAAGAGAAAGGTATATATGGAAAGTCTTTGAATTTTGCACATGAGGAAACTGAGGCAAAAGCAAAAAGGCTTCTGTAGCCATGGTACTTAGCAGCGTATATAATATATAAGCATACCTAGTACATAAGGCACACTTACTAAGTACCTGCATACTTCACAGCACTCTTTAGTATGGTTTTCTTGTCCACACAGGAATTGGGTTTTACCTTTCTTTTCCCCCAGTTTTGCCCGTAGGCACTCATTTCCTTAAAAGTATTGAAATGGAACAGATTTGTCAAGAATATCTATTACTTTAGAAAAGCTGCAGTGATATAGTAAAGGCTCAGATAACCAGGTTTATTTTTCCTGCCTTTGACTTACAGGAAAATAAGATTCTTTCTTACCCTTTAAAAAATTGATTCTAAACAATTTAGCTTAAAAAAAAAAAAGCATTTTCCAATCTATATACATCTGGTCCAAATGTCCACATTGTCATTAGGGTCCAGTGAAACTGATGCTTACAACAGGACTGCCCCTAATGTATGTTAAGACCTGCAGTCACCAGTGATTTAATTACATTCACTGTACTGTACTTACTAAACCAAGAAAGTATACTTTAATACACTTTAGGCAGGGTTTCAATAGCAGTAGTTGAAGTAAAAAGGCTTTGGTAAGTAAGCTTAGTCGGACTAAGACTACTGCTTCAGCCTTTTGGTTAATATAGGTTTGATTGTATGTCTTCCTTCACAGTTTGAAAACACCTGATTTTATTAACTTGAGGCTAGCAAAATATGAACAGTAATAATCTATGAAACTACACTTTGAGAGCATCCGCTCTTCTTTTCCAGAGTAGTTCCAAATGTCTATTTTCTATTTTGTAAGGATATTTTGCATTACTTCAGTTAATAGTGGTTATTTCTTTCGCTTGGCTATTCTTATCTCATATTCTGAAATCCATTCTTAGGATTCCTTCAGCATTTTTATGCTTCATAATGATGCTTTTAACCAGATGGTTTTAACAGGAAATGAAGATTAAATGTACACAGAGCCATGAACCATGTACACATGAGCCATACAGAAGCATACATTTGGAAACCAATATGACAAATAGATGAAGGTATGCTTACTGCTGGAATCTGCTAATTCTTGAGTAGTACTTGGTACAAAGTATCCAAATTTAATTTGAAATCGAAGATGGGATATCAGAAAAATTGAGATTGGGGAGTATAGATTCATCATAATTACTCTTTGTTGAAGAATTTTAAAATGTAAAGATGTAAAACTTTAATCTTTCTAAATTACTATTCAGAGAGTGCTTATATAGATATGTCTTCTGAAGCTTCAGACAAATTACTTTAAATTTTTGTTGTTGTTGTTATTGTTTTAAATAAGCTCTACACCAACATGGGACTTGAACTCATGACCTGGTGATCAACAGTTGCATGCTCTACCAACTGAGCAAGCCAGGCACCCCTGCCTCGGTCAAATTATTATTTTTTTTAAGGTTTGTTTATTTTGAGAGAGAAAGAGGGAGCATATGCATGCACACATTCCCATGAGCCAGGGGAGGGAGAGAGAACCCCAAGCAGACTTCATACTGTGAGCACAGAGCCCTACTGGGAGCTCAGTCCCACAAACCATGAGATCATGACCTGAGCTGAAAGCAAGAGTCGGTTGGTTAACTGCCTGAGCCTTCCAGGTGCCCCCCAAATTAGTTTTAATAAGGCACATTCCAATAGTCATTCTCCTGTGTGTGTTTTTCTTAGTTATTATTTTTATAACTTTTAAGATTGGGTGAAACTCCTCAGACTTCCTTTATAAATAATAACTTATTTTTCTTAGTTCTGAAGGCTGGAAGTCTGAGATTGGGGTGCCAGCATGGCCAGGTGAAGTCCCTCAGCTGGACTGCTGATGTCTTGTATCTTCACATGACAGAAGGGCCAGGGGAACTCCAGGACACTGCTCCCATTCATGAAGCTGCCATCCTCATGACCTAAGCAACCTCTCAAAGGCCCTTACTTCTGTTTTCATCATGAAATTTGAAAGGGCACACACATACAGACCTTAGCATTCTGCCCCTGCTCACCACCCCCCAGTCATGTCCTCAAATGCAAAATGCATTCATACCAAAGCATCACTTCCAAAGTCTTATTAGTTTTAGCATCAACTCCAAAGTTTGTCATTTATGTCAGATATGGGTGAGACTCAAGCTATGGTTTATCCTGAGGCAAATTCCTCTCTAGCTATGAACATGTGAACACAAACAGGTCATGTGCTTCCAAAATGCAATGGTGGTACAGGCATAAACACTCCAGTTCCAAAAAAAAGAAATAGGGAAGGACTGGGTAATAGGTCCCAGGCAAGTTAAAACCTAACAGAACAAACAATGTCAAATCTTAAGACTCAAGAATAATCTTTACTTTGATGTCGTGCCTGCCAGGCCCTTTGGGGCAGGGGTCCCACCTTCCAGACACACTAGAGTATCCCTGTCCCCCTGGCTCTGCTGGGTGCAGCCTGGGCTGGAGTGGTATGTATGCCTGTGGCTCTCCTGGTTTGAGGCTGTGCAGTGCCTGCAGCCCCACGCCCACATCTCTGCTGAGCTTTGCCTTAGGAGGGGTGTCTGTGGAAGCCTTACCCTCACTCTGCTTCTGTCCTAGCTCCGGCTGGCTCTGGCCTCTGAAATCTAAGTGGAGTTAGCTGCTCCCCTAGAGATGAATCCAATTCCCCTGCTTTGGGTAGGGGTCTTCTGGCTTGTCGAAGCCCAAGCGATACACTCCCCCTTTGAAACCAAGGAAGAAATCCTAATAATCTCTGAATTGCCACTGGAATTCTTTCCTTGTCCAGAAAAATGTTGCACATTCAAAGCAGTGTGGTTCTATGGTCCCCTCCTATAAATTCTAAGAAGTCCTAAAACTGGCTTTTATTCATTCTTCTTTTCTCCTTTAGTTCAAATTGCTATTTTCTTCCTGAGGTGGCTGATGAAATCCCTAGTTCACATCCACACTAAACTCCTTATCAAAAGATCTCTTGGCCACACCCTAGTGGTCTCTTCTGAATGCGCTTGTTCATTTTTTGTGATATGGATAAGCTGAGACTTTTCCAGATTTTAAACTTATGGTTCCCTTTTAACTACAAATTGTCAAGTCATTTCTTTCTATATATTTTTTTCTATATATATTTTTTCTATATATATATATTTTCTATATATATTTTACTATATATATTCAAGAGAATTCAATCTGTACCTTCAACACTTTGCTCAGAAAAAGTTCAGCCAAATGTCCAATTTCATTGCTCACAAGTTCTGTTTTCCATAAAATACTAGGACATGAGTATAATTCAGCCACATACTTTGCTGCTTTATAGCAAGGATGGCCTTTCCTCCAGTTTCCAATAACATGTTCCCCATTTCCATCCAAGCCCTCATCAGAAAGGCCTTCTTGTCCATATTTCTACAAATTTTCTGTTCAAGACCTCTCAGGTTATTCTCTAGGAAAATTAAAGTTTTCTCTGTATCCTTTCTCCTTCTGAGCCTTCACAGGAGTTGTTTTTAAGGCTCTATTCAAGGTAATGTAGGCTTTCTTTAGCATGCAGTTCAGAACTCTTCCCATTACTCAGTTCCAAAGCTACCTTACATTTGTAGGAATTTGTTGTAGCAGAAGCACACATTTGGTACCAGTTTTCTGTCTCAGTCAGTTAAGGCTGCTATGACAAAATCACAGACCAGATCGCTTACCAGTAACACACATTCATTTCTCACAGTTCTAGAGGCTGCAAATTCAAGACCATAGTCCTAGTCTGTGAATGACAAAACCTCTTACTGGGAGAATTATTGTTATTGTACTTCGTATTTAGAAAGCTCCAAAGGAAAAAAAGAAAAAGAAAACTCTAAAGAAAATGGACATCAAATGTCTTATTGAGTAGGCCCAAATTAACGTAAATCACCAAAGTAAGGATGTATGACTTCTTTATTGAAATATATTGTTTTATACTTTTTGATATTATCTTTGTATGAACCTTAGAAATATTTGATTATTTTTATTAAAGCATTTTCATTAGATTTATTTGAAGTTGTATAGGTGTCCCTTTCTTTAACAAGGACTTTTTCCCATCTGAGAGCTCAGCAATGCCCATCTTGGAGAAGGCGATGGATTAGAGAAGTGCTGATGAGTAGATGTGAGGAAGATTGGGCTGGGAGTAGTGGAAGGAAATGCAGAGGCTGTGAGGTGAGGAAGGGCAGGATGCCTAGGAGAACTGGGAGAATCTGATATGGCTGGAGTTGAGTAAAGTACAAAATGGGCAGCAGCATGCAGGTGGAACCCAGAATCTGTGGGAGTGTGTGTGCTTTGATGAGTGGTGGTAATACTGGAAGATTTTCAGCCAAGGAGTGAGGTTTTCAGATCCGCATTTTGTAAAGTTCAGTCTGGTTGCCTCAGGAGGTGATGTTCTTAAGGGAGGTACAAATGGGGGTACAGAAACCGTTCAAGAGATTATGATAGTGGCAGCTGCCACCAGGCAGTGGAATGGGAAGAACCGGACCGGACTGACTGACCATGTATTTAGGGATTTGAATTAGTGATGTTTTATGATTGACTAGCTGTGTATATGAGATAGGAGAAACCACCTCGTGTTAGCATCCAGGGGCCTTGGACAATACAGTGACAACTGCCAAAATGGGGAGAGCACCAAGAGAAGCAGATTTGGAGGCTGTAGGGAAAAGATGATGTGTTTAAGTGTCCACATGCTGAGATTGAAATGCCTGTAAAATACCTAGGTTGAGGTACTCACTCATCAGTAAAATATGTCAGGACTTCAGAAGAGAGGCATTGGTTTGAGATACAAACTTGGCAATTATTGGCATATGGTGATTGAAGCCTCCAGAATGAACAAGGGTGGCCAGGGAGGAGTGCGGAATGAGACTATGACCTGATTTGATAATCCTGTCCCAAGGCCCTGCAGAGGAGACAAGGAGTGAGAACAGTAAGGGTCAGCACACAGTACTCACCTGTTTTTTGGTGGTGGTGGTGGTTTTTATCAATACTGCTTTATAACTTTTTTAGCTACACTTTTTATGTTGAGAAATCATGAATTCTTTTGCAGTTATCAGAAGTGATTAGAAGGGTCTGTATAGACCCTTTATCCACGTTCCCCTAGTATAAGTTCTTGAAAACTGTGGTAAACTATCACAACCAGAGTATTTACATATATACGGTCATCTGCAAATTTCCTTCACCTCAGGGATTCCTCGTTTTGCCATTTTTATAATCCTATTCACTTTTCTCTTGTCCTGCCCTTTGATAATTCCCTGCAACCACAAATCTGTTTGTATTTCTATGATTTTGTGGTTTTAAGAATGTGAAAGAAATAAAATCATATAGTATGTAGTCTTTCAAGATTGGCTTTCTCAGCAAAATTCTCCAGAGATTCATGCAAGTTGTATCATTAGTTGTTTTTTTATTGCCAAATAGTATTCTGTGGTATAGAGATATAACAGTTCATTTAACCACTCACCTGTTGAAAGACATCTGGGTTGTTTCCAGTTTGAGGCTATTGTGAATAAAGGTGCTGTGAACATTCATGTACCTGTTTTTGAATGAATAAGTTTTGTTTCAATTGAATAAATGCTCAGGAATGTAATTGCTAGACTATATGATAATTGTGTGTTTAGTTTTTTTTGTTTTGTTTTTTTAAATTAAAAAAAATTTTTTTTACTTTATAAAGTTTCATATTTTTTTATGTTTAGTTTTAAAAGAAACTGACAAATGTTTTCCTAGAATGTCATTATTTTACATTCCTATCAGCAATGTAGAATGGTATAATTTCTCTGTATCATCACCAGCATTTGGTGTTGTCACTTTTTTAAAAAGCTATTTTAGTAGATGTATAGTGATCTCTCACATGATTGGAATTTGCATTTCTTTGGCTAAGGATAATTGAATATCTTTTCATGTGTTTACTTGCCATTTGGTAAAATATCTTTTCATGTACTTTGCCCATTTTCTAGTTGGATGGTTTTATTGTGGTTGTTTGTTGAAGGCCTTTTTTCTTTGTCTGTAGGTGTCCAGCCCTCATTTGAGTTGCTTTTGTGCTCTGGTCGGAAATAAGATGACATACTATATGTATTTATTTCTGGATTTGCTGTTCTCTTTCATTGATCTTTGTGTGTACTTCTTCACCAATATCCTACATTCTTGATTAACTATAGCTGTATTAAACCTTGAAACCAGGTAGACTGAGCCCTCATACTTCATTCTTTTCCAGAATTGTTTTAGCTATTCTAGTTCCTTTGCCTTTCCATATAAAATCTAGAATAAACTTGTTTATAACTACTGAATCTACAAAAATTTTGCTAGGAATTTTTAGTAATTGTGTTAAATCTATACATCATTTTGAGGAGAATTGACATCTTTATTATGTTTAGCCTTCCAGTTATTTTTTTAAAATTTTAATTACTTAATGTATTTTGAGAAAGAGAGCAAGTATGTGAGCAGGGGAGGGACAGAGAGAGAGGGATAGAGAGAATCCCAAGCAGGCTCCATGCTGCCAGTGAAGAGCTCAACACAGGGCTCGAACCCACGAACCATGAGACCATGACCTGAGCCAAAATCAGAAGTTGGATATTAACCAACTAAGCCACCCAGGCACCCCTAGTCTTCCAGTTCTTGAACACAGTATGTTCCCTCATTTATTTAGATCTTCTTTGAATTTTTTCATGAACATTTTGTCAGCATACAAGTGTTGGACATGTTTTATTAGATTTATATGTTAACTATTTAATTTAAAAAATATTGTAAGTGATATTCTTAATTTTGGTATCTACACATTTATTGCTAGTGTATAAAAATTTTGATGCCCACCTCTTTGTTGCTCATATAAAAATATTGATTTTTGTGTATTTCACTTATATCTTTTAACTTTATGAACTCACTCATTTTAGAAGTTGTTTTGTAGATTCCCTTGGACTTTCTACATAAATTTTCATGACATCAGCAGATAGGGATAGTTAATTCTTTCTTTCTTTCATATTTGTTTGTCTTTTATTTTTCCTCCTTATTGCCCTTGATAGAACTTCCAGCACTAGAACTTTTAATTCCAGTCCAGAACTATTGCAGTTCTGGTAAGAGTAATGATAGTGGACATCTATGTCTTGTTCCTAGGGTTAGGCAAAAGACATTCAATACTTTTCTGGTACAATTTAAGTTGTGAGTTATTTTTAGATACTCTTGTATCTAGATACAAGTTGAAGAAATTCCTCTCATTCACTCTGAGATTTTTTTTATCATGAATGGATATTGAACTTTGGCACTTTATCTGAATCATTAGATATGATCATACGGTTTTTCTTCTGCTACCTGTTAATATGGTTGATTGTATTAGTCAATTTTGAATATTGAACCATCCTTGCATTCCAGAAGTAAATCTCTGGTTATGTTGTATGATTCTTTACATTGTTTTGTTGAATTATTTCACCAATATTTTATTAGAGATTTGTGTATCTGTACTAATGAGAGAAACTGGTGTGTAGGTTTCTTTTTTATATACTATCTTTGTTTGGTTTTGGTGTCAGAATGATACCAAAATCATTTTTCTGTTTTCAGTGTCACTAATTTCATTATTATTTCTTAATTTCTGCTTATTTGGGTTTATTTTGACCTTTATCAGCTTCTCAAGTTGAGAGTTTTAATTATTGATTTGTAAGATTGCTTTTTTCAAAAAGGAAGCATTTTGTGCTACAGATGTCCCTTTAAGTACTATTTTTGCTGTGTCCCCAAAATTTTGATAGGCTGTATTTTCATTTTTATTCAGTTCAATGTAAAAAACAAATTACCTTGAAATTTTTGATTTGTAGATTAATGATAAGTATACTGTTTAGTTTTTAAGTGTTAGGGAGTTTTTCTGTTATCATTCTGTGTATGATTTTAAATTTGACTGCATTATAATCATAGAACTCATTCTGTAAGATTTCAGTTTTTTTAAAAATTTTGTTGATGAACTTGTTTTATAGCCTAGCATATAGGCTTGATATGTATTCCATGGACACTTGAAAAAGAATGTTTATTTTTCTGTTTTGGGGTTAAGTGTTCTATAAGTATTATTAGATCCTTTTGGTTTTCCTGTTGAGTTCTTGTATGTCCTTTCTGATTTTTTTCTCTAATCATTCCATCAGTTGCTGAAAGGATTGTTTATATCTTTCACTTCAGTTGTGGATTTACCTATGTCACATAAGTTTTTACTACTATATTTTGTATATCTATTATTAGTAAATACACGTTTAGTGTTTATATCATATTGGTGGCATGGCCCCATTATCATGATGTAATGTTTCTTGGTCTGGTAATATTCTTAGCTCTGATATCTGTAGTGCTGATAAATATAGCACTCTTTCTTTGTTTTGATTACTGTTAGTATGACATTCCATTTTCATTTTTTTTTTACTTTCAACCAACCTTATTTTTGAAGTGGGTTTCTTATAGACAGCATAGAGCTGGATCATGTTTTTTAACCCACTGCTTATTTGTCCTCTTAGTGAGTACATTTATTTCCCTTTTCTTTATGTTCCTTTACTTCCTCCATATACAGTACAGTTGTCTGAAATACTTCACATACATTTTAAACAATGTTATATTTGTTTCAACAATCAAGCATAATTTAGAAAACTTGAGAAGAAGGAAAGCCTATTGTATTTACTGTATCTTTGTTTATCATGTTTTTTTCTTTCTGATGTTCCAAGGTTCTTATTTTCTCTTTTTGTTTATTGAACTTCTTTAGCTATTTCTTTTTTTTAGATCTGCTGTTGAAGATTTTCTCGGTTTTTCTTCATGTGATAATATATTCTATTTCCTTATCCTTCCTGAAAGATTTTCACTGGGTGTAGGATTCTAGGTTGACAGTTCTTTTCTTTCAGTACTTGGCAAATGTGCCACTGTCTTCTGCTCTCATGGTTTCTGATGAGAAATCTGCTGTGATTTGAATTGTTTTTCCTCATGTAGGTAAGGTCTCTTTTCTCTCTTGCAGTGTTTATGATTTGAGATGGAGGTAGGGGGAAGATACTTGCTTTTCAGAAGTTTGACTATCATGTGTCTTGCTTGGTATATGTCTCTTGCCAATTTTGGAAGTTTCTAGCCATACTTATTTTGAGTAGTTTTTCAGCCCTACCCTTTTTTTGTTGGATTGTAAAGATAGAGAGCATGAGTGGGGGAAGGACCGAGAGAAAGGGAGAGAGGAATCTTAAGCAGCCTCCACATCCCGCACAGAGTCTGATGTGGGGCTCGATCTCATCACTGTGAGATCATGACCTTAGCCAAAATCAAGAGTTGACAGACTGAGCCACCCAGGCACCTCTGCAAAGATGTATTTATATCTTTGATTATTATCACTGAGCTCTGTTTAGTTTTTTCAGAATGTTTTTTTCCCCAGAAGTTTTTTCATTTGGTTATTGCATTTTTCAGCCCCAAAATCCATTTGCTTATCTTTTGTATCTTCTATTTTTTGCAGAGATATTTTGTTTTCATTTGTTTCAGGCTTGTTTGCAGCTGTTCATTGAAGCATTTTTATGAGGGCTGCTTTAAAAATCTTTGTCAGATAATTCTAACATCTCTCTCATCTTTTATTCATCATCTATTGATTGTCTTTTTTTCATTCAAGTTGAGATATTCCTGGCTTTGTTATGAGAAGTGACTTTCGATTGAAACCTGGATATTTTGGGCATTATGTTTTGAAATTGTGGATCTTATTAACCTGTTGTAGCTGATTTCCTTCGACAGTGCTCTAGCAAGGAGAAGGGATGGGGCATTTTATTTCTGGCAGATGGGAAGAGAAGTCTAGGTTCCCTGCTTGGCCTCCATTGACACCCAAGGGAGAAGGTGTTTCCAAGCAGAGGTGGGAGTCGGGGAGTGCATCTCCCTGCGCCCCCTGGCCTTCAGGTCTGTGCCAGTGTCACCCTAGCTTGAAGAGATAGGAGTGTCTCATTACTATTTTATATGTGGCCTCCACTGATATGAAGGGGTAGAGTGGTAGAGTGGTCTTAGTTCAATAGCCCTCCTCTCATACCACTCTAGCTGGGGAGGGAGGCAGACATTTTTACTGCTAGATGGAGGATGGAAATGTGTCTGCACAGGATGTCCACCAACTCTCCCCACTCGTCCACCTTATTGTGGGGGTTGTGACTCATCTTTACATTCTGGTGAGGATGGAAGTCTAGGATTTTTACTCCGCATTAGTTGGCATTGGTGGGTGCAAGGCCAGTTTTTTCCTGTCCTGTTTGGCAGATGGAGGACAGTTACTGTCTAAAAGTTTTCTGTGTTCCTAGCCCGATCTTTTCCTGATGCTTTGCCTAGAGAGAGCTGGCTTTTTTGTTGGGACTTTTTTGTGTGTGTCTTATTCACATTTCTGCATTACTGGCTTCTTTAGTTCCAAGTCTAAGATATGTGGGGCAAAAAGAAATTCCAGAGAATTCACCACAGAGTTGTTCCTTGGGTCACAGAGTCCCTACCTAGTCTGCCTTATCTCTCTTTTTCAGAGTTTTCTTATGATTGTTTTATATATAGATATAAAATGTCCTGTGCTTTTAGTTGTACTTTGTGAGATCATTAGGGGCAAATAGGTATATACCATCTGGAAGTGGTATTCCTTCACCTGCTTTTCATTATGGCAAAAAATAAAAATAAAAACACTTCATAAATGGTGTTATGGAGAACATACCTGAGAATTTCAGGGAGGATTCTTAACACTGTGTTAGGTCTTCCAAAGACAGAGAGATTCTTATCTCGGGTAATTCAGGTATCATTCAACTTGAAGACCTGAGTTGCTGCCTGGTTACTGACAGTGACGTAGTGTTCTTTGATTTTCTTTCCACGTGCTATTTTAGTCTTGATTTTGTATATGCAGTAGAGCAGGAAGCATACTGGGTAGCATTGCATCGTTGTAAGTCATGTTTGGTTCTGAGGTATTTGAGGTTGATTCCACTGGCCTTTAGTACAGTGACCAAATGCTCTTTCAAATCAAATTGATAAAACTTTTCTCTTATAAATCCTTTTAATTATAAATACCCCAGAAATTTATTTTTCTCTCTCTTTTTTAAACTTTTTATTTTTTACTTTTTAGATCAACTAGCAATAAACCTGGCTTTTTGCACAGTCTTGTGAACTTTAAAACATGATAGATTTTATATACAGTCCAGCATTAAAAATTTAGAAAGTGTCATCACCTCAGAAAATTTCCTTATTCTGTTTATTTGTAGTCCTATTCTCCTCCCAACCCTAACCACTGTTCTTTTACTCATTACTATAGTTTTGTCCTTGGGTGCATTTAGCATACAAGGAATCATGGTGTGTAACCTTTTGAGGCTGGCTGTTCTCACTTTCTATAATACCTGATATTCATCCAAATAGCATCGGTAGCCCATTCTTTTTTTCTCTTTCTCTGCTGAATGGCATCCCATTATAAATGTGCATGTGTGTATTACAATTTATTTTATTTATCCATTGGGTTGTTTCCAATTTATATCAGTTAAAAATAAAGTCACTGTAAGCATTAGTATACATATCTTTGTATGAGTATAACTTTTGTTTGGAGTGAGATAGC
Source organism: Suricata suricatta (assembly GCF_006229205.1). Taxonomy (NCBI): domain Eukaryota; kingdom Metazoa; phylum Chordata; class Mammalia; order Carnivora; family Herpestidae; genus Suricata; species Suricata suricatta. Next base: position 54,674,435 of record NC_043704.1, read on the forward strand.
ATGGTTATATTGTAAGTCCATGTTCATATAAGAAATGACCAAACTGTTTTCTAGAATAGTTGTACCATTTTATATCCCACCTCCAAATCCTACCTTTCCATCCTTTTCAAGAGTATTTGCCTTTACTTGTTGGAACATTTTTATAAAGCTTCATTAAAATATTTGTCTGGTAATTCTATTTATTATTTTTTTTAATGTTTGTTAATTTTGAGAAAGAGTGCAAGCATAGGAGGGGCAGAGAGAGGGGAGGACACAAGATCTAAAGTGGGCTCTGTGCTGAAAGCAGAGAGCCTGATGTGGGGCTTGAACTCATCAACCGTGAGATCATGACCTGAGCTGACTGAGGAACCCAGATGCCCTTGTCCAGTAATTCTAACATTTGCATCTCTTCAGAGTTGGTGTCTATTGTCTTTTTCTATGCCAGTTGAGATTCTCCCTATTTCTTCATATGATGACTAATTATGGATTTTATCCTGGACAGTTTGGTTATTATGAGACACAAAATCTTTTAAAAATTCTATGGAAAATATTGATATTTTGATTGTAATAGGCAATTGATTCAGTTAAGTTTAGGATTAAAGTTTCAGCTAGCCCCCTGTGAACTGTGCTTCGTATGTCCCTGCAGTTTTCAAGGCCTTTACAGTGTTACTTAGATTTGTCCCACTTATTTGCCACCCAGTGGCTAATCTGGGAAATCATCAGTATTCGGTCCAATAGGTCAGTTCTAAATGTCCATGTATGCTAGTGTCAGATTTATGCATGTGTAGGTTGGAGTGAAACCAGAAGTTCTTTTAAAGAACTCTTCTCGGGGCGCCTGGGTGGCTCAGTCGGTTAAGTGTCCACCTCGGCTCAGGTCATGATCTCACAGTTCGTGGGTCCGAGTCCCGCATCTGGCTCTGTGCTGGACAGCTAGCTCAGAGCCTGGAGCCTGCTTCGGATTCTGTACCTCCCTCTCTCTGTGACCCTCCTCTGCTTGCGCTGTCTCTCTCTGTCTCTCAAAAATAAAAAAAATAATAAAAATTAAAAAAAAATAACTCTTCTCTCAGGGAGCCTGGATGTCTCAGTTGGTTAAATGACCAGTTTCATCTTAGGTCATGCTCTTACGGTTTGTGAGCTCAAGCCCATCTTCTACCTCTATGCTCTTAGCACAGAGCCTGCTTTGGGTTCTTCTGTGTCCCCTGCTCTCATGTTCTCTCTTTCTCAAAAATAAGTCAATATTAAATAAGGAAATACAGAACTTCTCTCTCTGCTGTCTGTCTCCCACTTTTGTTGTGGTCCACCGGTTGATTAGCTGGGGCTTTAGCTCTGCTGTGCAGTTCCCATGATCGTGCCCTGTCACTGGAGATAAGTGATGGGAGGATAAAGTGGGGCTCAAAGTTACAGGGGTTTGCCCCATACTCTTGGACCAATATTCCTCCAGTCAGAAATGAAGGTTCCCCCTTGCTCAGAGTTTTGGCTCCTCTGGGCTTCTGTTTTTGTGGCCTCCTTCTATCATAGAAATGCGTGGGGCCTATCAACATGAGAGAATGAAGAAAATGGTACTTTATGATTTATTGTTCTTCCTCTGTTTCCCTGCTGCTTAAGTAGTGGCAGCGTACATCCGGTCCAGGTTTTATAGCTACATTTAGTGAGACCAACACAATGGAATATATTTACTCCCTCTTCCTGGGACTGGAATCCATTCGGCTTGCTTCTGTATTGGGTTTGAAATAATTAATGGGAAGAGAAAAGGTAGATCTAGGTTTTTGGAGTCTTAAGGTCATACCGTTTGGAAGGCCTCTTTAAAAGGAATATGAGTTATGAATTCAAAATTAAGCACAATGTTTTGAAGGGGGTTATGAAATCAGAGGACCCTAAAGCTTAAGCTTCATTAGCTTTAATAAAAACCTGACTCTGGGGAAAAGATAAAACATAAATGAATATCAATGATGGGTTGGGCATTTTAAGGGTGCTTTTTATTCATGTTTTCACTTAATATTTATTAAAATAAAAATGCAACCTATTTTATCCCCATCTTATAGATGAAAAAAACAGATTTAAAAGGTTAACTCATGGAGATATAAAGGGGTTTTATAACTCAGATATTCTAATTCCAAGGCATTTAGTGTTTTTCCTACCTATAGAACTTTATGAAAGTTCTACAGTATTCACAGTGTGTCTGTCTTTTATGACCTAGCCTCAGAGTTCTCTTCATCTTTGCAATCCCCTGGTGGTCACACAGGTCACCCCTGTTCAGTGTGGAAGGGGCTACTGGGAGGGGGCCGTCATGGAGACTGGCAACCACCTTATCTTCTAAGATTACTTTAACATTTAAATGAGGTAATTCCAGGGAAACCTTTGGAAACCAGTAGGAGCTACATGCAATACCTGTTTGATTCGTGGTTTTCATCCTTGGTCTGTCAGTAGCAATCAGTTTCTGGTTGTTTCCCAAATACAGAGGAAGATGTATGTGTCTCTGTAGAAAAGAGATGAACACTGCTAAGGAAAGTGTGGATTGTTCTTGTAACTGTTTGTTTAGAAGGTGGCAGATACAGTTTAGATACTTTTACTTAAGTATCAAATGATAGTAGCAATTAGAATTTGAGCCCAGAATATTGATAAATGCTATAAGCAACAATTTTGACCCACATGAACTCACTTAATTACTACCTGGCACATGATCATTGTGGAAGAACAAGGTATTTCGAGTCTGATACACGCATTTTTTGAGTGTGATTGAGTGTCATTTAACTTCTACTTTCTCCAGGGTTAAGCAGGTTCAAAATAGTTTTTCTTTTCTAAGTAGATTGCATCTTAGTATTGATAATAATATAAGTATGGCTTATTTTGAAGAGGACACATGTTGAATTATTTAGAAAATGGCACATAACAAGAATGTATAATAGTTATTTCCAGTTGCGAAAAAAAGAAAGCATGAAGAGAACTCTAATGCTTTTCCTTAAATGGTAATATATAAATACTTGGCCACTGGAGGGCTCCATATTATAAAAAATTATATTATGGATATAAGTGTTCACTATAACAGTTTTAAACAGTACAGAAAGGTATAATAAGGGCTCCATATTTTTTAGAAGAGATAATGAAACAAATGGTTACTGATTATAAATAATTATGTGCGTATATAAAGTGTAGGTGTTTGCTTCCTTCTTTCCTTACATTGGAATGAAAATAAAACATATTACATAATTTCTTCATAAATAAAATATCATACAGCTCTGATGTCAAAATACAAAACTAGTCATTTGAAAGCCCCTCAGTAAACAAAGAGGGTGAGACAGATTAAATACTTTTTTTTCTTATCTTTCTCCTACATGTAGTATTTTTACCTGAGGAGATTTCTTGTTTTAGGATTCACTGAGGTTATTTCCATTTAGGTTAAGAAACTCTACAGTTATTTCAGTGAATCCTGTGATGTAATTAATAAGATTCACAGAACAGCAGAAGACATTTTGAAATTGAACCCAAAACAAAAGTAGATATTGTGTAAAACAGTTGGTAGTCACTGACTTTTATACCAAATATTAGCATTTCTTTGGTCCAGATGTGTAGTTTACATTGTTTTGCACTGAACTCTGAGCAAGGGTTTGTTTTCCAGTTTTAAAGTAAAACGGAAAGTTAAAGAATTGAGAAATTAGAAACACTTAAAACAGGTATCAGTACCTGAGGGAAGTTCTCTTTTTCTGTAGAAAAATTCTAGATAGGAAACTACTGTGTTCCTCAAAAACAGCAATTTTACTTCCTTGATCTTTCCCACTTGAAAGAAGTGTTTTGATTTCTTTATAATTCTGAAGTGTTTACTTTTTAAATGTTTGATCTGAGCTCAGGGAAGCCTGCAATTTCTAGAATAGTTCAGCATTTTTCCCCCTGATAAGATGTGGTCTCTTTGTACTGAGCTTGCAGCACTGAGGCTGTGTGTTTTGGATGATCTGAGTTGTTAAATTCCCCAGTTAATCAGTAGCCTTGTCCTTAGCACCTCCTCTTCACAAAGGAAGCTGTATTGCAAATTAATTGCTAATGAAGAGGAAACAAACCAAAACCAAAATGAAAAAAACAAACAAACAGTTTTTTATACCTGTTCATTTGAAAACTGTCCAGGGTCTAAGAATATATAAATCCTATTGATTTCTACATATGAGGACCAACTATTAATATAGGGAGAAAGATGCCAAAAACTCATGAAGGATGTAGTCTCCAGGTTAGTACTAATTATGCACATGATACTGAGTATCATTATGGAATGATTTTTTTTTTAAATAAAATTAATTTATTAATTGTCAAGTGACAAATTGTGAAACTGTCAAATTAGGCAGAAAGTGTGTGGAGGTGGTGGGGGAAGGGCAAAGGGAGAGGGAAAGAATGCTAGAACAGGAGCTAGATCTTGACCTTGAGATCATGACCTGAGCTCAAATCAAGGGTTGATTGCTTAACCCACTAAGCCACCCAGCCGCCTCTACATTTTTTGTTTCTACAAACACACTGCTTAGTGTCTAATGTGTTCTGTTTAAGTTGTAATCATATCACGTATCTGATTGTAGCAGCTGGCATGTCGAGAAATTCTACCCTCTACTCTTGTAGCCACAGAATGCATCCTTGATAATAGCTATGTTGCAAACATGTTTTTGGCCAAATGATTTGGTGGGAGAGGACACGGAACAGCATGACTGACACACACCAGTGTTTCCTGGTTGATGCCTCATGAATGTGAAAACAGCTCTCGTTGCTTGTGATGAGAAACTGTCTTCCAGTGCTTTTTTCACACATTCATATATATGGACTAAACTGGTGAGATGCCTGTCGGGGTAAAGGTGCAGTCTTGCTATAAAATACAATACACCTAACTGGTCTGATTCATTATTACCTGTGACCATTTTAGCCCTGTGCTCTAACCAGCTGCCCAGCACTCTCAGTTTTTAATACTTAATTTAAGCACTTAAAAAAATAAATAAAAATTATTTTTTAAGAAAGGGCACCTGGCTGACTCAGTTGGTGGTAGGTAGCATATGTAACTCTTGATATTGGGGTTGTGAGTTTGAGCCCACATTTAAATAATGTAGACATTATTTAAAAAAATAAAAAATTAACATATATATATATATATATGTTATCCGTAGTTGTTCTCATACCTGGCTGCACCTTGGAATCACCTGGGAAGCATTTAGTCTTCTGGATGCATGGTATCAACCCTACAGACTATCTCATTTAAGTGGTTTAGGGTACAAAGTAGTGCCTGTGCATCTGCGTTTTTAAAAGTCCTGTGTTTTGCACTTTGTTGTCTGGGTTGAGAGTGATTGATTCAAAATGAAGCCGCATTGTAGAAACTTTCTTGAGGCCCCTACAAGGTCTGATTAGTTTAATGCCTCAGAGGAAATATAGCTATTCTTTATATTTGAATGTCCTCTCTTCCCACCACCCCACCCCGAAGAAAAAAGCCAGCCTGCTATTATTTTGGTTGCTGACCTAAATTATTTTGAACTGAACCACTTAGATTTCTGGGGTGAGGAGCCGGGAAAGTGACATTAGATCTTCAGGTAGGGTTGGCCCTGTCCTGATGAGTTTGTCATTTCTGTCACCCACCAAAGCAGTCTGCATATCTTCCACTTTTAAACCAGTTCTAATAGAAAATAGGATAGGGGTGCCTGGCTGGTTCAGTTCTGTGGAGCATGCAACGCTTGATCTCCAGGTTGTGAGTTCAAATCCCACTTTGGGGGTTTATGTTTATGTATATAATCTGGCTAAGGGATCATAATTCACTGAGTGAAATATGCTTCAGTGTGTAGAGATCTTTTGAAATTTGGGGATTGTAAAGGTAAGGAAAAGTCATGGGAGAACAGTATATGTTACAGGCAGCTGTAGCGTGCTCCTAAAGGGAGTGGGAGCTTCGGGATTAGCACATCCTGACAAGAGGTCACACCAACCCCTGAAAATATTCCACAGTGACAAAAGAAAGGCTTCTCTTCTTACTCTTCTCTCTGCTGAGCTGAAGGAACTGTTAAGAGATAAGGCTGTGAGAGTTCCTTGAGACTTCAGTCCTTGAACTCCCGTTCTCATTCTCCGATGACCTCTCTCATCTAGACCACAGGTTTAACCTGTGTGTATTTGGAGGCTTCACAAATCCGGCGGTCCACTCAACTGTTTTTGGTTCATTCCATGGTAACACTGTATGTAAAAGAAAGGAGGACAAATTAGATCTCTCACTTAGAACAAAGTGTTTAGCTACCTTCTTATTCCTTACCACCTGGGCACTCAGGCTTTTCCATGATAGTAGGGTATTTCCAGCTTGTCACTCTGCTCAGGACTCTGAGCCCTTGGGGTCAGTTTTGGGCTCCTCCTCACCACCCCCCCTTTTCACTCAGCACATCTGACTATTGCCTAATCACATCTACCTCACTAAGTGCCCCGGGCAGACATTGCTGCTAGAACACCACTTAGATGAAAATAGTGAAGATATTTAGTTGAAAAGCAGGAATGAAGATAGTCACCATAGAGTATCTGCAGTGGAAGACTTCAAATACATCTCCTGGCTTAGGCTATCTAGAAGATTTTAAGCAAGAATTGTGTTTGATGCATAGCATATAAATTTTATTCTCCCATGTTTGGGCTAACACCATTCTCCTCGCTTAGAACTAGTTCAAATATATATATATATATATTCACACACACACACACACACACACATATATATATATGTATGTAAATAAATAAAAATAAACCTAAAAAGGAAAAGCTACTAATTTAAAAAAAGTGTGGGTGTTTTGTCTTGTTTTTAAATACAATTCCTTTTTCTAAGTAGGGGGTCTCTTGCATATAAATATTAGCAGTGCACGCATTTCTTCTTGATATTTGTGCATTGTCTGTACCAGCCTGGTGACATTTCAGTCCCGTGTCAGTTTTCATAGCTACTGAAAACCCTTCTGTTTCTCTCCAATTGCCACCTCTCTCACCTGTACCTACAAAATATAAAATTTAGTTTTAACCATAATAAATAGCATTAGGAGTTATTTAAAATTTTATGGGGGCACCTGGGTGGCTCAGTCGGTTAAGCATCCGACTTCAGCTCAGGTAATGATCTCACAGTTCGTGAGTTCTAGCACCATATCAGGCTCTGTGCGGACAGCTCGGAGCCTGGAGCCTGCTTGAGATTCTGCGTCTCCCTCTCTCTCTGACCCTCTCCTACTTACAATCTGTCTCTCTCTCTCTCTCTCTCTCTCAAAATAAGTAAAAGTTTATAAAAATTATGTATTTAAAAACTTTAAAAATTATGTTTTCATATATCCTATTATTTTAAGAAAAATCATTTATGGGAAGAGATCCTTTGTGCATTCCAAACTGAACTGAAAATGTTTTTCAGAATACTTCATTAGTTGCCTTCCATTAGCCCTGGCAGTCAAGAGCCGGCTAACCTGTCCCTTTACAGATCCTAGTAGGAACCTTTCTTGAAGTCTTAGGAATACTTGTTACTAGTCCTTTTCACTTTCTCGAAGCATCTAGGTGTACATACCTGTAATTTTTTGTAGTTCATTTTTATTGAGGAAATAGGATTTGAAAAGTTAGGGTTATGGGATTTAGTTTTTTTGCTCTTATGTTAGATATTTGGGATAACCTTCAGAGAAGGGTTCACACAATGAAAATGTTCAGTTACAAAAGTGCTCACCGGGCGGGTATTAAGTAGTTATCGGTACAGTGGAATTCTAACTGAAAGGGAATGGCCTCTGGCAGGGAACAATGGCAAAATCCCTCAGGAAGTCAATTATAAGGTATGTTAATCATACCAAAATATTAACCTCATGATCTTCAATCCCAGAGTGTCTTTTCCACCCTGCAAGTTCAGCTAAAAATATGCCGAAAGGCAAATTTCTTAAGATAATGAAATAAAAATGTGGACCTAGGTCTGTAAGATGCAAATTAGAAAATAAGATCCCTAGCCAAACATGAATATCTCACAAACCCTTTGCTCTCTTAAAATTGGTAGCCTAGTCTTTGGGGATGTTAACAAAGTAATGATTAAAAACGCACATAGAGAAGCCTTGTGGTTCAATGACTTACCCATCTGGTAGTTTTTACTCTGGAAATGTTTTTTTGTTTTTTTTTTTTTTTTAACTTGTGAAGTGGATAAGTATAACTAACTGTTGGTGGCTCTGTCTTCTTAATATATGAAATGGAAAACAAATTGTTATATCAATTACGATAATAATTTTTTTATAGATTTAAATGTCCATAACGTGTTTTGGATTCCAAAGAACAGTTCTATGGATATAGATAATATTTATATTTATGTAAATATTTATGTTTTCTTTAAGTTCTTCTGTTAGTTTGAATTCATTGTAGCAATATGAACATAAGTTTAGGAGGTGATAATTGAATTGTATTAATATTAAATCTTTGAGTATATGAAAAGATCTATATTGTCTTTAATTAGAAACTAGCATATGATCAATTTCTAGTTGTTTAAACAGTTTTATTACTACTACTAGCATTCATTGTGGTTTTAAAATACAAACAACTAAACTGTCCTTTGATATATATTATTGCACTAGCACACTGGCTAGTTGGAGCAAGGGGATAGGGCTCTGGTTGCTGGGCACCATGACTACAGAGCATAATGATTTCAAGCCTCACGGCTTCCAGCTCTCATTTGGTTTGATTTCAGAAAGCTAGAGAATCTTGAAATGCTTGGATCTTAGACTAACACATAGAGATCAGCCCTCAGTGCCCTCCACAAAAAAAATCCCATACAAGAACTCCTGCTAAAGTTTCTGCTTGGACATCTCCATGGATGGGAAAATATCCAAGAAGAACTCACTTCATTTTTGGACCGATTTGAGGGTTGGAAAGTGTTTCCTCATACTGAACACCCCAAACTGCCTCCTGGAAACATCTGTTAATTAATTACAGTTTTAAACTCTGAAACCACCCTGTAAAATTATGTCTGATGCCTCTTCCTTAAGAGACCCCAAAAGGATATGAAAACAGCACTTCTTCTTTTCCAGAGTAACATTTTCATTTTCCTTTAGCCATTCTGCCCCCAAACAGGGTTGCTTTACCCCTGCAATGATAAGAGTTCAGAAGCTCCTTTCTGTCTTCACTTTAAGTAGACAGCACCGAGTAGAGTGGGCTCTCATCCCTTCTTGCTGGATGGTGTAGTTCTTTTTTTTTTCTTCCCTTTTTTAAAAAAAAAAATGTGTATGTATTTTGAGAGAGAGTGCATGTGTATGTGGGCAGGGGAGGGGCAGAGAGGGAGAGAGAGAATCCTAAGAGGACTCCATGCTGTGAACATGGAGCTAGACACAGGGCTTGATCCCAGGAATGCTGAGATAATGACCTGAGCTGAAATCAAGAGTTGGATGCTTAACCAAGTGAGCCACCCTGGCATCCTGAAAGTGTAATTTTTCTAAGTCCAATTTCTTTTTTAGTACTTCACACTGCTGTCTTACATTGCAATTGTTATCTTACATGCTTTTAAGTTCTCTGCTCTTAGACTTTTATTGGTTCCAATTGATACTATAAGTTTAGACTATAGGTCTTATTTTTCGGTGACATAAACCAAGATGACAGTGCTCACTTGTAAATCTATGGGTGTACTACTTGTTATTACTCCACATTTAGAGATTTTTTTTAAACAAACTTAATAATGCCTATTAGCCTTGCAAATTATACTCCTCAGTTTATATTGTAAATGTAAATACTCTCAGTCATTCATGTAAGAGCAGGTTTGATGTAGAGGATGGTAGTGTGAAACTTGCTGTGATGGGGTAAAGACGATGGGGGGAAGTAGATTTGTGAAGAAAGTTTGAAGACACCAAACCTCAGCTTTAATGTTGCTTAGGATCAATTCTATAGTACTTTTCTTCTAATTTTATGTCTTCGTGTCACACATAAGGAAACAGTTGTGTGTTTGTTGAGACTCTTGGCTGAGTAGTTGAACGTTTATAGGACAGAAACTATGGGTTTTTTTCTTTGAACCTTACAGTGAAATTTAGATGGTTACAGCTGCTTTGTAGTCTTACTGAAACAAAAGTCATATGGATATTGTCAGATTTATATTATTAGCTCTATCATTTCCATCTCTCCTCCTGCTCTAATTCCTATCATCCTCTCTACTAAGAGTTAGGGGACCCCAGTTCAAGGTGGTGGTGATGGTGAGGTAGGCAGAGAGTTGAATCTTCAACTCCATTTTGCTCTGGAGAAAGAAATATAACTCAGAAAATAAGTACAGTTGTTATTTAAGTTCTCATATTAGAACTTTAAAATTTCCCTTTTAATGGCATCTATCCTCTCCTCTACCTTTGTTTATGTAATGTACCATTCTTTGTGTAAAATAACCACACATTCAAAACAGGAAGCACATTAAAATGATACCTTTGGAGGGAGGAAGGGCAATGGAAGTGGAGTATGGGATAAAAGGAATTTAATTAGTTAATTAAAATTACCTTGTTAGCAACAATATTGAACTGTGTTGCAGATTTTGCTATAAACAAATAGACTTGGTTTCTAATCTATTCATGTCACTATCTTAAGACTATATCTTAAAGATTTCTTAAAATTCCTTATACTAAACTATTGATACCTACTAGGTTCCTTGAAGACTATGAACTACCTGCCAAAATCAGAATCCATAATTTATTACTAGTCCTCCTGTTACTGTTCACCCCCAAAGTAGAATGTTTGATGCTGAATTTTAACTGTGTTGTTGAAGCAAGTTTTAACATTTCTAAAAAAATGTAAAAGTATTGTTAGAATAGCTGCTGTTTAGAAGTATATCCTACGTCTGAATTTGCATTTTAATGATATTGCTTTCTTTCTATCAAGATTATCTTATCTCCAAAGTAAGTAACAAGTATGTGTGTTGTCACTTTAACATTTTTTTTTTAGTGTTTATTTTTGAGTCAGAGAGAGAGAGCAAGAACTGGGGAGGGGCAGAGAGAAAGGGAGACACAGAATCTGAAACAGGCTCCTGGCTCTAGTTGTCTGCACAGAACCTCATGCGGGGCTTGAACCCATGAACTGTGAGACCAAAGTTGGTGGCCTAACCAACCGAGCCACCCAGGCACCCATGTTGTTGCTTTTAAATTGTAGCAAGCACTCACTGGAATCTGAGTAACCATAGAACTCAGCACTTTGAAGTTGAGGTTTTTGGTTGTATGTGTATGTCATAGATGAACACATCACATATATGATGTTCAACTTTTTCCTTGTTTTTTTTAAATTTTTTAAGTTTATTTTGTTATTTTGGGGGGGAGAAGGAATGCCAAACAGACTGCACTGTCAGCATGTAGCCCCGTGTGGGCTCCAACCTACAAACTGTGAGATCATGAACTGAAATGAAAGCAAGTCACATGCTTAACTGACTGAGCCACCCGGACGCCCCCCCATTATGTTCAATTTCTGTGAAAGAGGCCTGGGTCAATAAGCCGATATGAGAGATTTTGTGAAGAAAATAATTTCCAATATATTTTACCCAAATCTTTAGTTCTTAATTGGCTATGACTATAAATGTAAGTCAAGTTACAAAGAAGATTCCCTTTAAAGCATTATATTCACAACTGTTTTGGTATCATATTTTAATCCTTCAAAAATTGGTTACTTTTTTCCCCCAGAAATAATGTATAGTAACTATGACAAGGCAAAACACTGTATTCCCAATGATTCCATGTTATGTTCCCCCCCCCTCCTAAATCTGAAAAAGTATATCTTCAGGCATGGAAAATAAATTGTGTGCCACTATCTACTTAAGTATAAAGCACACTTAACAAATTTCAGTACATTAGAAATGTCCTTAGAGTTGGTTTTAGATGTCAGATTAACATTAGCCAAGTTTTCAGTGTTTTTGTTGAAACCTGAAGCTTGTCTTTATAGGAAATAGAAATTGAAAGAGAAATTGGGGTTGCAGGAGTGCAGATTGAACATTTAAACATCTTGATCTATTGAAAGGCGTAATGTGCCAAAAAATTGGAATTAATTTGTTGAAATTAGAATTTGAACTAAAATAAAATAAATCCATGCTCCTTTTCATTTCTTTTCAGGAGGTAAGTATGTGGTATAATACTTTTATGTTCTTTTTCTCTTATTGCAACAAAAGTGTGAACCATTATACTTTCTTTTCTCCTTTCACCTCAGGTGCTAGTAATAATAGAGTGTACCACATCTGTTATTTTGTGTGTTGTACCCTGATGCCAGTTTCATACCCAGTTCTCACCTGACCATAATGCCCAGGAAGATGGAATAAGCTGATTAGTGAGCCTGGGTAATACTTCTGTTCCTGAGGCTTAGGTAGAATTAGATCAGTCCCACACAAGGTGCATGGTCTGTGAGCAAGGAGGAGATTTTCCCAAAGATCAGAGTGCTTTTACCAGAAAATGGGAGATACATGTATACTGACTAGGCAGGCAAAAATGTTTGTATCTGTTAAATTTACTTAAGAAAAGCCAGGATAGAAAAATGCCTTTTGGGACAGATTATTTTCCTATTTAAAAAATGCTCTACAATGAATTTCCTTTTTAGTTTGAAAGATTACAAGATCTGATTTTGTTAATTATAAAAAAGATAAAATTTCAAAATATTTACTAGCACTTTGGTAAACCATAGCTATTACAGATGTCTCTTGGGCTGCTTCAGGATACGCCTTTCACTATTCACTTTTTTTTTAAATTTTTTTTATGTCTTTTATTTATTATTTTGGAGAGACAGAGAGAGACAGTGGGAGCAGGGGAAGGTCAGAGAGAGAGGGAGACACAGAATCCGAAGCAGGCTCCAGGCTCTGAGCTGTCAGCCCAGAGCCTGACATGGGGCTCGAACCCACAAACTGTGAGATCATGACCTGAGCTGAAGCCGGCCGCTTAACCAACTGAGCCACCCAGGCGCCCCTCACTATTCACTTTCTATTCCCTGTAATTGGTGGCCCCTGGGGCTGTAGAACACTGACCTCTGAAGGGTTGCTATACGGGAATTAGTAACAGAAGGTGGCTTTGTGTCTACCAAAGGGAATACTTGGAGACTATTTTCTTTGCTTTTTTAAATTGGTTTAATTTGAACCAAATATTACATATTACTATTTTATTATTTTATTTAAGATTTTATTTTTAAGTAATCTCTACACCCATCATGGAGCTTGAACTCACAGCCGCTAGATCAAGAGTCACATATTCCTCCGACTCCTTTATGACTTTAAACACTGACTGCTGTAGGAGCAGTAGCAACTAATGCCGAGGCATTTATCACAGATTAGTGACGAGTGGAGTGTTTGTACTGTACCGAGGTTGTTGTCGAGCATGTGCCTAGTTTGATGGAGGACATAGTTGGCACTCCGTGTTTCTTGTGGGAATGAGCATATTTAAAGGAGAATTGCTGTTTATACATCCTCAACTGTCATTGTCTTGGCATTTTTAGTCCATATTTAATTTTCATATAGTTAGAACAAAGTACACTGAAATTCACTTTTTTTAAAGTTTGATAAACTCTGCTTGTTTAGGGCAGGTTTAGGTTCACAGCAAAGCTGAGTGGAAAGTACAGAGTTCCCATAGACTCCCTTCCTCCATGCATGTAAACCAACTATAACATTTTACGCCAAGGTATTTTATAAAAATATTTAAAAACACAAATAAATATTTTGCACGATCATTTCTGCAACTAAAAAAATGTCATTCTCTGTCTTCAAACTTGGAAGGGTAAAGGGTTCTAGAGCCAAGAAACAGTCTCTGACCCTCTGTCCTTGAGAGTGAGAAGTTAGGCCATATTTTAAGATTGTTTTCTAGCTGAGTGTTGCTTCTCTGAAGACTACAGAGAGCATAAGAATCTAATGTAACCTGATCCTGAGCACTCTGTTGTCCTATGAATGGCAAACTGGGGCTCTGGGTTCTGGCCTAGCTCTGACGCTAGCTTGCCGAGATAGGGGTTGAAAGCTGGAGACTCCAGTTCTCATCTGCCTCCACAATTCTGTGATTCCATGATTTATCACAGGCTCTAGTGGGGAGGTCGTCACATCCTGCAGGTTAGTAGTGTGGAGTCATGGGAAAGGCACTGTGGAGACCTGAGGTATTTTGGTCACAAACCAGCTGCCTGCCTTTTGTCCCATCACTTCACCTTTTTGGGTTTGCAATAGTTTCAGCCCCGGAAATGTGCTTGGACTTCTGCATCCCTCTAGGAAAAGTTTCTTGGATGCTTCTGGTAACACAGTAACCACTGTGTGGTATTGTTTATCCCAGGAACAACTATTCTGTGAGTAAATAACTTCCAAATGGAGTGTATTGACACAGACTGGATCACTCTTGAGCAGATTCTTAATGTCTTCATATCAGGAATATTCTTGCAATTAGCATATTGGATGAGAGTCTTTCTGCAGCTAAGCTTTTGCTAGATATATATTAGATACTTGAAAAGGACAGGGATTATTTCCTGAAGAGTAGTTTTTCTTAAACAAAATCACACTGTAAAGTATCAATAGAATATGTACCTTTTCATAACATCACACAATTTTAAATTATATTTTAATGATTTCTTTAAATTGTGCTATTTAATTAGTTAATTAAGGGAAAAAAGGGAAAGGCTAGTGCCCTTTACTTCTCAGAACAGAATATTTTCCATTTAAATTTATGTAAATTGCAAATGACTGACTTCCTAAAACTGAATGACCTGGGACTAAGTTGTTTAAGTAAATGTGATTTACTGTATATTGTGAATTACTGCTGAAGTGAAAGCAGGTTTAAGGAAACCCTTTCTTACTTCAGAAGACAAGGTGGTTCTCAGGTTTCTCCAGTGGGTTTTATTCACAGGACGCCTCCCTAAAGGTTCAGGCTAATTTCTGAAGTGTGCGGGACAGGATTTATTCCGCCTAACCCACGTAAAGTATGGCAAGTGATCCCACAGGGCTGAGATTATCCTAACCTTGTATTTCACAGCTCAGTGCTCACTGACTTGATAGAGCTAATGAATCTTTCCAAAGTACCTGGGGGTTCCCTGTTGGTATTCCTGATGTAGCTGCTAAGCGAGCATGTTTTTATACTCTTCCTGGAAGTGAAACTCTTTCTGCCTTAAATGTGCAATTTCCCCTGCCTGAGAAGGTCAAAGGCACATTTATGTAGTTCACAGGAGTGTAAAAGAGGCATTCACTGCTTCCCTGCCAAGCCATCTGACGGGACTAATGCCTACTCATTTTCCACCTCTACTTATGGAAACTGCAGACATTCATGCTTCCACCATGGTCCCTGAAACAACATTCTTATGGCAAATGAGCATTATAATGAAATATCCATATTATCAAATCAGCTAATGTACCTCGAAATTGTTAGGAGTAAAAAGTGGCTGCTCACACTGTCAGAGTTAAACGTATGTTAAAACCACCTAAATTAAAACAGAATCTACAGTGAAATCCCACTGGAAAAACTAACAATTTACTTAGCATCCAAATGCTGAGAATATTCAAGGCAACTTTCAGCATGTTCACAAGTAACTTTATTAAATCTTTTTTCATCATTTAATTTTAACTCTAGTGAGATTACAAACGTTTATTGAGCATTTACTGTATGCCAAGCCCTTCATATTTGTAGCATCTAATAATTTAAGGCACCCTTAAAGGTGGTGGGATTGCTCTCTCCATTTTGCAGGTGGGGAATGGAGGCTCAGGGAGTCTCAGGAACTGGCCCACAACTGCAGGGTGGTAAATGGTAGATGGAGGGTTTGGCCCTAACTAAGGTCCGTGCGCTTTGCAGAACACCGTGCTGCTTACTGTACTCTATTCTTTGAGACGATGGACAGAAAAAAAAGAAAGCAAGTTGCGTTGCTTTCTCATTTGCCCACAGCCCATGTTCTACCCCTCTCCCTTCCAGCATGCTTTCTCCCAGTGTGAACTGTGGCCCGTCCTGTGCCTGTAACACTGCCCTCTCCTCTCACCCTGTAGCCCAGATCGCCACGCTTCAGCGTCAGCTGCCAGCTTTATTCACTTCCTGCATAAAGATTCCTTTGTGCATCCTAACTGGTTTGAATTCTTTGTTTACCTTTTTGACATGCATTTTTTTTTACTACTGTTATTTAACTTGTGTGTGTGTACCTGAAAGAGGGGGGGGGGGAAGGAGAGAGAGAGAGAGAGAGAGAGGGTAAGTGTGATTACCCCACTAGATCATCAGCTTCTTAAAACCAGCAACTCCCACAATACTGTTTGCAGTGTTAATACATGGTAAGTCATTAATATTTTCTCAAACTGTAGAAGGTTTTATCATTTGTATCTCTGTGCTGATGGCATATAGATAGGTAATAGGTAGTTTTTAAAGCATAATTTTATAATTGGTTAGTATTGAATACTGAAAAGGAGATGATTTTCAAACCTTTCTCATCTTTTTTTTTAAGTTTCTTTATTTTGAGAGAGAGAGAGAGCACGTGCAAGTAGGAGAGGGGCAGAGAGAGGGAGAGAGAGAATCCCAAGCAGGCTCTGTATTATCAGTGCAGAACCCAACACGAGGTTCGATTTCACAAACCGTGAGATCATAACCTGAGCTGGAATCAAGAGTGACTGAGGCACTCAGGCATCCTCCAAATCTTTCATTTTGCTATCATAAGAGGTCCATGTCAAAGAATGTTTGCTACAATTTTTTGTCTCTGACTGCTAGTGTTTTCTAACAGCTTACTGGGAAGTCCAAACAGATGGACTAAGATATCTAGAGAACTCTTGGTTTGCCTGTATTACTGTATTTAAAGTTTCTTACCCTACAGGCCCTGGGTCATGAGGAAATGCAAGGGCCTGTATGGGAAGATGACAGAGAGGTACTTCAAATTTGCATTTTCTTTTAAGAGAGTTCCATTTTCAGTATAGCTGACACTTGTAATCTCTGTTAAAGATTGGTGCCTGGCCAAAAATTACTGTGAAATAGCTGTGGTTTAAGCTTCAAGTATAAAGATTTTAACAAAAGTGTTGGCAATATATTGTATGAATAAAGACAGCACTTGTTAAAAAGCATACATATGTGTGTAGTGTAGATTTGTGTGTATGTGTATATAAGTAAGTATATATCTCTGCAGTTATCTTTGTCTATATTAAGACATTTTATTTCAGGAGGTGATTTAACTGGAGGTCAGACTATCAGCTTATTATTTCTAGGAAAAGCATCCTTTGGCCTACATGTGGACCACAGTGACCTGAAGCATGGAATTCATTGGCCAAAATAACAAAACAACTAAAATGCATTTTCAGTACTGTACTATTGAGTAATGTGTGTGATGCCACTCTTGAGGAGATAGGATGGAAGACCTTAGGCACACACAGGACAGGGAAGGCTTTTGTTAAATCAGTGAGAATCTTTTATTTATTTATTTTAAAATTTATCTATTTTATTTTATCAATTTTGACAGAGAAACAGAGCACCAGTGGGGAAGGGACAGAGATAGAGGGAGACATGGAATCTGAAACAGGCTCCAGGCTTTGTACAGCACAGAGCCCAATGTGGGGCTCGAACCCACAAACCAGGAAATCATGACCTGAGCAGAAGTCAGATGCTTAACCATCTGAACCACCAGAGTGTCCCAGAGTGGCCCACCCAGGCCATCCAGCCCCACAAATATGATATATTACACATAGAGCTTGGTGTTTGTATTTAAGTTTTATTTGTAAGCATGCAGTGTATAAAAGAATTAAGGAAAATGTAAGAATTGTACTAATGTAAAGAAGTAGGTTTAAGATAGGAAAAAAATTTTTTAAGAAAACCTGCCTCATAAAGTATGGGGAGTGGAATACATGTTGCTGGGGAATTGGAGGAAAGCAATGAACGATTTAGCAAAAGAGTGAGTATTAAGATTGTTATTTGTGACTTGGACTTGTTTTGGCTTTCAGAGGTCATGCTGACTCTTAGATTAGAAATGCAGTCTCTTTCAAAGCACAAACACTGAAAATAATAATTTTTAAATGTGCTTTCTTGGGTTCTCCATTTTGTTTTCTTCAGGTGTAAAGCCAAGAGTATTCTATTTTTCAGGAGGATGAGGAAAAATTTATTTCCTTTTCTAGCAGTTTGGCTATTTTTGTTATTGTTTCTGGTACATAAATGGAAAGGCATCTGTACCATGCATTGTATCATGACTAACAATTTTTTTCATTTAAATGTAATTGTTCTTTAGCAAATAA
The DNA here is from genome assembly GCF_006229205.1 of Suricata suricatta. Classification (NCBI taxonomy): domain Eukaryota; kingdom Metazoa; phylum Chordata; class Mammalia; order Carnivora; family Herpestidae; genus Suricata; species Suricata suricatta. Next base: position 54,692,535 of record NC_043704.1, read on the forward strand.
TTGCAGTCCAGAATGACTTTTATTGAGCTTGATTGAATTAAGGTTATGTATGAAAATGAGTTAGTTAAAGCTTAATCTATTACCCAGAGAATTGATGAAAACATCAGAAAAGCAGTCATTCATGGGAATTAAATATTCTTCCATGTAAGTGGGCAACATGGTTTCCTGGAGACTCTTCTGAACTGACAGGGTAGTAATGACATCAGGGTGCAAAACACCCAACGTTGGCATAGAAGGGGATTTTACCATGATGTGCCTTTGAATGTTATACTGTACATTAACGCTAATTGGGAATCTGTCTCAATGTATTAAGTGGAACCTCACCTTTTTTTAGTTTAATAAGCTTTTCAAAACATAGCACCCCAAGGGGCAGTGTGTAAGCTGTGCCAGAAAGCCAGTGCTTTGGGATCTTTCAGTGGTTGCTGAGGCCCATTCTTTAAGATAGGTTTTTCAAATGCCAAGTCAGATGCCCAATTTGCAGTAAGAGGTAAATAATAGATATTTAATACCATAGTTCTCCCACCTGCCATGACATTTCTCAGAGGAAATCTTGAGCTGTGCCTGATCATCCTGCTAGGTTTGCATCCTCTGGGGGCAGCAGGGTCATGGGTGGGAAACAGGTCTTGAAAAGGAGAAGGGAACAGATTCTTAACGAGGCAGTGTGACCTAAGGATGAGAGTGAGGGTTGAGAAAAAGCCAAAGTGGGACTCAGAAAACACAGGTATGGGCTGGCTGAGATGAAAACCCACCCTGGCTGTGGTGGAAAGGCACGCTCAAATCCTCAGTTCACAGGGTTGTGTTCACACCTTGGGCATTTCCCCCTGCTCTGCCCTCTCTGTCTTCTGATACCTCACATAGCCACTCATTTCCATCACATCAGAACACTTTAAGAAGTATTTGTTACTTAAAGGCAGAGCAGCTTATGTTGAAACTGCTTTTTTGAAGCTACTTCATGTGGGCATTTGTAAGAACCAGATAAAATCTGAGGTCTCTAAGTTGGCTGTCAGAGAACTCAAAGGGAGTCTGTCTCAGGCAGGGTCTTCAGCCTTGAAATTGACCTCTACTCCTGGCGGATTCCCTGGCTTCTCTCTCCTAGTCAATTAAGTCCAACAAGATTTCTGTCACCCTAAGAGTTTTAAAAACCCCTATTGGCCACAGCAGAGGCAACCTCCTTCCTGTCCCTCCCCACTTATCCAGGGATAGTTGCATCACATTTGACAAGGGTAACTGAAGATTAGGGAGAGTTTATTTTTTGGCTCCTAAAAGAAGTTCTGTGTATGGGATATATTAACATTTTATTTCTCACGTAGCGTGTGCTCACTTCTTAAACCAAAACTATACAAATCTTTAAACCAAAATAAGAATTAAATCCACACTGTTGGACCCTCCTTTCCCAATTTTGGCAGTATAAATTATTTATTTCATTTCTACCAACTTATGTACCTAACAGTTTTTTATAGTTATTTATTCATGATTTTTACCCATTTTTTAAAGTGTTTTTCTTTTCTTTTTTCTTAAACAGTATTTAATGATTCTTTTCTATATTGACTTCTGGATTTACACGAAAAAATTAGGTGATTTAGATATATGACATAATGTATTTTTTAATTTTTTAATGTTTTATATTTATTTTTGAGAAAGAGAGCAAGCATAAATGGGAAAGGGACACAGAGAGACAGAGACCCAGAATCTGTAGCAGGTGATGCAAGGCTTTAACCCACACACCGTGCGATCATGACCCAAGCCGAAGTCAGATGCTTAACTGATCAAGCTACCCAGGCACCCCGAGATAATGTATTTTTTAAAACTGTTTTTAATAACGTTAGCTGTCTATTTTATAATAATTAAACCACTACTTGGATTTTGCAATTGTACACTTCCTTTGTAAACACAGTCATTTAATTTGAAAGTATTCATATGTGTCCTTTGTAGTTTGCTTCAAAGATCTGGATTTGTTGTTTTATCCATACTCTTGTTTTAAAAAATATGGATGAATGAGTAGTAACTTGTATGAAGCCACATGAGACCATTTAATATTTTGTTTGTTGTTTACAGCTATTTTCTTCAGTAGCACTGGGTGATAACTGAATTGTCTAAGTCTAGATAGGATTACTCACATGAATAATTACATATTTTTGATATTTAATGTAAGTGCTTCCATGTCTTAGTGGCTGATTAGGTTAAAAACTTCAGTTATGCCATAAAATGACTAAAAATATTGATAGAGCTGTAAGTCAGTACATGATATCCAGTTTCTAGAGTATGTTATAGCCTGCTGATTGTAAAGAAATATAATCAGCAAAGGGATAGGAAGTTCTCTCTTAGTCGAGTATAAATTTAGTATTACCATTGGAGCATCCTGGCAACTAAACAAATGTATCTCACCTAGAAACTGAAATAACTTAATTCTTAAAAGTGATACAATTTAGGTATATGTCTTTATTTGCAGTATTATTAATGTCAAGCATTCCATTTAGTGTTTGTGGACATCCTTTGGCTGATTTTGATCCTTTTTCCTATATTCACTTCATCACTTTTAGCTAGAAGTAACTTTTTTGGTAACATTTTTTTCTCTGTGGATGTCTCCCCCTACTCCTCACCTTAAAAAAAACAACAACACTGTGTTGCTTCACTAATTATCTTTAGAACATTTAATTAAAAGATACATTATAAGATTATTATCTGAACTTCAGCTTATCTGGTTGGATTGGATCAATCATTTAAAATAACTTGAATTTAGTTAGAATGTCAATTTAATGTCTTTTTTTTTCAGTGGATTTGCTTGTAGTTCTACACTTGATTTTAGTCAAAAAACTGAGAAGTGATTGCCTGTAAACATTTTTTTTATCTATAACTTGAAATCTCAGAATTTCCATTGGATAAGGTTAGTGACTGTCTTTTTATTAAATTGAAATCGACAATAAACACATTAGGTCACTTTTCTTTAAATCGTGTTAGCATAGGAATTTTTAATCATTTGCCTAATTTTGCTTATTTGTTACTCACTTTGGGGAGTATAATTTAGCTAAAGGACAAGAAGTGTCAGTTTTGAAAGTCCTTCACGGTTCACCATTTAACCGCTTTGCTATCGGTCTTTCACAGAATCCCGCTGCATCACAGAAGCTGGAAATTCTGATGTTCCATTCAAATCACAATGGAAAGTCTTGACTTGACCGGTAAGAGCCACATCACAGGTGCACCACACTTAGCTGGAAGCAGTGAAGCCGATGAGAACCTCATGCCGTCTGCGCCCATTTCCACTTTTCCCCATCTGATGCATTCGCCTTCCATAGTGATCAGGGCAGGGTGATACCTGTGTGTGGTGTTTGTCTTTTTTAGTGAATTACTATTTTTTTAAAGTGACATTTTAATCTCCATCATCAAGTAAGTTAAGTTTTTCCTTAAAATCATGAATTTAAAAAAAAAAAACTATTTCAGAATCTCTGTTTCCCCACAGTAATGAGCTGTTGGTGAAATGTCCAGTTTTTTCAAGTCCTGAACATGTAGAGGTTACATACCTAAATAAGGATTAAAATGGGTCTAGTCCCCATAAGTTATTTTTGCTTGCACTGCCTTTGGCTTAATTGAAAAATGGAGTCATATCAAAGCATTATGGAGTGTTTTTTTTTAATCTGTTACAAAATAATAGAGACAGGTGTAGCAGCATTATGAAACTGTTTGAATATGAAAACCACACAGTGAAGAAAAAGTTGAGATTGCAAAATATTTATGTGACAAATTATATCAAACTCTGAAACTCACGAATACTATAACTGTCCTCTTGTACATAAGTTATTTTCAAAGAAGTAGAGTTTTTTTAATGGTTTTTAGATACAGACATAATATTTTAAGATTAATCTTAATAATGGCTACTTAAATGCATAGAGTTGTCTCATTCTGGGAATAGGATGTGTAATTACTGATGTCTGAACACTTTATGGTGAACTGATGCTTTAAAGACAGGAATCTGATGTAAATTAAAATGATCAAATCTAGTAAATATTGTTTAGTTGTAGTTTTTAGGACTTATTTTATGAACTTATTCTTTAATTTTCTTATTGAGAATTAATCTTAAATCTTTTCCTATTTTCAAGTATTTTGATTTGTTAGCTTTTCAAATCTGTCTAGAATATCTGTGGCTACCTTCATGTTTTAGTAAATATATGACTGTATATTGCTTTTAAATATAAGGTCTGTTGTGCATGCAGTAGTAACCTATGTACAACTTAGCTTGAATGTCGATTTACTTGATATTTAAACACCAGCAAAATCTTAAATGGCAGTGAGAAGAGTGGGATTTGGTTATCATTTTTCCTCCTTTCTGTGCTATCCTTGAAGGCATAGTTAAGTTTCAAATACAGATTCTAGATTTAGGACCGTCAGTTAGTGTACAGTTGATTTTGGTATTACTGGGTCAGCAGAATAGACATATGAATATTGATAGTGAAATTTTAAATATGTTATTCCCAATTATTAATCCTAAAGGGAATTGAATATAGTAAGCTTTAAAGAAAATTAAATTTGTGGCAGTATTCTGAATTCACTAAATATGAATACTTATATAGAAAGTAAAGCTGGAAACTTACCTGATCTGTTCAGGAAACTGAATTGTTCATCAGCATTAGTATGACGGTCTTGACTTAAGTAGCCATCTGATCTGTGATTTCTGAATGTTAATCAGATTATTTTAATAAAATGTTTTTATTGACTATAAGAAACTGACATAAATTCAAATTGCTGTTAAAATTTAAGAAGCTTAATTGAAGATGACTGACACTATATACTTCTAGCTTACATTTACGATCTTCTTAAATACAATATTAACTAAGAAACCAAAAAGATGCTGTGTGAATCCAGGAGTAATTTAGGCAGCAAATCCTGGAAGATGTTACATGGCAAAAGGATGCTAGAGTCCAGTAAATCTAGGAAACATGATGTATCATTCAGTTTAGGCAAAGTTATATTTCATTATCCAAAGAGTTCCCAAATCTCAGTGGTTCATAGCAGTAAAAATTTATTTCTCAGTCTTCATGTTCTTGATAAATCAACCACTGTCCTCAGTGCCTTCTTTGTTTCTGGACCAAAGCAATGTTTCTGGGATACAGAACTAACTTTCTTTCCTTCCTTCCTTCTTTCCTTCCTTCCTCCCTCCCTCCCTTCCTTCCTTCCTTTCTTCCTTCCATTTATTTTGAGAGAGAGAGTGCATGAACAGGGAACCCAAGCAGGTTCTGTCCTGTCAGTGTGGAGCCCAAGGTGGGGCTCAGATTCATGAACTGCAAGATCATGACCTGAGCCAAAATCAAGAGTCAGACGCGTAGCTGACAGAGCCACCCAGGTGCCCCTTGGATGCATAACTCTTAAAGTGAAAGGGAAAAAAAAGGAATGATAGTGGAAACGAGACACTTAAAACTGTTGGAATTGGCACATGTCACTACCTTTCTCCTCAGGAGCCAAAACATGTCCCATGGTCAAACCTTATGTTCTCAGATGGGAGTGGCCTTTTAAGAGGGAATAGAGCAAGAAATGGTTGATTGGGATGCACAGTGCATATTTTACCTTTAATATCTGAATCTGTGACTGTTTTGGAGAGACAGAGTGCGTATAGTATTTAAAGTTTTCAAAAGTCCATTCATTCTTTACAGTGACTCTCTTTAACATGTATAATTATTTGACCACAAATCCCTTCATGTCTGTTAATCTAGAACACAGTGAACTATGGTACCTTATCTGTGACAAGTTTTACGGAGTTTCTTGATGTTTCAATGCTGGAACTTGTCCCATCATAGAGTAAAGGGTTCTAGTATATTTACTAGTCTTATTTTATTGATTTCTACCTTGTAGGACAGTAAGAATTAAAAGAAATATGTCAAGTACCTGTTGTAACACCTGGCACATAGGAAGCACTCAAGAAATGGTAGTTAAAAAAAACTGATCAGCGTTCAAGAATCTTAAATGCACTATAAAATACCTTTCACAGACATTTGACAGTTTATGTATGTGTAAAATGTGGGTATATTTATATATAAACATAGAAGCACACCTCCAAGGTATTTTAATATATTGTCCTGAATACGTAAAGAACCTATATGTTTTCCTACAGTTCTACTGAAAGTACAGAGTGGCTTTGGATTTATTATTATTTTTTTAAGTTTATTTATTTAGGGAGAGAGAGACAGTGTGAATGAAGGAGGGGCAGAGGAAGAGGGAGAAAGAGAGCATCCTGTCAACATGGAGCCTGAACGGGGGCTCGATATCCAGACCGCAAGATCACAGACTGAGCTGATGTTAGGAATCAGACACTTAACCGACTGAGCCACTCACAGGCCCCAGAGTGGCTTTATTCTTAACATGGAGTGAAAGAGTAAATCCTACAGAAATATTAGCCCACCCTATGATCTAATAATTCACTTCTTACCACTGAAAATATAGGAGTTTAAGGACAGTGTGACTGCCAAATGTAGATATGTGCCCTTCACTCTGAATGTTAATAAGGTCTGGATTAAATCACATTTGATAAAATCTTGATGCAACATACAAGAACAGGAGAGAATGCCAACGAATTATTCTTTACCATGTAGAGTAAATGCTGTTAGTTTCAAAAGAGTCAACATTTCTATCCCAACATTTTATGTTAACAATTTTTTTTTGTTTCAGTGCAAAAATGTATTGTTATTAAAAGATGGGGACAGCACCCATGAGCAGAGAGAGCTGCCTATGTTACTATTTTCTAGGGAGGTTTAAATTATTTAGACTCCTTCAAGCCCTTCTCTATTGATGTTATCCCCTCATACTCTCAGAATCAGGCACAACATAGTAGATACCTCTTTTGGGTCAAAGCTGTATGCTGTTTCTAAACTGACAGTTTCATTTGTTTAATTTAGAAAAACAAAATAATTTGAAGGGAGTAAATTACTCTTCCAAATTGTTCCAAATTCTTCACTTTATTAATGTATCCTTTTTGTTTGTTTTAATTTGGAGGGAGAGTGTGCATGTGAGGAGAGGGGCAGGAGGAGAGAGAGAGAGAGAGAGAGAGAGAGAGAGAGAGAGAGAGAGCGCGCCTAAATAGGCTCCCCACTTGTCACGGTGCCCAACATGGGGCTTGATCCCATGACCCTGGGATCATGACCTGAGCCAGAGTTGGACACTCAATTGACTGAGCCATCCAGCTGCCTGTATACGTAGATCATCTTTGTAACTGTCAGTTATTCAGCTGGATTATCAGTAGAGTAAAACTGCCTAAAACCTATAAGCTCTTTAGTTTTAGAGACTATCTGGTTTGCTTGGGGTGCTGTAACAAAATACCACAGATTGGGTGGCTCAGACAACAGGGATTTATTTTCTCACAGTTCTGGGATCTAAAGTCCATGATCAGGGTACAGGCAACTTCTGGTTTTGGTGAGGTCTCCCTTCCTGGCTTGCAGACAACCACCTTCTTGCTGTATACTCACATGGCCTCTTCTCTGTGTGTGTGGAGGGAGCAAGTTCTGAGGTCCCTTCCTCCTCTTAACAGGACACTGGCTCTTTGGATAGTGGTCCTAGCCTATGATCTTACTTGACCTTTACCTACTTTTAGGTCACATTAGGATGTGGGGCTTTACTAACTGAATTTGAGGGCTATTATTTCAGTTCACAAGAGGAGTTATCTTTTTTTTTTTTTGTACCAAAGAGTCAAGTGAAAGTTAAAAAACAAACTTTCTATGAATCTATAAACAAGAAAACCTCATTTATTACTGCCTAAAATTCTAAAAATATCATTATATCTTTGAGGTGGGAGACCTTTGAAATCACTGAATTCATATTTCTTCTACTTTGGAGTCACTGTGCATGAAAATGAGTTTCTTACAAGTGAAAGAATCAAGTCTAAGAACTGAAAATCAGAGTAATTTGTATAATCGAGGAATTATATCATTGAAAAATTGATTTCCATATGTATTCATTGGTTCTAGGAATAGAATGTATTTGAAAATTAGTATGAATAATAACTCAATTACTCTTTTGGGTTATACCTGTTTCTGTTTACTACAATCAAGACAATTCATATTTTTCTAGGCAATATTCTTTTACTTTGTGAGTCAATTGTGAACTCAAACAGGGAAATGGCATAGAGAGTTGTCCTTTGAATAATGTAGTTATTAGGAGCACCAGCCCCTTGCACAGATGAAAATCTGTGTGTAACTTTTGACTCCATAAAAACTTGACTACTAACAGCCTATTGTTGACCGGAAACTTAACCTGTAACATAAAGTCAACACATATTTTGTGTGTTTTATGTATTATATGCCATATTTATATAATAAAGTAAGCAAGTGAGAGGAATATATTATTAGGGAAATCATAAGGAAGAGAAAATGTATTTCCAGTACTGCACTGTGTTTATCAAAACAATTTTGTTTGTATTTGGACTCACATATTCTTCAAGAGTCAGCTGTACTTAAGATTTTGTCAAATGGAAAGAAAAGATTGTGTATTTGAAATACTGCCTGCAGAATCCTGCCAGCAGAAATCAAGAAGCCTTAAATCTGTTATATCTACCTGTTTATCTACGTCCCTCACTCCTTTTTTTTTTTAATCTCCTTTTTCCTTCTTCTTCCCTCCTTTCCTCTGATAATCAGCTCATAAGTCAGGTAATGGTTGCTAGGATTTCTTAAATAATAGTCTAAATACAATTCATTGACTATCTGTGTAGTACTTCTTTCTATATGGTAGTATACCTTTTCTATTAGCTAAGTCAGTTGGTGGATGTTTGAGATTAGTTATGGGTAAAAAGTGCATTTACTTGTTGGATATTGATATAGACTCAACCTAAGTCTCTTGGTTTTATATTTGAATTATTTTAAGTATACCTATTCTGTCTCTTGAATAATTTCAGTTTCTGATGATTTTATGCTTATCTAAAACAAAATATAATCAAAAGAAAATAAACTTTGGAAACTTAAACATCTTTGGGTAAAAAATTTTAAATTATTTACAAAATTTATCATCTCACCTTGTGTATTTATAGACTGAAGGATAAGCCATGGCGCAGTGATCTAATTTTGTGGATGTTAATTTAATTGGTGGAAAGGTATTTTAATTCTTATTTACTTTTTTTTACGTTTTTTTTAAATGTTTGTTTATTTTTGAGAGAGAGAAAGAGAGTGTGAGCCGGGGATGGGGGGTACGGGGCAGACAGAGGGGGAGACACAGAATCAGAAATAGGTTCCAGGCTCCAAACTGTAAGCACAGAGGTTGGTGTGGGGCTCGAACTCACGAACTGCGAGATCATGACCTGAGCTAAAGTTGGACATTCAATTGACTGAACTACCCAGGTGCCCCATTTATTTTAAGTTTTTAAAAAATGTTTGTTTATGAGAGAGTGCATGCACATGTGCATGTAAGCAGGGGAAAGGCAGAATGAGAGCGAGAGAGAAAGAGAATCCCAAGTAGGCTCTGTACTGTCAGCACAGAGCCCAACTTGGGGCTTGATCTCATTAATATGAGATCATGATCTGAGCCGAAATCAAGATTAGATGCCTAACTGACTGACCACCCAGGTGCCCCTTAACTCTTATTACTTTTGATTTCAGTTTCACTCTAAAATTATTTACAAGAATGACTCAAACTCAAAAGCATTATATACAGTACATTTAGCAGTATGTTTCTTCTGAACAATAGAATCAGCCTACTGATTATGGTATTTACTAGTTGAGGACAGTATAAATTCAAGCATGACTTCATTCCATACATTGGAACTTCCCTGAAATGTGGAAGATAAATTAAATTTTTGTTTTTTAAATTTAATTATTTTTGTTTTAGAGACGGTGGGGGAGAGGGGGAGAGAATCCCAAGCAGGCTTCACGCCTTGCTGGGCTGAATCCCCACAACCCTGGGATCATAACCTGAACCAAAAGTCAGACGCTCAACCAACTAAACCACCCAGGTACCCCCAAATTAAGTATTTTTATCCTGACATTGGTATTCCCTTTGATCTCTATTATAGAGAAGTATGTTTTTCCAGGAAAATAAATGGATCTAAAAGCGCCAAATTTCTTGTAACATATCTTTCAAAATTTCCATGTATTTTAGTGTAAAATATATACTGCATTTACTAGATATTCTGCACCTTCACATTTAAGTGTAAGTAGTAAGTATGTTATGAGGGTATGCATATAGTTTCTTCATATAACCTCTTCAAGAAACTAAGGGACTTAGTTTTACATCCAAGAGTCTATTTCGTTCATGGCTGCATCCGGCAAATCTGGAAACAGTGTTTGGCACATGGAAGTTGTTTTGTTTAGTAAACATTTGGTAAAGTGGTATTATCAGAGTTCATGTTTCATTGACCCTATATTCCATTGAGCTTGGTGTTAATATGCATCCCCTGGCCTACCTGCAGATAATTAGTTTTCTCGGTCTGAATTCAGGGAGAATTAAGCCATTCTTCAAAAATAAAACTCTCTCTGTGCTTTTCAGTTGGCAGTTAGTCCTATAATCAATAAATGTTAAAGAGCCGAAGAACTTAAAATGAGCAGCAGAAAGTTTCTGGGTGCCTATTGACTTATTTACAGTATGCATTGAGTCAGCACGGATTTATTAAGACCTTTGCCAAGTACTTCCTTCCCTAACACTATCAGTGGCCCTGTGAGTGAAATGCATGTGAATGTCTGAGATTTAGGGTAGGCAAATTGATTCAACTGGGCTTGAAGAGATGCTGTATGGTACCTGGATTCAGTTAATATGTACCAAAAATGTAAGCTAACTTACATGGTTAGGTGTTTTATTCTTGCAGGGCAGGGAGAGGGCAGCAGAGTGTAATATTTTTAGGGCATTAGGGTAATGTAGTTGATCTGTGAAGATGATGGATAAGAATACTGTGTTTTGGTTTTGTACAGATTTGTACAGTTTACTTAGTTTAGTTTGCAGTTGTTCTGCCCATGCCATTACTATTCTTAAAAAGCAGTTAAATTATGTAACTGTTTCAGGGTTCCTTAACATTTACTGTGAGACCATTTATTACCAAATGTCTCTTCATGGCAGAAGTGGTCCACTTCAGGTGATGTTTAATGGTACTAAACATTGCCATTAGGCACTTACAGTGCACAGGTTTCTTGAGGGAGCCAGACAGATGGGGAGGAACTGGCTTCTAAAGAAGGCTTAGGGGCACCTGAGTGGCTCAGTTGGTTGAGCGTCTGACTTCAACTCAGGTCATGGTATCATGGTTGGTGGGTTCGAGCCCTGCGTCAGGCTCTGTGCTGACAGCTCAGAGCCTGAAGCCTGCTTCGGATTCTGTGTCTCCCTCTCTCTCTCTGACCCTCCCCTGCTCATACTGTCTCTGTCTCTAAAAAATAAATAAACATTTAAAAAAAAAAGAAGGCTTAAATAATAAAAGGTTACCATTTATCTGATGTACACTGTCCTAAACATTCTCAGTTCTGCCACACTAATTCCAATGAAGAATTGCCAGATTAGAGACACCAAAACTTAGAAAATGTGAGGTGCATCTATGTACAGAGTAGTGTGTTGTCCTTCTGTCCATCCAGGTAGTACCTGGACACATACATGAAACTCTGAACCATGCCCTCAAAATAGTTTTGAATACCTACTGTGTTTTCAGCATTGGTAGAGTTCCCAGGTCTTCATATTAGGTACATTATAATAAAGAAGAGACAATGATAAAGTTTGAAATCAGTAGCTGCAGACCATCTCCTTGTGAAATACCAAAGCTCTTGCTGTAACAGTGGTTTTGTCCCGCTGTTTGAGGAAGCATATGACTCATCGTTCAATTCATTTGGTGATGTGAACACTTTTTAAAGGAATGAAAGCTTTCAGGTTTGAAACATTAGTTGTTTCTGTTAAAATGATGACTTTATTAGTCACAGAGTTTCACTTTTTAGAGAACTTAAGATAAATCTCTCTAATAAGGCTTTTATAATCTATCTTGTTGATGGTAAAGGTGTCCCAGTTTTGTCTCTTTTTTATGAGTTTTAATCATCACAGTTCTAGAAGTTTTTATGGATTATTTCTATTGTAATAAAATATTTCACACACTAGAGTTTATAATGTGCCTAAGGAAAAATATTCTAGAAGTTTTACTTCATAATACTTATAAACATTCTTATTTTTGCCTCTAAATTGTTAAGTTCATAAATACTATTGCTTCCTGGAGATTAATATGGATAGGCAAAATCTTAAAGGTTTTCTTACGGAAGACAGATTTAAATGTGTCACTTCTGTTTGTTTGAGTTGTAGCTTGATATCTTAGAAATGTGGGCTGTGGAGACAGATGGACCCAAGACTAAATCTGACTCAGCTTTACTGTGATTGCGCTGTGGGAACGTTACCTAGGTTCATCTGTGAAATGGAGGGAATACTAATTGTATAAGATTGTTGTGAGGATTAAAAATACTAGAAGATGCAATGCCAATCCAACACTTAATAGGCACTGTTGAGAATGTGTTTGTTCTCAAAGTGGACGGTGAGTAAAAAGTGGAATTTGACTTTTTTGCTTCTTAACTGTTCCTTGAAATTGAATTTCAGACATTTTATTGTCTCCATTCACAGTAAGAGAAATGTCCAGCTTCATCGAGCACACATCTTTATTATATTGAAAGTCTTTATTGAATACAGGATGGACTTGCTTTGAATCATTAGGAAAGAATAATGTTTGTGCTTCATATTGTTAGATACTTTAAAATATTTTCTACACAATCACATGTGATACAGATTTGATTTTTAGATTTCCCCCAATTTGTTTTACAATTTGTTAAAAAGTCTTATCAGAGCTCAAACATGAAAATATTGACAAGTCATCTCTCATTGAGTGGATTGTAGTTACTTTAGGACTACTATTACTTTATATTCTTGGTGGTAACAATTATTACCTGGAACAAATAATTTAAGTATTACAGTAAAATTTTCTAAACTATATAATTTTTTCAAAGACTAATTATTTTAACAAAACAAGGAAAATGTATTATGGATTCTCATGGCTTTTAAGTATAACATTTTCATAAATTGAGTATCTTAACCTGATAACTATAAAACATTTAGAAAATTTAGTTAACTAGCTAATTCAGTCTTGAGCTAGTTTATTCATAAATTAGAAAAGCAAAATTTCCCTTCATTTTTAGGTCACTGGTTTAGCATTTCACAATTAATTGATCCAAGAGAAGACAGTGTTTTTCTATATCTGCAGAAAATGTTAACTTTTGAAAGTACTTAGTTTCTAATAATTTTTATGCACATGAGCATGAACTAATACAACTTGGACTTTGTTACTAATATCAGTAGGTATATTAATTAATTTTGAATATATACTTAACATATTGGCTAATTTTGAATTCTCTCTGGAATTAATATATCTAAGCATGTTTTGAAGATAATTTAGTATCTATGAAAATACTTGATTCTAAAGCTGTTCTTGTAAGCTAATATGGATGTGTTAGGTGTTTGTGGTCTTTTAATAGCAATTTTGCCTTTTCCTAGTTGATTATGTGTACATTCTAACCATAACAACCATGAATTTTGTATATGCTTATTATATACTTTTACAATTGTTAGTGTATATTAAAATTCTAAACCTTTCTAGCCCATCCATCTATGAGAATGTTTGCATTCTTCAGCTCTGTTTAATTTAATTTTTTTAAAGTATATTTATTTAGTTTTGAGAGAGAAAATCCCAAGCAGGCTCCACACTGCCCGTGCAGAGTCCAGTGCGGAGCTCAAACTCATGAACTGTGAGATCATGACCTGAGCCAAAACCAAGAGTCAAATACTTAGCAATTGAGGCACCCAGGCACCCTGTTTTATTTCATTTTAGAGCCTAAACTGCCTTCAGTAATTTTACTGGAAAAAATGTTTTCTGTAAAGATAAAGTAATATATTTTCTTTTCCTCTCTTTGTTTAATAAATATTTAGTGGAGCTACTATGTGCAAGTCATTGTTTTAGACAGAGTTGCAATATGATAATAGAAGGAGAAATCTAACCAGGAAAGAGAACAAACCTCATTAAAAATTGAGGAAGGTCTTAAGTCTCAGGTAGAAATATTAAGGAAGTCTACCTAGAGGAGAAAATAGAAAAGTCTGGAGAAAGCTAATAGACCCCTTTGCCATTTGGAATGGGCTGTATATAAAGGTAAAATGGAAAACCCTAGAAAAGCCAAATGTAAGAGAGCCTTGAATGTCAGGGTGAGCTTACTTTTTTCTCCTTAAAAGCAAATGAGCCACTGGAAAATTTTGAGCAGATGATATTTAAAAGGGTTGGATTGGAAGGGAAAAGAGGTAGACATTAGAAAGATTGATTTAAGGGACTTTAGCAAATCCTAGGTAAGAAGAAGTTGCTCTTCTAATAGGGTTTGGGTGTTGTAAATGAAACTACTGTGAGAGACATGAAGGTTATACCCTGTCTGGATGTAGTTTAAAGTGTTTTAGATTGAGGCATTCAACTCACAAAATCAAATAAGTCTTTTTTCCAACTTGCAGGACGAATAATGATACTCCATATTAAGGTTTCCTTCAATGAAGATTTTCTCAAATGCTTGATACCAACTATTTCACTTGTGTATCTGTGTCTATGTGTATTTTGTGATTATAAATTCAGCTTTCACTGTGTTTCTCAAAGAATACACATCCTGTCCTATCGCTTGAACCACATTACTAATCTGTAGGATTTGGCAACAGACAGAATCTGTGCTGGGACTATAGAGGGTATCATAAGAGGGAAGGAAGTCATGGGAGTATTGAGGTATGTTTTTAATTTCAGCATAGTTGTTCATTTAGTACTGCTACCAGAAGGAGAGAGATGGTAGTATAAACTGATTTTGGGGAGTGGGTGGGGACAGTTTAGAATGGATTGAATTTGGAATGCAGAGAGGATATCTATGTGATTATGTATAGGATGTAGTTATAAACTGATAAGAGTTTGGGGGAGATTCAGGCTAAAGATAAATGTAGCTTAGGAGAGGTAGAGCTGAAATTTTGAATATTGGTGAACATAGGAAATATGGCTAAGACTGAGCTTTGGAAAACACCTACCTATTTATTGTCTGTTAAGAGAAGTCTAAAGGAGAGAAAGACAATCAGATCTGTGGTGGGAAAAGCAAGAGCATATAGTACCAAATTTGATGGGGAAGAATTTTCAACAAAAACATTGAAAAATGTAGAGACTGCTAACTGCCCCAAACAGTGTCTGTGTTAGGTAATTCAGGGGCCCTTTGGAGAAAGCAGTTTTCGTGCAGTAGTCCAGGCAGCAGAAACCACTTTGTATAGTGTTTCCAGTATTCCTTGTTTTACATATTCTTGATTGTCTTTTTAGCTGAAACTCTGTTGAGCCACTCTTATCATGGAGTAATCTATAATGACTTACAGTTCCCCTCCCTGGGAGCATGGACCTCCTCTTCTATCAATGAGCTTTAATATTCTTTTCTTTAAATAGGTCGCCTTAGACTGTTTCAAATCAAAACTTATCCAGGTGCTAATACCATTTCCTCAAATGCACTGAAGTGACTTTCTTTAAAATAACAGCAAACTACTTTGTAAATACCTCTCCTGTAGGACTTATATTATAACTGACATTACCCAGGGATGAATAATGAATCCCCTGTCATTGCCAGCTCTTCTTTTACACTAAGTACAGTGATGTTTTAAATAAGGCCCACTGGTTTAATAAAGATCCTGTCGAAAGCCCTTCAGAGTAGTAGGCCACCTGCATGTGAAATTTCTAGGTTAGAATCTGTGTGTAACCACTTTTGTTTCCATCTGCAGAAAATAGACTCACCCTAATTGGTAGTAATGATTTAATCATGAAAACTCCAGTTGTCATCATTTGCATTTTTCTTTCTGTTGTGTATGTGTGTGTCAGAGAGAGAATGTAATTTTTCTAGTCTTCACAGTGACTCTTAGATGTGAAGGTATCATTATTCCCATTTTATATAGGAGGGAACTGAGGCTCAGAATCTTTAAATAAATTGTCTGAGCTTTTTGGCAGATTAAAAACAGAGCCAGGATTCAAGTCAGTATTTTCTGACTTTCAAGACTATGTTCTCTACATGGCTCATGCAGTTTTGTGAATTACTTGAAAGTTGAGCTATAAAATAACACCCTTGATGGCTACTTCTCATTCTGGTGTGGGAGCTCAACATCTCATTATTTTCTTACCCTTTCCCTCCAAGTAGGAAAGAAGAGATCACTTTCATTTGCTTGAACATATTGCCATTTGCCATAATTGGTTATCAGGTACTTTTCTGTGTATTTGATACTGTTATGTATATATGTTAATTTTCACATCAGGTTTAGGAGAAGTGGATTTATTTCCTCCAACATTTTATTATGAACCTTTCAAACATCATTATACACTCATATTCACCACCTAGATTTGACTGTTAACTACAGTTAAAACTATTACATTTTTATTGTACTTATTTTATTCCATATCTGTAATCTATCCATCAGTTCATTTTTTACTTCTTTGGAAGTAAATTACACCTCCCGTAAATATTTCAGCATGCCTATGATTGACTACAGTTCAATATTTACAACTTGTTAATATAAAATTTACATTTAACAAAGTGCACAAATCTTAAATGTACCTTCTCTGAGTTTTAATAAATGCATACACCTGTGTAACCCAAGTACCTATCAAGATATAAAACATTGCTATTGGTAGGTGTCTCTTCTATTCACATTTTGTAGACAAGGAAAGTGAAGCACAGAGAGGTTAATGATCTGCCTGAAGTCACACTGCTAATAAGTTGCAGAGCTGGAATTCAAACTGCGGCAGTCCTGCTCTAGGGTTTGTGTCCTAAGTAGGATACCATACTGTCTGGATTATTCTCACAAACTCAGGTATCCTTTTACATTTATGTGTACAGATGTAATGTTTATTTTTTACATAGGTGTGTGGAAGTAGTGTGTTTGGGATTAGAATAGAAATGCTCTTCTAGAAATGATTCAATTCTTTACAAGGAGTTTATGGCAAGAGAATCTAAGAGGGAAACATACCTACTTTCCCTGAAATATTTGGGTGAATGGCTGTATAACTCTGTCTTACCTCATTCCTTGATTAATGTTTCCAGATAAAGTGACAGTCAATTTCCTAATGACAGCCCTGAGGTTCAGGAAAATCCTAAAGTGCCACTTGAACAATTAAGGGTAAATGAAAGTGATGTTCAGAATAGTTTTATCTTAAGCATATTTTTACCCTATTATAATTAGTAGAAAATTATTCATCTATGTGTGGTGTATATAGTGCCACTCACCTTGATACCTCATTCCCCCAAATTATGGAATTAACCAATTTGGGATTGATTTATAGTTACAAAATTTGTGAAGTTTCTGACATGAATACAATTCTTTGACTTTTCTAAATAAATTGCATAAAAATCTGAATAAGGACTGGAATAGATTATATTAATGTGTGTGGTTTTGTTTTGTTTTGTTTTGTTTTGCAATGCTTAGGTATACCATCCCTATTGAAAAAAATATTTTTTTCCTATGTGTTCAAAGCACAAGCTGTATCTGAAAAGTTGGCAAATACTGTTTATTTACTGTCTATGTTATAAGAAGCAGCCATTATATGTATTAAGAATTTCTGAGTATTGCTCAGGAAGCAAATTAAAAAATAAATACAAGGGGTGCCTGGGTGGCTCAGTTGGTTAAGCGTCCGGCTTCGGCGCAGGTCATGATCATGGGTTTGAGCCCCGTGTCTGTGCTGACAGCTCAGAGCCTGGAGCCTGCTTCAGATTCTGTGTCTCCCTATCTCTCTGCCCTCTCCTGCTCACACTGTCTCTCTCTGTCTCTCAGAAAAAAAAATTAAACATTTAAAAACAAAAGAATCTCAAAAAATAAATAAAGTCATGTAGTTAGCAAAACCTCGCCAGTCACTAGAGGGCAGAGCAGCACTGTATTTTAGACCTTATTTGAAAATTTCTGGTTTAAAAATTGCTGAACATAAAAAAATATATTGATGCACAATTAAATAGAAATTTCTTTGTATTCCTATTATCTTGTCTTGCTGTGAAATCCAATAACACACTTACCCTTGTATCACAGGAGCTTTTCTGGTAATTACATTGCTTTCAAAAGGGCATTATTATTTAGAAGAGTAAAAGTATCCCTCCAGAGAAAATACTAAAACAATACTAATAGAAAGGATGATGCATTAAATCATTTATTGTTTTAATTAAAGGAACATTTTTTAATGATTATTTTTGAGAGAGACAAAGAGAGCACTCGCGCGTGTGAGAGTGAGGGCAAGGGAAGGGCAGAAAGAGAGGAGACACAGGATCTGAAGTGGGCTCCAGACTGTGAGCTGTCAGTACAGAGCCTGACCCAGGCCTCAAACTTACAAACCGCGAGATAGTGACCTGAGCTGAAGTCGGATGCTTAACTGACTGAGCCACCCAAGCACCTCTAAATCATTTTTTTTTTAATTTTTGAAATGTTTTTTATTTACTTTTGACAGACAGAGAGAGACAGCATGAAGGGGAGGGTCAGAGAGAGAGGGAGACACAGAATCTGAAGACAGGCTCCAGGCTCTGAGCTAGCTGTCAGCACAGAGCTGGACGCGGGGCTTGAACCCATGAACCGCAAGATCATGACCTGAGCCGAAGCCGGATGCTCAACCAATTGAGGCACCCAGGCGCCCCATAAATCATTTCTACTATAGTACCCTGAAATCGAATTGCATACAGTATAGACTTTAGTTTGAGACATGAGCGGCTAAGTGTGAGGCAAGCTTACTAGTATTTAAATCTAAATCTAAGAATTCATTGAAATATGGAATAATTTTTAATCTTTCAGCTGAAATGTGTTTGAATCATTAAGACTTTGAAATTACCAAGTTATAGAAGCAATGAACTCTAGCTTTTTTTAAACATTAAAATTTTGTCAAGTGGCCATTCACTTAATTTGTTTGAAATTTTCTATCATTCTGATATATTTTCATTTTGACTTATTTTTTCTGATAGATTTTTAAAACAAATAAAGCTCTGAGGTAGTATCCTAGTGAGTAAATGAAGTAGTTCAGTGTCTCAAAAGAAAATTGTATTTTGAATGTATAATTTGAATTTATACAATTTATACAGGATTCTTTTTTGTTTTTCTAACTTCACTTATTTATTTTGAAAGAGGTAGAGATGTAGGGCAAGTGGGAGAGAAGCAGAGAGAGAGGGCCAGAAAACATTCCAGGCAGGCCCCTTGCTGTCAGCAGAGAGCCTGATGTGGGGTTTGAACTCATGAAACTGCAAGATTCACAACCTGAGCCGAAACCAAAGGCCGGATACCTGACGAACTGAGCCACCCAGGCAGGCACCCTTATATAGGATTCATTTCTAATAGAGAACATGAGATATAAGAAAAAGCACTGGATTTTGGAATCAGAAGATTTGGGGCCTCAGTGATCACCTTCTTGCTTATGACCTTGAGCAAGTAATTTTACCCCTTTGGAGTAACCATTTTCTAAGTTAGAGACTTGGAAAAAGTGGGTTTTTTTTCTTCAATTTACAGCTAGGTTGTTTTAAGGATATTAGGTGTTTGTGTCTGTGTATCTCCAAGGATGAGACTGTAAAGACAGATTTTAATAGAAAATGATAAAAGCTCAGAAAAACCTTAGAAATAACTTTGAAATAATTATCTCATAATGTAGTAACATGAGGGCACCTGTTACACACTGTATGGTACTAAAAATGTAGTTTCCAATCCAAAGTGAGATTGCCAACTTCCTCCCTGTCTCTCAAGTGTCTCTGGCTGCTTAGTCCCTCTGTAACTCTTGACTCTTTCACTCTTCTTACACTGTGCTCTGTTTGTTTCCATGTTTCCTCTCTGTGTTTCTCCTGACTGTCTTTGGTCTCTCTCTGTGTTTTTCTTGTCCCAGGCACTCTCAGGAAGACCCCAAGCTTCTAGCAGTACCTGGTATCATCTCCAGCATGTTTATAGATGTGGAGGATTCACTGGGATATTGAGAAATACCAGAGGCGAATTGTTCTACTGTAGTA
This sequence comes from Suricata suricatta, assembly GCF_006229205.1. NCBI lineage: Eukaryota > Metazoa > Chordata > Mammalia > Carnivora > Herpestidae > Suricata > Suricata suricatta. The sequence goes on from NC_043704.1 coordinate 54,712,505, forward strand.
AGTCAATCAGCATTTACTAAGTGACTACTGTTTACAGAGCGCAGCCTGTGATGCTTTGGGTAAAGAAGAATGAGTTAGGGCATAGCTCAGAAGAAATAGGTTTGTAATCTCTTCTCAGTGGTTCTTGCAGGCTAGACACATATGCAAATGAAAACAACAAAATAAAAAGCTGGCAAATAATTGCATAGATGAGTGGTGTGGTATGCATGCTGCACAGGGCCAAAGCTGACCCAGGAGAGAAAACCAGGTGGTATTAATCAGGTTTCCTGCTTGTTTAAAGTATGGTGGAAAGATACGGAAAGAGAGGGTGGAAGTGAGTAATTTCTGTGGAGCTTGTCCAGCCTGTTGGCTTGTCTATGAGCGAATCCCTGATGGGAGGGCAGTAAAATAAGAGTGCTAAGTAATAGCCTACCAACAGCTAGCTTTCCTTCAACTTCAGTCTTAAGGAAATTCAAGTTATGAAAAGAAGTACAGCCTAGTTGAGACTTTCCATAAACATAAGTGGTATCTGTTGCCAGTTTTAGAATTTATAGTTTAAGGGTAAATTGTGACTATGAAATAATAAAGAGGTACTTATGACATAAAATGAATACATGCCATTAGAATGTGATCTAAGAATGCATTTTATTTTTTTATTTATATTTATTTTTATTTTTAGACAGAGAGACTATGAGTGGGGGAGAGGGGCAGAAAGGGGGGAGAGAGAGAGAGAGAGAGAGAGAGAGAGAGAGAGAGAGAGAGAGAAAGAGAGGGGGTGGGGAATCTTAAGCAGGCCGCACACTCTGTGGAACCTGACCCGGGACTCCTTCCCACAACCCTAGGATCGTTGGAGCCTTAATCGACTGAGCCTCCCAGCGCTCCTAGGGATGCATTTTAAACATGAAGATGAATTAAAACAGTAAACCCTTATGACAAGTTAGTTGTTTTTGTATTGAAATTAAAATTTTTCCCCTATATTTTAGAAAGCCTTACCTACAGACATACCACGATTTTCAGAGTTGGATATGGTTAGAGTCCCACCCCTGCTAGCTGTGTAATGTTGGACAATGTATGTAACACTGAATACCAGTTTCCTTATAGGTAAGCTAAGGATGAAAATATTTACCTCCGAGTTGTTGCGTGAATTAAATAATTTTATACATTCTTAAGTATACATGCATGCTAGGTACTTATTACTTATAGACACCTGAAAAGCATCTTTAAAATAGTTTGTTAAATATAGTGTTATTTCTGAGAACCTTTTAAAAGTAGAAGCAACCTGGTAGTATTCAGAAATGCTATCTATACAGGGAATATTTATAACATTGGGAGAAGATACGAAGAATCATATTATCATGAATAACTGAGTCCCTACCACTAACTTAGGAGACAGAGCTGCACCTGGCCTGGGTGGATTCCATTAGCTCTCTTTAACATCACGCCTTTCCCCTTGCCCACCCAATCCTGAATGTTAAGTTCATTACTTCCTTGTTTCTCCTTACAGTTTTTTTTACATACTTATGTATCCCCTACATTGTTTTGCGTGTTTTTGAATTTTATATTAATAATACAATATTTTGTTTTCTGATGCAACATCTAATTTTGCTGCCCAGCATCATATGTTTAGGAGTCCTCCTTGTTTATACTTGTAATTCATTTATGATCACAGTTGTGTATCATTGTCAGAAAATAATACTTTATTTATTCACTTTCTTTTGATGACCATTTTATTTTATTTTTCATTTTTATTTCTTTAAGTTTATTTATTTATTTTGAGAGAGTATGTATGAGTTGGAGAGAGGCAGAGAGAGAGAGAGAGAGGGAGAGAGAAAATCCCAAGCAGGCTCTGTGCTGTCTGCATGGAGCCCAACAGGAGACTCGGTCTCATGAACTGTGACATCATGACCTGAGCCAAAAACCAAGAGTTGGATACTCACCCTACGGAGCCACCCATGCACCACCACCCCTTTTTAATTAGTTTTATCCTGCTTTTATTTGTCACAGTTTTCCACTTGTCACTTGTACCTTCTCTCAAACTCAGTTGAATCAGACACCCTGAAATGGCTGGGTGTTTGCTAAGTTTTTTTCTCCCAAGAAAACCACATCATAATAATGTTGTGTTCTCTTATGTTAAGTGAAAATTGTTACCCGTTCCTGACTTCTAAAGAAAGTTGCGGCAGAGAAATAAATGTGCACATCTTTTACTTATGTCTTTTTTCCTTAATTCGAGTTGAGATAGAGAAAGAGTGACCCACAGAGGACTGTTTGCAAGCTGCAGTGACTTAACTGTTTAGTTCTGCATTGCAAAGGTCCCCAGAGCTCAGGGACTTGGCTCTACTTGTATTTGCCATTCTTTCCCCTGTTCTCTCCCTCATCCACTCCTGTTTTTCTCAACCAGTAATTCTTTTGGTATCTGATTATACTTATCCATTCCAGTTTTCATATCACAGTTCTTCCAACCTTATACTCCGTACTTAGTGTTCTATAATTTTAGTTGGTTGAGTTCCATATTTTGCCTGTTGTCAGACTGGTTGCTTGACACTTATCAGTCACATTCATTTTCTGAGGTTTTCCAGGCGTGTACCAGGATCTAGCCAAGTGCCTAGTGTTTACTATTCATTAAATATTCATTGAATGAAGAAAGGAATGGTATAAATGCCTGAAAAGCACTGAAATGCCTTTTTCTTGCTCAGTAATAATAATTTCCCCAAAAGCAGTGGGCAAAAATCATGCATACTGAAAATAGTTCTGCCCTTGTGTAGCTTTCTAGACCACAAGTAGTTGTTTTTCCTTGAGCTTCACTCTGGTTTTTTGACAAATGAGAATGGTGGACCAGTGATCTGTAGGATTCCTTTTGACTTCAGCGTTTTGTATTCTCTCTTCAGTTGAAATGGAACTTTGTTTCTCGCAATGTCTAAGCACTACCACCAAAGCCTGAATCCATCTCCCTTACTGGGATTTAGGCCCATGACTGTTTCATAGCAACCTGGGAGTTCTTGTCTCCCATAACCACAGCAGGTGGGGCATACGTTGAACTTTCCCTTCCCTTCTTTGTTATTTAGGGTTGATTTGTTCTAGAGAAAGAATACATTTATCGTTCTTTGTAAATGTTGAGTGTCTTTGGCTTCCCAGGTTCATTCACTATGCTGCCCAGGCATTTTTCGGTGTACAATCTGGACGTCTGTGCCCGACTCCTCCTCCTCTTCCTTCAGCCTCAAGCTGTGTCCACGGCAGTTCGTCCTGCCCTTTGTTATGTGCCGTACAACTTAACCTTATGCCTCTTCTCACAGTCCAGTTACCATTTTTGAGTCAATGTTGATTTTTACTGTTGGGCCTTTCCTTGGAGGCAGTGATCAGTATTCATCTGGTGCTAGCAGAAGAAGCATTGTCTGTTCCCTTCTCCTGTGGCTTCTATGCTAGGGATGTCTCAGCTCCCCATAGATGGCAGGTGAGGGCCTGAATTCACCCTCTCACTACTTTCACTCAGTCTTCCCATAGCTCTTGCAGGGAGTCTAAATGTGTTATTGTCCAGATTTCATTTTGTGACTGCCTCTGAACTCTGTGGATCAAAGGCCAAGGGCACCAGAGAGCAAACTACATGGAGAAAGGTCACAAACTCTGTCTTTGCTTTCTATAAATTATAAATACTGCCATTCCCTCCTGAGAGTTCTGGTCATAGACCTGAGTGTTTGACTATGAACTAAGATTAAGCAGGTTCCTTCTTCATCTTTAAAAAAAATTTTTTTAAATATTTTATATATTCTTGAGAGAGAGAGAGAGAGAGAAACAGAACATGAACTGGGGAGGGACAGAGTGAGAGAGGGACACAGAATCAGAAGCAGGCTCCAGGCTTTGAGCTGTCCAGGGACAAAGCCCACCGCAGGGCTCGAACTCACAAGCTGTGAGATCATGACCTGAGCCGAAGTCGGACCCTTTACCGACTGAGCCACCCAGGCACCCCGAAGCAGGGTCCTTCTGACTTTTATTCAGCAACATAAAATAGTGTAATATGTACACAATGTCATGCATCTCCTTTGTGAAAAAACCTGCATAAGTCTGGCAGATTTTAAGTTCAGGAGAGAATAAGGCCAGAGAATTGTCTATCTAACAAAAAACAAAACGAAACCAAACAAATAAGACCACCACCACCAAAAAAAAAAAAAAAAAAAAAAGGGAAGAAGAAGAAAAAAGGAAAACTTTTTTAATGAAAGGTTTACTTTTAACAACATTAACATAATTCAACATTAGATTTGGAATTTAAAAAATCTTTGTAGTTCCCTTTTTTATTGTTAAACTACTTATTACTGAGAGCTCAGTTGTTAACTGCCCGCCTCCAGCCTCCATACGCATAAAAGCCTCAAAATTTACTGGGCTGTCCAGCCACGAACAGCAAGAAGCCAGACTGTCTGTGATAATTCACCCCTCCTAACTGCTTACTTGACAAAACTCTACAAAAACATATTATGCCAGATGTCCTATTCTCAAAAGAAGCAGTTAATACCATCCTATCTCTAGAGGAACAGATTATGTTTCGTTCCTCAGGAATGCAAGGAAACATCCTTTTATGCTTATAAGGGAAAAAATGGGATAAATTACCTGACACAAAAACTTTATTGATAGGAGAATATTCATTCTAACCAGTCTTAAATTGTGTCTTTGATTAATGTAAAAGGTTTGACCTGTTAAGTATTCACATTAATATTTTAAATGATCTGTTATAAAAGTCTCTTTTGTAATACTAATTCACTTAGTATGTTATAAATTTAGACAGGCTTGAAAGTGCTTCAGGAAATCTACAGTACTCATTCAGTATTCTTGTTTTAGTTTAATGTCTTTTGAAAGAGAACTGTATATTCTGTAATAATTAAGTTGTAGCAAATATTAACAATATACCATTGTATTAATAACTTGAATTGTCCTTTAGTATAGTAAAATGTGTATAAATGTATATAAACATCTAATACAAAATTTCCTTTCAAAAGTTAGGAAGTGCATTCATGATAGATTCTGCATTGAATGGGCTTAACTCAAAAGGAGGCATTTTTAGATGCTATGTTAAGAATAAACTTTGAACTAAATATTTAATTTTTACTTTTGTATCTGTTGTACAGCAAAATTAGTAATACACGTAAAAGTATGCTCAATGTTGTGCGTTATGTAATTGACCATGTAATTATATAAAATATAGATTTTTTTTTAAATAGTTCTGAGTAGCTTCACTCAGATGTAGGTGTTGTAGGAATAACAATATTCATTTTGCCTGGTAGTTTATATCTGGTTAACAAAACAGTGAAATGTTCAGAGGAGTCTCTAATTTTGAGGAAGCAGAAGTGGTCTGTTTTCCTGAAGTTAATTTCCCAGTATATTATCATTCATTATCTTAGCTGCAAAATCCACGTTTCTAAAGGGCTTTTACTAGGTTTTATGAAACCCAAAAAATAAATCACCAAGTGTTTTATGTAAAAATAGTGGAGCAGAAAGTAGAGCACTTGCACTTTTTTGTTCCTTCTTGCCTTGAGGAATTCGGGCTCCTCCAGGAAGATCACCTGACATCGTAGTGTTGTTAAAAATCACTAAATATGGTTTTCTTCTGTGTATATTTCTCCCACCAAATCATACTCAGAATCTGTATTTTTCTTTTGTGCTTAGCCAGTGGACACTTTACTGCCTCTCCCTGTGCTAGCCAAGCACCTTGTCTCATTTGAATGATGGCATCGTTGCCCTTAGGTTAAGGTTTGTTCTGAGCTTTGAGGAATCTTGGCTGCTGTTTTCATCCATTTATAGTTATTTGCTGTTACTTAACCCTTACACTGGTCAGACGGCAGTATTAACATTCTGCGAGTCTCAAGCTGCCCTGTATTGTGTGTTCATCAATTAATAACCTGCCAATTGCTAAGAACCAGGCTGGATCTCGCCAAGGTGGCATGCGGGAGCTTTTGAGTCAGAGAGGTAAGATCCCCACGCCTGGCAGGAGTGGCTCTGATTTTCACTAAATGGAGTCGCCCTCCCCAGTCAGCCATTCTCTCCGGATTAAAGCTCATCAAGACAGCCTTTCTTCTGCTCTTACTGGAGCTTACTCAAGGATTGATTTGAGTATGTTTCTTTTTACTTCAAACTTCTAAAACTGTGCCTGAGACTTTTGTTGATTTGTTGGAAATTATTTGCATTTAAATGATCTCAAAGACCCTTTTCATTAAAGGGTTCTGGCTCTTTTCTCTTTGTACTTAGTAAGGATGGTGAAATGGAGATGGATTGTGTTCTCCTATTTATGTCCCTACGTTTTTCTGGGAACTTCAAAGACCAATAAGGGATACCCACCCTTCCTCAGCCCTTCCTTTCCAGTGAGAGTTTTTAGTTACGGAGAGGATGAACTATGGACAAGTTACAGGATTTAAGTCTGTAATTTTCAGTAGACTTTATATTGAAGACCCGTTGTCTGTAATTAGCAGGTTACTGATGATTGATGATAATGTGGAAGTGTCTGGAGTGGAGGTTAAAACAATGAGAGGTCAAGAGTCATGGATTTCATATAATCATTTGAGACACTAATAGAAGAGGGTCACAAGAAAGTTATGGTTCATGCTGTAGGAAATTAAGAAATTTGAAGGAAGTAGATATTATCCTTCCCAGGATCATGGAGAGAAAGAAAGAAGAAACATTTTAAACAAGGAGCTCTGGGGGCGCCTGGGTGGCTCAGTCGGTTGAGCGTCCGACTTCAGCTCAGGTCATGATCTCACGGTCCGTGGGTTCAAGCCCCGCATTGGGCTCTGTGCTGACAGCTCAGAGCCTGGAACCTACTTCAGATTCTGTGTCTCCCTCTCTCTCTGACCCTCCCCTGCTCACGCTGTCTCTCTCTGTCACTCAAAAAAAAAATTTTTTTTTAAACAAGGAGCTCTGGGCAAGTAATGAGAGGCAAGGAAGTACACAAATGCCAGTAGCTGGGCCTAGAGTGCATTTTCTGTGATATAGAGAAAGGCAAAGGAAGCTTTGAGCCAGATTTTATGTGTGTCTCCATGGTGTCTGTGTGTGTGTGTGTCTATGCTAAAGAGAGAGGGTGAGGAGAGGCAGGGAGGGCACAAAAAAGATGACCGTGCAACCTAAAGAATGACGTTCTGAGAGTAGACTATGAAGTGCCATCAGAGAGTCTGGATCCAGAGAGTGAAAGGCACAAAGCATGATTCGGAATAAATCTATTGATAGAGATTAGTAAGGAAATGGGGATTATCATTTAGAAGCTACTGTAATCATCTCTTAGGGTCAGGTAGTACCAAAGGACTTGAAGAAGGAAGAAAATACATTCATTTATGTTTTTTTCAAAAGTATTTACTAAGTATGTGTACAATATTTATTTACTATTTACAGCATATGTGAGACACTCTGAAGGGGTTTCCCGTATTACCTGTGTCTATCCTTCCGTCCTATGAAGTAAGTACTAGCCTACTTTTAAAGATGAATGAACAGACGCCCTTGAATTAGGCAGCTAGTAGTGGCAAAAATCCATTGCCAGGCCTATCCGGCTGCTAAGTCCAAGCCTTTATACTCCTTGCTCTGAGTCATGAAGCATGGAAATAGAGAACAGATGAACGTTTTATCCCTGATTTGATTTTTATCCTTTATTTGGAATTATTAAATGGATACAAATTAAGGCTCTATTCATACATATTCTTATATACATAATTGGATGTCAGTACACCAGAGTTTGAGTTTGATACAGATGTTATTATATATTAGACTCAGCTATGTCTCCATCACAGCATGTAAGAAAATGCTCTTTTCTAATAATTTATTTTCTTTTATTTTTATTTTTTAATTTTTTAAATGTTTATTTACTTTTGAGAGAGAGGGGGGTGGGGGTAAGACACAGAATCCGAAGCAGGCTCCAGGCTCTGAGGTGTCAGCACAGAGCCCCATGTGGGGCTTAACTCACAAACCGTGAGATCATGACCTGAGCCGAAGTCAGACTCTTACCTATTAAGCCACCCAGGAGCTCTGATTTTATTTTATTTTTATTAAAAAAATGTGTTTTAATGTTCATTTATTTTGAGAGAGAGAGAGAGAGAGTAAATGGGCAAGGGACAGAGAGACAAACAGAATTCGACGCAGGCTCCAGGCCCTGAGCTGTCAGCACAGAGCCCAGCACAGGGCTTGAACTCACAAACTGTGAGATCATGGCCTGAGCCAAAGTCAGACACTTAACCAACTGAGCCACCCAGGTGCCCCTCTTTTCTCATAAGTTAGAGAAAAATGTCAATTGACAAAATTTGGGTCCATAATATGTTCTGTATAAATGAAGAACAAATAGGAAGAGATTGTATTTCCTACCAAATAGTAATTTTAGTCTACAAGAAATGACATCAATGTCCCACTTTCTTACAATAAAAATTATAGGGTAAAATGGAATATTTAGAAAATAATTGTGATTAATTTTTTTGGTTCAATGAAAGTTAGCCAGAAAACTTTTAATATCTGTAGATCATTGCAGAAATGTTACTACACAACTGAATTTCTTGTTAATAATAGACTGAAGTTTATTTTTTCTTTAAAGTTTATTCTTTATTTTGAGAGATCAAGCACAGGAGAGGCAGTGAGAGAGGGAGAGAGAGAATCCAAAGCAGGCTGCACGCTGTCAGTGCAGAGTCCAATATGGGGCTCGAACTCACTAACTGATATTATGATCTGAGCCAAACCAAGGCTCAGAAGCCTAACTGAGCCACCAAGGTGCCCTGAGTGAAGTTTATTTTTTAATGAGAGAATGATCTTAGAGTCAATACTTTAGTGATTAATAACTTTTATGGTTTAAGATATACATATATGTCATGCTAAGCGAAATAAGTCAGGCAGAGAAGGACAGAAACCATATGTTCGCACTCATAGGTCTAACAGGAGAACAGGAGAAACCTAACGGAGGACCAGGGGGAGGGGAAGAGGGAGAGTTGGGGAGAGAGAGGGGCGCAAAACTTGAGAGACTACTGAATACTGAAAGTGAACTGAGGGTGGAAGGGGAAGGGGGGGGGAAGAGGTGGTGGTGATGGAGGAGGGCACTTGTGGGGAAGAGCACTGGATGTTGTATGAAACCAATTTGACAATAAATTATTTAAAAAAAATAAAAAGCAAAAAAAAAAAGGTATACATCTATACTACGTGGAAGAGGTTGGAGACTTGAAGAAGTGTACGTACTGACCGCCGATGAGTCGCCCACTGTCAGCAACAACAATCTCTGTACCTCCTGTCTAAGACTTTCTGAGAGGGTTTTAAATTGATGTTAGCTTATTTTTATAATTTGTCACCTTAGGCTAAAAATAGTTTCACCCAAAATATGTCGTAGTTGTGTTCTGGTTTAATGAGATTTACATATATATTTCAGATTGCTGTTTTATCCTCAAACTGTGCTAAAGTGAAGCCCCTTTTTGTGGGAGGTTTTTTTTTTTTTAATCTTCATTTTGATTTCTCTTCATATAACCTGCATTTTCTTAAAGCAAAAATAGTTTTAGGTTCCCAAATAGGAAGCAGCTGTCTGAAATATGTTCATAGACTCAGCTGAATGTCTGCTGTTGCCCAACAAAAGTTATTTGATTTGGGTAGTGGAAAGAAATAAAAATAAGCATTCAGATTTGATTCTGGCTGCTGTAATAAAAACTTGTCTGTAACTCCCAAGTCTTCCAAATCTACATGTAGGATAATCTTACATTGCAATTTGGGGAGATTTGAGTGTAAACACCTACTGAGACTTCTAATAAGAGAATTTAAATGATAATATACCTACCATTTCTTTTAAATTGTTTCCTTCATCCTCAGAGGAAGACATTGAATCATCATCTCAAGATTGGCCTGACAAGGGATACATCTCAATATTGTTCACAAGATGAAAAAAAATTGTAATTTTATATGTGCGTGGTGTTTGGCAAAAAGTGATGAATGCTTTTAGTTCCCCAAGGAAAATCAATTCAAAGAATGAAATGGACAAAGCCAGAAGCATACTGAGAATGATGTCCCAAAAGACTTTTAGGAACTGTAAAATTGAGTGCAGTGGTATAAAACTATTCACACATTTTATTGGATCCATATAGGTCTGCAAACTGATTGTCTCCTTGAGATACTGTTGCTGTAAATATTTTGGGAGAAAAAGAGTGTTGATAAGTCTCTGGCATTAACTAAATATTCAGTGGAAGAGTGTATTAAAAGAATAAATTTTATTGCACTTACTAATCCAGGTTAACTTTATGCTTCTGTTTTCTGAGATCCTTTTCTTGAAAATCATATGTCTGCAAAGTTTCTACTTGTGACTGTTCATCCTAGATAGGTATAGTAGACTAATATATATGGTTGGGGAAAGTCCTAAACAACCTAAACTTGGTGAGTTGGAAATGCTACCTTCTGTTTGATGACTTTCGGATGAAATGTTGTATCTTGTTTGGAATGCTGAATTGAGAGTGAGAGCAGATGTCTTGGAGTCATTTGTGTGAAAGGATCTCTTCACCTTAGCTCTCCAAGCATGAAATAAGTGTATTAATTGTTTTATGTACTCTCTGCATAACTCTTAGCATAGGGTATTTAAGAAAGATCATTCTTTTTCTGAAGTCACAATTTGAAAAGTAAGTACTAGGAGAATTCGACCTGTTGGTAGGAAGGTTCTTGCTACTCTATAGACGTGGTAAAAAAAAAATGGTATTTTGAGTTAAAGGAGAGCTAAGGTAATAGGATTGAAGTTTTCAAGCATAACTGAATATTTTGTAGACCGAGTAGAAACCTCCTGGATAGTTTACAGAGTTTATGAATCTGTATTATGCTGTATTGTCAGTATAAGGTGTGAATTATGTAGAGGTTGAAGTTGGGGATGATATGAAAGGACAGCTGGAAAAGAGGAAGAATATAGACTCTGGTATTATTTTTATTAAGCACTGTAATCTGTTGGAATATGGTGTGGCCAGTTAATTAAACCTTTCCAGGAAAATATTACAATCTTGTGACAAATTCTCTCATGTGTCTGAATGCCTTCTTAGTTCTCATATATTGTTTAGCCTTTTTTTTTTAAGTTGCCTGGCAAGGCAGTGGGTGCTCAGTATATTTATATTGAATGGTGAATGACTGTTGGTCATTATAATGAAATGAATTTAATGGAATGAAATTTTTATATTTTGTCAAGGGTGTCAATGATTTACTACTCTGTGTTTTAAAAATATTAAATGAATAAACTTTGGTTGCCTTCAGAAATGTTACCTTTTAGACTTTCTCAGTGATGAATGAAAATGAAAAATTAACATAGGAACGACACTGTACTGGTATCAGCTATTTAATTTTTTTTTTTAGTTTATTTATTTATTTTGAGAGAGAGAATGCAGGGGAGAAGCAGAGAGAGACAGAGACAGAGACAGAGAATCCCAAGCATGCTCCTTGCTGTCAGCACAGAGCCGATGCCTGGCTTGGTCTCAAACCAAGAAGGGATCATGACCTGAAACCAAGAGTTGGAAGGTTAATGGGCTCAGCCACCCAGGCATCTCTCAGTTCTTTTATCTTGAACAAGTTCTTCGACTTTGAGCCAGTTTCCTAATTTGGACTTCAATTTCCTCTTCTTTGAATGAGAGTTAAGTTGGATAATCTTTATAGTTTGTTCTAATGCTATAAATATGTGATTTTGAATGAAAAACAAAGTAGGAGTTCAAAATAAGAACAGTACTCCTAAATCAAGTTGGATGAGTTTAATAAGAGAAGGAGCACATTCAGTATGTTTTTAGCAGAATTTTGATGAGGGATAAAAGTGAACAAGTTGATAGAGAAAACATTCCTTATAGTAGAAAGGGTGCAAGGATTTGCATAGTAGCAAAAGCTTGTGGGGGGTGTAATGACAATGAGATTTGTTTGATTAGAGTAAAGAGTTTTTCTTGGGGTAAGATAGCAAATTTTCATATTCTCTGTCTAAAAGGTCAATTTCTGATAAAATGGCCCTGTAAAATCTGTTTTTAATAAAGTTTTATTCAACATGTTTTTAAAAACCCAGCATTTTTGCTTCAGTACCCACCTACCATCCCACCCGCTGCCCCTCCAAACCACAGGAATCCTATTATTCATTTCCTCTTCCCACTGAGTTGTATAGTTTTTTAAATTCAAAGTATATTCAAAAGTTAAAAATTCATCAGGCTGTTGGAGAATGAAAACATTACTGATAAAGGTCAAAATGTGTCTCCTTTGTATTTTCCTTTTTACAAATCGCTCTTGATAAGAAGAATAGATTATTTTAACCATTAGAGCCATGTCAGTTTTTTTCTTAGATATATCTCTTATTCAGGACGATGTGTGCCTATAAACTTTCAGAAATTAGCATAGCATATTACATGCAGAATTCCTTAAAAATCAAGGAGCCTATTTGTTGGAAATACATTTCTTCTAAACATGTACCTTTTTTATTGGTAGTTTCTTCTCATCTGAAAGACTTCTAGAACATTTTATATAAAAAAGGAACTATCTTTAGTGAGTACTCAAGTATTTCATTTATGTTGGAGGGTGGAAATGAACTGCTTTTTACAGGGTGATTACACCACAAAACGTAAAGATAATTGTGCTTTCTTTTAGGAAGAAAAAATGCATTCAAACTTACAGATGATGTAATTTGGCCAAAACCATTAATTATACTTAATAATGATATAATTTTCAAGCATCATGCAAGTAAATCCATTTATACTGCCTTAAAAACTGAAAGTAAGTGTTAGAGGAACCTAAAAATAAGCATTCTTAAATAAATATCTTTGAAAATTCTCAGGCTGTAAGTAGTATTAAAAACTATGCCTGTTGATTTTACCTTATTCTTTTCTTTTAATAATTTCCAGTAATGCCTTTGATCCAAGAAGGTATAATCTGAATGTTCTTTCAAATACACACACTGAGTAATTCCTAAGTCATTATCTCACTACCCTTTTTAATTTTTCACAAATTATTCCAAGCTTAATAAGATAAAAAGATCCCCCTTTGTAATAATTTTAAAGTTAAGTCATTTTGGAAGTTTCATACTGGAAACCTTTGCACTAGTAATGACTTTGGGACTCTTGACATTTAGCTGGATGACTGATCCCAGTGTATAGCTGCCAAGTAAAGGGAAGACATTGAGGCGTGTGATGCGTAGAATTGCTTTGACTCACTCCCGTCCCCTGGCAGCAGTCGCAGCCTGGAGGCAGCAGGACCAAATCTGTACACTTGCATGTTTGAAAGCTGCTTTTCTTAGGCTCCCACAGCAGTTTGTATAGAGGAGGAGCCAAAGTAAGATGTCTGCCGAGACTTTCTCAAAAGCAATTCACTTAAAACCTACAAAGAACTCCTTTTAGATTTGGTCCTATCACTTCACTCCTCAGACTTGTATTAAAGCCTTTGCTGGAGAAGTAGCGTTAGGAACAGGCCTGCTAAGTTCCGTTGTGTTGAAATCTGTTGTAGAGTGTTTCAAGAAATACAGCTTTAGAATAATTTAGAGCTGGAAGGACCTCTCCAGGCACAGATGGAGGGAACCAGTGATTCAGAGGTTAGATGATTTAGCTAAAGCATGCTTCTGCTTAGACTCGGTATTTGAATCCAAGTTTTCAGACTTTTCTCTTATGGGTGTTTTTATCACGTCAGAAATACATTCCAGTGAGTAGGAAGAAATAAACAGCAAAACAATAACATAAAGGACACTTTTAACCACAGCTTAAAAATTAAAGAGAAGTGTTTTTGCCCCAAATTTGACAGGAGAAGACACAGGTAAGAGTCTCAGACCCTGGAAATGGGAACTGATTCAGAGCTAAATATGAGCTGTATCTGTACTTACCCCGTGAGATGAGGAGAAGTAAAAGAAGTAAAATCATAACTTTTCCTCTTCAGATACTAAAGATTGATCTGTGAACTTCTGCCTATGACTTGTCACTTTTTCAGCACCTGTTGAGGAAATGGTGTCTCCTCAGCTAATGCAAGCTTAAGGACAATACTGGTGGGAAGCAGAAATGGCTTCTTCTACCCTCTCCATGAACAGTGACGGTTTTCACTTTAGTAACTGCTAGGTCTGTTCCCTTGTCAAAGTCACTGATGTAAATTGCTCCACAGAAGCTGCCCCCATTCCACGAGATTTTCTTTGATGATCTTGAAGAAACTCACAGGTTCAATAACACCTCTCTTTGTCTTTCATACATATATGATCAGTAGTTACCCACATAGACCTTTTAAATTTAAAGTTAATATGCAGCTGTGGTATCCAAGAAGAATTTAATGGAAGCATTCCATCTCTACTTAGAGAAGAATAAAAAAGTAGTATCGTGTAGTGGAAAGGGTTCTAATTTTGTGGTCCAGAAACCTGGATCTTACCTCTTCCATTAATTTGTTTGGTGAACTTGAGCTAACCTTTGATCCCTATGAGCATTGGTTTCCTCACCTGTAAATTGGAGGACACAGTGACCTGCAAAGACTGGATTTCCAGGCCCTATCAATTGTACAAAATGAAGCATTTCATTTTAGGAGAGTAGCTCCTTAAACAGATACTATCCTATAAATTAAATATGACACCCAGCAACAGCAGTAAAACATGCAGTTTCCTAAGAAAATCCACTATGTCGGGTTTCAGGCAACTCTTTTCAAAGTCAGAACTTTTCATTTCACCAGTGGGGTAGGATGTTCTACAAATAAATTGATCATTTCCTCTTATATTGTGGGAATCTGAAAATATCTAGATAATTAGAAGCTTTTAAAAATATTTATAGACTCTGCTTCTGAAGGCAAAATATTGAGTCTGTATCTGGGAAGATTTAGGTAGATGTAGATTTCATCTGAGTGTGTCTAGGCCTACACTTTTATCTGAATTATCACAGACAAACTATAAATATCTGGTTGGATGACTCAGACTTCTACTTTGCTTTGGTTATGTATTTATTCCACATTAAAGAATGCTTCTCATTAGTTTCATTTTAATTGGCCATAGCTTGTGTTATTGCCACCCCTAATGGTAAAAGAGGTCCTTTGCAGGTTGGACCTGCAGGGACATGGTGCTACTTTGAAGGTTTTGCTGGAAACTCTACTGATTTTCCAGTTATCAGATGTAGGTTATTCAGGCCAGTGAATTTGTTTTCATATAGCTTCCAGAACTGGTAATAGTAATTACTGTTCTAATATAATGATGTTTACCTTTGATTATCAAATGAAGTGAAGTATAAAGCACATTTGTTAAATTGAATTTTCTTTCTAATACTTGTGTAGGCTGTCCTTGTAGGTCCTAGACCACTTATGAGGTAAATTGGGCTCTTATTCTCTGTGGTGGTGGCAGAGGTTCAACTTGAGAATCAAAACAGTGTTATCAGTAGAGGTGTATTTTTCTGAAAGCTTAAAATGAAGTGTAATTGACATAAGATATTAGTCTCAGTTGTACAAACAGTAATTCAACATTTATATATACTATGAAATGTTCACCATGATGGTTACCATCTGTCACTATACAAAGTTATTACAATATCATTGACTATATTCCCTGTTTTGTGCTATTTCATCCCCATGACTTATTTTATAACTGGAAGTTTGTACCTCTTTAAAAAAAAAAATGTTTGTTTATTTTGAGAGAGAGTGAGAATGTGCCCAAGCAGGGGAGGGGGAGAGGGAGAGAAAGAATCCCAAACAGGCTCCCTGCTATCAGTACAGAGCCTGACATGCGCAATCCCACAAACTGTGAGATCATGACCTGAGGCGAAATCAAGAGTTGGACGCTTCAACCAACTGAGACACCCAGGCACCCCTGGAAGGTTGTACCTGTTAATCCCCATCACCTATTTTACTCACTTCCTCTCTGATACCCCGCAGTTTGTTCTCTGTATTAATAAGTCTGTTTCTGTTTTGTTTGTTTACTTTGTTTTTTAGATACTACATATAGGTGAAATCATATAGTATTTGTGATTCTTTGTTTGACTTTATCACTTAGCATAAAACTCTTTAGGTCTATCCAGGCTGTTAGAGATGTCAAGATTTCCTTTTTTATGGCTGAGTGATCTTCCTCTGTGTACATGTATGTACCATAATTTTTTAATTCATTCATCTGTCAGTGGACATTTGTATTGCTTCATATCTTTGCTATTATAATATAATGCTGCAATAAACATAGGTGTGCATATGCATATCTTTTCAAATTAGTGTTTTTGTTTTCTGCAGGCAAATATCCAGAAGTGGAATTACTGGATTGTATGGTAGTTCTATTTTTAATTTTTTGAGGAAACTGTAAACTGTTTACTACAGTGGCTGTTCCAGTTTACATTCCTACCCATAGTGCACAGGGGCTCCCTTTTTCCCACATCTTCACCAGCAGTTGTTATTTCTTATCTTTTGTTTATAATAAGTTTATTTTGAGAGAGAGAAAGAGCATGAGCAGAGGTGGGGGCAGAGAGAGAGAGAGAGAGAGAGAGAGGGAATCTCAAGCAGGCTCTCTGCTGTTAGCACAGAGCTTGACATGGGGCTCCATCTCACATACTGAAAGATCAAGATCTGAGCTGAGATGGAGAGTCAGACGCTAACCCACTGAGCCACCAAGGCACCCTCTTGTCTTTTTGATAGTAATCATTCTGACTGGCATGTGGTGATTCCTCACTGGTTTTGATTTGCATTTCCCTGATGATTAGTGATGTCGAGCATCTTTTCATGTGTCTATTGGCCGTATGTATGTCTTTTTTTGGAAAAAAATGTCTATTCAGGTCCCTGCCTATTTTTTCTATTGGATTGATTTTTTTCTGTGTCCAGTCAGATGATTTCTTTATGCATTTTGAATACTAAGCAGTTATCAGATATGTTGTTGGCAGGTAGTCTTTATTTGGATGTGTAGTCCCATTGTTTGTTTTTGCTTCTGTTTTCCTTGCATGAGGACACAGTAAAAAAAAAAATATTACTAAGACTGATGGACAAGAATTTACTGCCTGTATTTTCTTTCTGGAGTTTTATGGTTTGGAGTCTTAGGTTTAGGTCTTTAATCCACTTTGAGTTTATTTTCATGTACAGTGTAAGAAGTAGCCTTGTTTCATTCTTTAACGTGCATCTGTCTGCTCTTCCCAACACCAAACAGGTATGGTCTTTTAAAATTGATCTGATGTCCAACAGCTCAGATCAGATCTTGGTAAGGAAATGCTGTAAAGGATAGGTGTTTCCTCTTACAGATTTGTTATCTACTTATCTATTTAGTTTTATGGACGTATAATTGACTAATGACATTAGTTTCAGATTTGATATTTGTAAATACTGGGAAATGGTCCCCACACTTAGTGCAGTTAACATCCATCACCACACAAGTTTTGTGTGTGTGATGATGAGAACTCTTAAGATCTCTTCTTAGTAATTTACAAAAATATACACTACATTAGTATTAACTATAACCACTAGGCTATGTTATATCCCAGGACTTTAGTTTTTAACTATAAGTTTGTGCCTTTTATCCACCTAGAGTAGTTTTTCTAATGACTACTCCAGAACATCGAGGTGTAAGCAGAAAAACCTTATAAAAACCGTCCACTAGATGGCACTTTATAATTATGTTTAGAATCGGCCCTACAGCATTCTTGGCTAGAGAATGTAATTGGAAAGGAGTAGATCTTTCTCTGAAGGTTGGTTGTTGGTGACTATCCGGACTCATAAAAACCTAAAATCTTCAAGTGAGAAGTTTTCAATCTGGCATTTTGTTGTGTATCTCACTTATTGTACAGAATATTTCTACAACGTCCCTGACATGTTCCCAAACACAACATGACCTTGGTAACCTATATCAGCAACACTGAGAAGCCTGCTTCCCTAATCAGTTAAAATTAATATGGCAAATGTAGAAAGAAAGTGGTCCTCATTAGCCAACAATTAGAAAATAGCACATGTTTTCTGTCAGGTGTCAGATATTGATATAGTTTATATATTTGGTATGGTTCCAAAGTTCCTTTAAAGTTAAGATTCTAAGCATCACTGGGTTGATCCTTTGGAGTAATTTTAGCATTTGAGTTTGTTTTCCAAGTAGTTAATTATTAACACATTAGTAATCGTATTCTTAATAGTGCATGTAAGTATGTGAATGATTCGGTTATTCTGTGTTTAACCAATTAGCGTTCTAAAAACTTATTGTTGTGGTGCCTGGGTGGCTCAGTTGGGGAAGCATCTGACTCTTGATCTCAGCTCAGGTCATGATCTCATGGTTTATGGGGATCAAGCCCCATGTCAGGCTCTGTTCTGACAGTGTAGAATCTGTTTGAGATTCTTTCTCTCTCTCTGCCCTCTCCCCCTACTCTCTCTAAAAATAAAAAATAAAAAGCTTATTGTTTATGAAAGCCTACAATATATATACCCCTGTTTTCTTGTTTTTTTGGTTTTTGAATGATTTGTATTTTAAGTTAGAATTACAATATAAAGTTTCCAAAAACAAGAAAAACTCACTCATAATCTTGTCATTTAGAATTAACGTTGTGAATAATTTTCACATTCATTCTTCTAGTTTTTTATTTTATGGCCATGCATATATTAGCACATGTTTATACTGTCTTTTTATTAAAAAAAATTCTCTTTATATGTTCCATATAACCTGTCCCCCCGTTTTTTTTACCTAAATATCTTTTCAATGCCAATAAAAGTATTTACACAGAATTCTTAGTCACTGTAAATTCTATCTATTAAACTGTTCTCTCACTGTTTATATTTAGGCTTTTCCCCATTCATTCTACCCATAGAATTTTGGAATGCAGAGATTTTTTTTACTTGTAATATTTACTAAGGAGAGTAATGGATTGAAGTGGCATAAATGAGGGGTACCTGGGCAGCTCAGTCAGTTAAGCATCTGACTTCCGCTAAGGTCATGATCTCACAGTTTATGGGTTCAAGCCTGGGGTTGGACTGTGTGCTGACAGCCCAGAGCCTGGAGCCTGGTTTGGATTCTGTGTCTCCTCCTCTCTCACTAGTGCTCTGTCTCTCAAAAACAAATAAATGTAAAAACATTTTTTTAAAGTGACATAAATAAACTTAGCAAAGCATCTCTTTATAGTAAGTTCTCAGTAATCTTGGATGAAATTGTTACTTTTGGGCTGTATGAGGTTAATGATTAATACGTGTTAATTATAGTTTATTTCAAGTTGATTTGAATGTTTATATTCTGTGATTAATCATTATGATATTAACAGCAAACCCTCAAGGTACATATATGCTTTTTATATGCAAGGCAGTACTCTAAGCAGTTTATGTATATATAATCCTCACCATGTGGTAGACACTGCTAATACTCCCTTTTCAATAGATGAGATGCCAAGGCAAAGAAAAGTTAGGTTACTTACTTGCCCCAGGGCACACAGTTAATAATCTGTTGATCCAGGGTTATGAATCCAGGAAGAAACATGAGAGTCCACACTGTTAACTTTTATACCAAACCACATGAAGCACTAGATACAGACAAAGTAGAGTTTAGCAGGGTAGTCTGGGATTTCTTTCAAAGCTGAATTTTTTTTTTAATTGTGTGTGTGTGTGTGTGTGTGTTTATTTTCTGAGAGACAGTGCAAGCAGGGGAGGGTCAGCGAGAGAGGGAGATACAGAAGCTGAAGCAGGCTCTAGGCTCTGAGCTTGCTGTCAGCAGAGCACAACGCAGGGCTCGAGCCCATGAACCGTGAGATCATGACCTGAGCTGAAGCCAGACGCCTAACTGACTGAGCCACCCAGGCGCCCCTATTTTTAAGGTTAGAAAAAATAATAAGGACTATAGATTTATGTGGTTCCTTTAAAATTAGTATTATCAGAATTCCCTGTTGAATCCATTCCTGCAAGTTTTTTAAAGTTTATATAGATTACAGCCTTGCTACACAACAGATGTCTTATTTTGTAAGGATGACACAAAAGATACATAGTTTTCTAAATTTGTATGGAACTTACAGACCATGGTAATAATGGTAATAATTACTTGGAATCTAGGCTCCAGGAGTTTCCTGGGGGTTGATTCAGAGCAGGCTTCTCTGAAAGTGGAAGCTCTCTAGATCCCTGGCGGTTTCATGAATTTGTTTCATGAATACTTCTAAGTCCCTAACATGTGTCCAGCACAGTAGTGCCACTGGGCATACACAGATGAATACAGTGTAGCCTCTTTAAGAAGTGCTCGATATGTGGGGCCTGGGTGGCTCAGTTGGTTCAGGGTCAGACTCTTGCTCTAAGCTCAGGTCATGATCTCATGGTTCTTGAAACTGAGCCCCGCATTGGGCTCTGCGCTTGCAGCACAGAATTCTCTCCTTTCTCTCTGCCACTTCCCCACTCATGCTTGCTTTCTCTCAGAATAAAGTATCATAAAAATAAATAAATAAAAAGAAGTACCTGATGTATGGCCAGGAGCACTGAAAAGATCCCAGAAGCAACAGACTTCTTGATTACTTGCTTTTGGATTGTGTCTTTATGAAATGCAAAAACTAAACAAAACAGGTTAATAGATGAACAAACAAAAACAAGATGTTAGTACAGTTCAGGTTTTCTCTTTCCTCTGGACTTGTCCTGAGGGAAATCTACAAAAGCTCCTCTTATCTTGATGTCACATGCTTAAAATTCCTCCATGAAGAATCAGCCGTTAAAAATTACTCTTTCCCAAAACCATTTTTTAAAGAATGAGTTAATTTATTGCTACTTTATCCCCTTATCTCATGGAATAGCCCAGTCTGTGACAGCCTGTGAGAAGCTGGAATGAGCACTTTATATTTATCTTTTTAAAATTTATTATTTTTTCATGTTTAGAGAGAGTGAGACAGACAGTGTGAGTAGAGGGGAGGGGCAGAGAGCGAGGGAGACAGAATCTGAAGCAGGCTCTGGGCTCTGAGCTGTCAGCACAGAGCCCAACGCGAGGCTGGAACCCACAAACTATGAGATCCTGACCTGAGTCCAAGTTCGATGCTTAACCGACTGAGCCACCTCAATGTGGAATGAGCATTTTAAAGGAGAAAGTCTGATAGCAATGAACAATTCCAGGGAAGAAGTCAAGCCCACGTCCCAGGGTCAAGGAAGGCTGGAAGGAACAAGTGTGTACCAGAACATAGTTCAGGATTTCAGATGCATCCTGCTGAGCCCGTGAGTGTAACTGTGGCCAGAACTCAGTCCAACATTGACAAGTAAGTCCCAATTTTTGAGGATGGAGGGCCAAAGAGACCAAACCTTGCTCACTGGCCACATGGACAGTTTGGTTTGTAGGAAGGTCTGGAAAAGTTGCTTGTAGTGCAGAGTTGAAAGGTGGCATAAATGAACATATCTGACATCCCTGTTTTAACTAGCTCTATCTCTGAACAGACTTGCCATCTCAAAGGAGTATTTCTTCCCAAATTTTTCAGAAGCCTAGGCTTTCTAAAAAGAGAATGAGGAGTACAAGTGGCAGAAGACCTGCAAAAAGCAAGGGTGAGGTGGTTTCCAATTAAAATGAGAATGTTGATTGGCTTGACTCCGGTGACAGAGCCAAATGATGAAAGCATTAGGACATGGTGCATCTGCCAGAAGGAGGCTGGGTTTTCACTCAGAAACCACTGAAATGGCGGTTTATGTAATATTTATAGGAGACATTTGTGATTCTATTGAATGCCTAGGTCTTGCTCTTCCAGGGGTTTAAAGGCCCCTTCAGGTGTTGACAGGCCCTACGCAACCTGCTGCACGAGTAGATAAGGGACTCGCTCATGGTTCAGCTTCCTCACTCAGTGATTAGTCAGCTCTTGTATCTAATTTTAAAAAATGTACAGATTTACAGTTCCAGATAATCTTTCGTTAATTGAACAAGTTGGATATTTGTTGCTCTTCTGGAAGTTTTAGATTTGCACCTCATGTTTTATAGACGCGTGTCAGCTCTGCATTGCTTGGCTGGCCAGAAGGCCGTAAGCTTGCAAAACTATTTCATACTTAGTTTTAGAGTGTGTGTCTATACACGTATTTCCTGTTGTGATTCATCCCTTATTGTAATACTTTTTTAAAGTAACTGAGTAGTGGAAGCATGATGGTATTGCAGATAAATAATGTTTTAGAAACCTTTTTCTTAAGTATTTATTTATTTTGAAAGAGAGAATGTGCAGGCACGAGTGGGGGAGGGGCAGAAGAGTGGGAGAGAGAGAATCCCAAGCAGGTTCTGAGCTGTCAGCACAGAGCCCAACATGGGGCTCAGTCTCACCAACCATGAGATCATGGTCTGAGCTAAAATCAGGAGCTGGACGCTTGACCAACCGAGTCACCCAGGGCCCCCTAGAAACCAGTTTTAATGAAGCAAACTAATTTAGGTAGCTCACAGGTAATCAACGCAAACAAGACCTCAAATATTCACAGACATAAAAGTTTTATGACATTAGGATTATAAATGACCAGAGGTCACATAGAAAATACTCAAGCTGGGGACACCTGGATGGCTCAGTCAGTTGAGCGTCTGACTCTTGATTTCAGCTCAGGTCATGATTCTAGGGCTGTGGGATTAAGCTCTGTGTTGGGCTCTGCACTGCATATGGAGCCTGGTTAAGATTCTCTCTCTCCCTCTGTCTCTCCTGCCGCTCTCTCGTGTTCTCTTTCAAATAAGGAAAAAAAAAAATTCAGGCTAGTCAAGAATATTTTACGAACGTGGTGTAGGCAAGCCTTTCATACTCCTGGGAATGGGAGGGCTGGGTTGGGTGATGGTGGTGTTGGTTAATGTAGTTTGAGGGATAAACTCTATCAAGTTTATGTTTCTGGGAGTTTAAATTACTTTAAAATGTGATTTTAAAAAATTCATTCATTTATTCATTCATTTATTCACTTACTTTGAGAGAGAGAGAGAGACAGACAGACAGACGGCAGCGGAGGGGCAGAGAAAGAGGGAGACAGAACTCCAAGCAGGCTGTGTGTGATCAGTGTGCAGAGCCTGACATGGGGCTGAAATTCACGAAACCATTTAAATGATTATGACCTGAGCTGAAATCAAGAGTCGGATGCTTGGGGTGCCTGGTGGCTCAGTCAGTTAAGCGTCCAACTTCAGCTCGGGTAATGATATCATGACTCGTGAGTTTAAGCCCCACATCGATCTGTGCTGACAGCTCAGAACCTGGAGCCTGCTTCAGATTCTGTGTCTCCCTCTCTCTCTGCCCTTCCCCTGTTCTCTCTCTCTCACGCAAGCGCTCTCTCTCTCTCTCTCTCTCTCTCTCTCTCTCTCTCTCAAAAAGAAATAAACATTTGGGGAAAAAAAGTCAGATGCTTAACCCTGAGCCACCCAGGTGCCCCAATGTGATTTTTTTTTTAAATATGTTGGGCTTATTTAGAGGACGGATTCTTAACCAGGGGGTCCTACCACCTTCCAGGGAGTATATGGAATTTGTGAGACATCATTTATTATCTTCGATTGGGGAAGCTACCACTTGGGATTGAGGGTTGGGACAACAGGAAGGGGTAGGAACTTGAGATGTATGTTGACTCACCAGTGAGTGAAACAATCTTGCCTAGTAAAGAATTGTCTCACCTGGAGTCTCAAAAACTTCCTCACTAAGAAATGCTGATTTAGAGTATAGGATATTCCTGCAAGTTAAACAGAACCAGATTAGTGATTGGAAGTCTCTGCTCTTTGGTCTCTAAGGATGCCATGCCACATGCGTAAGGAATAAGAGAGATGGTAATGCAGTCCTGTAGAAATTCTGGAGATCTCTGCACTTACTGTTTTGTTAGGGTAAATCGTCTTCTGGATAGTTTTACTCAGTTGCTTAAGTGAGGGTAAATTTTATTTCCCAGTCACGGTGTAATACTAGCAACAGGGGGGCTATAGATACAAATTTCCAGAGTCTAACACCTGCTAGCTATAAAAGGCAGTCTAGATCATAGAAGAAGCTGCACCTAAAGCATGGTCTCAGCAGCTACTGATAATGTAATAATAAAACAAACTAAAATGACATACATTCCTCATTCTTTGGAACAGTACAGTTTCATGAAATCCAAAGGATAATTAGCAGTTAGGGAGGAAAAATGAGGTTTTAGATATATAATAGGTATATATATTTGTGTATATGTGTGTATATATATATATAATATGTAAAAAATAAATTTAAGTATATAAATATATAATATCAAATATAAATATCAAAAGTAAATAAATATAAAAATAAAATCTCTTTATATATATTACTTTATTTTTTATGGTGAAACAATTTAGATTTAGATTTAGCCGGCTAGACTCAGTTTGGATGATCCCAATTTTGTTTGTAACATCCAAAGCAGCATAGTCAGGAGCCAGTCGAACATATACTTATTTTCTTCGTTGGGCCTATCAGAGTTTTGACCTTGGCCTCATCAATGTCATAGAGCTTCTTCCCAGCCAGTTTGATCTGGTGTGCTTGTTGGCCTTGACGTCCACAATGAACACAAGTGTGTTGTCTTCTATTTTTCTCATGGCTAACTCGGTAGTCAGGGGGAACTTGATGATGGCATAGTGGTCAAGCTTGTTTCTCCTGGGGGCTCTTCTGAGGAACTTTGGGCTGCCTTCGGAGACGCAGTGTCTTGGGCCATCAGAATGTAGGTGATGTGTGGATCTTCTTCTTTTTTTTTTTTTTTTTTTTTAATTCCTGTGGATGTCTTTCGGCACTGCCTTCTTATCTTCAAAGCCTTTGCTTTGGCTTCGGCTTTGGGAGGGATAGGGGCTTCCTTCTTCACCTTTGGCACCATCTTCCTGAAAGGGCTATGAAGTGTTTTGTTTTTTGGGTTTTTTTAAGGCAGATGTTGAATAAATTCATGGAGATATTAGGAACATGGGTGGGATGGAAGAAGGTTGAAGGGAGGAAAAACTAAAAGCTGTCTTTCTTAAGGAAGGAACACTTACTGGTTTTCTTTAAGTGTTTTGCATTCTTGAGAGAATACAGATTACTCCCTGTGATTTCTCAGATATTTGCCTCCAATTTAGTTATTTCTAGGAAAGTTCACTCATGTATTTATCACTTATTGAATGAATTGTTGTAATAAGCATGCAAAATCAAGTGTGGAAGACAAACCTGCAAATATAAACATTTCAATCCAACGTGATAATGTCATAGCTGCGATATGACTCAAATACTCTGAGACCCAAGGATTGCACTCCAGCACATCAACTTTTAGCCTTTGATCCCAATATGGAAATCACCTAAGTTACCTGGAAATGAGACAGAACAGTGTGTGTACTGTCCCAGAACATTGACCGGTATAAATAGAGAATAGGATGTGTAGATTCACTTTTAATTAGGATATGATAGTTGGAGAGTCTGCTTTATTTCTGAGTATGTAGGCAAGTATATGCTTCACTTCTTAATTCTCAAACTATAAGACCTTCTGCAGTAATTGAATTGCAGACCAAAAAAGCCCGTTTGCTGTAGTTGTAGTTATTACGTAGTGAAGCAGTTAATTTTGAGCAAGTGTGAAAAGATGTCACATGGTCACAGACAAGATAAGAAAGAGAAAATGACTTTCCACTGCAGCATATTGATTGGAGGTACCTCAGAAACCTGCCACTTTATATTTGATTTTATTTTTTTTAATTTTTTTATATATTGTCAAATTGGTTTCCATATAACACCCAGTGCTTCTATATCTGATTCTAAAATAACTCTTACTGGCTTTCTTTTTTGCTTATAAAATTATACATGTCAAAAACATTGAAAAGCATGAAGACAAAATAGAAATCTCCCTCCATGAATATACAGTTTCCTTTCCATTGTGAACATTTTGCTATTTATTCTTTTGTTATTTTTTCTAGGCATGAGTACAGTTTCACAGTTTGTTTTCTTCTAAATTAGAATTATGGAGTATATATCTTACTGTAAGTGTATTTAAGGAAAGTTTTTTCTATTCATTGATTTTATAATCTCATTCCCTATGTCCTTTCTTCATAGAGTTTCCTTCCAATTTAAAACATTTTTTTTAGGGAGAATGAGTGAGAATGAGTGCGGGAGGGCGAGAGAGACAGAGACAGAATCCAAAGCAAGCTCTGCATTGTCAGTGCAAAGCTGACATGGGATTTGAACCCATGAACTGTGAGATCATGACCTGAGCTGAAGTTGGATGCTCAACCCCTTGAGGCACCCAGTTTCCTTCTTATTTTAGTGTTTCCTATGTATTTCATAAAAATGGTACAATTCATGGTTGGTATCCTGTGGAGTTGTACGTTTTATGAATGTATACTTCTTTATGTGTTCCCTATATATCTGTAAAATCACTGCCATTTGATAAGGTTGGGAGGCAGAGTTTTCTCATTCAGGGAAAAGAAAATAGCTCTTTTGCTAGAGACAAAAATCTTTAGAATATTTGTAAGGACTTATTTATGCCAACATTTGCCTGTTGCTAACAGAGTGACACTTTGGGTTATCATTCTTTCTTTCTGCTTCCTAGGACATCACTGCAGATGCTGTGAGTTCGCACGTGTTCACATGCTTAGGGGGTTAATGCTCCTTTTTGAAACTAAACTAGCATCTGTCAGCCAAGAATATACGAAGTTCTGGTTTGTGGATGAGTTTCAAAAGTTAGACTTGGCTTTTGGGGACATGTTCAAAGCAAACCACATTTTCTGAGAGCGTGGAATACTCTACTGTCCAAGTGCAGGTCTGGTTCTCTAATACTATCAGTTTGTCAGCTCTGCACTCGGTGAGAGTCTGTGTATGTGGATGTGTGTGCACATGCATAACGTGTGTTAACTTTAAAAGCAAGTTCTTTTCCATGAAAGATTTTCTTTTCCTTACTACCCAGAAAAATTCATGACGGGGGCTTTTTACCCAGGATTACAGATCTTCCTTAGGATTCAGTTAGACTTTGCTTACTGAGCTTTAAGGGTTGTTCACTATTGAAGACCAGAGCTTCCTCCATAATTTTACCATGGCAGTGTTTCTTGTTTTCTTTTTGTATTAAAATACCCCCAAGCAATAGCTGTGGAAATTAAGGAAAATATTTTTTGAATAAACAATGTAATGATGTTTATATTCCCTAATTGTTTAAAAGGGAGTATGTAGACACTAAGGATATTTTTAATGTCTTAAAATAGGTTGGTCTCATTATCAGAGCTACAGATTATTATTAGATTTTTGTTATAATAGGAAATGTGAAAGGTCAAGAGTAGATACTGTTTTAAAATATGAAACTTCAACTCCGTTTAGGTTTAAGGTCCACAGAAATGTTTCTTACGGTTGCAGTATATTTTTAGTGAGATAATAGACCAGCTCCTGTTTCAAGAGATGCTGAATGACTCTCCAGGACTGTGTGACATCACACAGACCGAATTGAGAGGCTGTGCCAGGGGGCCAGATGGGTGCCGTCACTCTGAGGAGTTCTTACTTCATCACAGAAGGCAGCGGCGGTAGCAGGTCCTAAGCAGCTACTTCTAGGCCGACAAAGCTAATAATTCATGACTGAATTTTAGGGGACATTTTTTCTTCCCGTAGTTGGGAGTTGGGTGCCTAACTGAATTATTAATGTCTGCTGTGAATAGTGAGAAAAATGCTTTCTGAGATCAAAGACATATTGTGTTAGGAATTTGTTCAAGAAGAGTAACTTTGTAAGTACAAATATACTTTTAACTGCAGAATTTTGTTATCAGTCTTCAAAGGAGAACTGCTTGTTGATAGTTAGGCCACTTCCTGCCTTTCATCTTTTTTCTGTCTGGACAAAGGGAAAAAAGTAGCTCTGTAGTAATGACAATCCTTTTTTTATGAGTTGTTTTAAAACACAGGCAACTGAATTAGCTATTTTAGAAAGTACAGTTGGCTCTTGTAGAAATGCAGTCCTAATTTTGTGGTAGGGTCACTCCAAATGGCTTTCAGATAACTTGCTATCGTATCAGTAGAAAAGGTCAGCAGTATACTCTATAGAGAAACTGGAGAATGGGAAATAAGAATTATAAGCTTTCAGAGCCAGGACCTTTGGTAGACTGACAGGAGGCTGCCAGAACAGAGAAGCAAGTTTTAAGAAATAAGAAACCCTTTTAACTGGAGACAATATCTGACAGAAAATAGACACTGATTTGTCAGCTTGACAGGTTCTTGTTCTTGGAATCAGCATAAAGCTACCTTGATCCGCGTAACTAGAGGGTATTTAATCTGGTACTTGCTGTGAGGGATGTCAGGGCGGCAGTTTGCGGCAACATTAGGCTAGTTGCAGCATCCCACATGAGCAGCCTAAGCAGGATGATTTTTCTAAATGAAATTGAAAGAAGGAAGGAAGGAAGGGGGTGGGGGTATCCCATCCAGGATTGAAACTGATCTGATTTGCTGAAAATACATGTAAAAGACACACCATTCCCTTTCTTCCTTAGCCTTCATTTTTCTTCATCAACTGCTGCCAATGGCGCCTGTAAGAGGACAATGCAAGCTACCAGGCCTGAGTAACGGACCCTGATTTCCACCTTCCGTTGCCCACTGTCTGCTCCACGTAATGCCTTACAGGAATTCTCTGTGTCCTCAAGCACTCTGACTAATGTGTTTGGGCAAAAGTTCCAATAACCAGAGAATCCTTCAGTCAACTTTTCTGATTTTTTTTTTTTGATTTTCAGTTAAAACTTCCTCTCCTACATTTTGTGGCCATAAGGCTTCTTGGTATGGTTTTTTTTTTACCCCCTTGAGATACTTTATTCTTTAAAAGAGCAAGGAACCTGGAGAATTGTAAATTTCCCTCAAAATAGATCGTTTCTTGCCTTCTCCATTCTTCAGTGACTTCTCTCATTAGGATAATAGAATAAAGTCGCCCTTTAGAGGCTTTTCCTGTATTGATTGATCTAGTTCATTTCAGAGGCTGAAAGTGGAGAAGGAAACCGAAAGGTCATTCTGTTATTGTAAATAAATGTGACAATTTTGAATTTTAAAAAGAGCAGTTTACCCAATTGTCTTAATAATACAGCTTCAAATCAATCAGATGTTTGTAATTTAGTACAAAAGGAGTAATGAACCGACAACAATAATTATTTGCTCAAAAGGGACCCAAACTTTATACCATCTCAGAGAGTAAGAACATTTAGCTTTAAACTTAAGCTCTTGTGGACTTAGTTTTATAGATCTTTAAATTGGTTGGTTGGAATCTGATTTCTAAGGTCCCTTTCAGACCTAACATTGTACAATTTCTTTAGTGAACCTAGACTTATATTTCATAGAGTCCAATACCTAGAAATAACCTTGAGAACCCTTCTGGTGTGCTTTTCTCTGTTTTAGAAATACTAGAGTCCAATTTTAATATAAGAATAACTGATGAGGCTTCCACCCCCTCCCCCCCCCCCCTTTTAATGCATTCTGAAGAATTTCATCTTTTTGGTGTTTGGAACTAGACCAGAAACTTCTGACTGCAGGATGTTTGGGGAACATTCCAAACCGGTACTAGAGTTCCAGAATTCCAGAAGCTAGCTAGTGGTAGTTGCTCAGATCCTGTTATGTTTATGAAGGAAGTAGTTAAAGCCACTGCATACTCCTTCCCACCTCCAATACAATTTGCTTTATCCCACCCAGTTCGGGGGATTTGAAATAACAGAGGAGAAGTTAGGATTAGGGTTCCATGTAGCTGTTTGGTTAAATGAATTACAGCATTTTGGAAAGTTAGTATAACGTGGACTCTAGTATATTATTTGGGGAATACTAAATAAAGCAAAGCTTAGTTGTAAAATACTTATAATCGGCCAAAGAGTGTGGAAAATAAAATCACCCAACAAAATATGTACCTGTTTTTTCTGTTTGTTAATATAAACTTGTTATATAGAAGTCATTAAATAAACTCAAGAATATGTATAGTATGACCCTTGTAAACTACTAGTGCAATGATTTAGTTGTAGTTCAGGCTTATCATGATAAATAAAATGAAGTTCAACCCTGCTGAGTCACTTTAGCAGTACATGATGCATGACACTTGAAAAAGAAAGTCACAGGTTAAAGGTGACAAAGGTAATCATAATATGTTTTACCTCTGAGCCCCTGATTTCCAGAGTACTTAACAGGAGCTTTTTTCATTTAATCCCATTTTTGAAAAGTACTTTTTAAAAAAAGTACTGTAGTGATTGCCAGGTTTACTGTTTCCCCACATGCTTCTCGAGCCACCCACATGTAGACAAGAAGCATTCAACAGCAGTGGAGTGTGGGAGCTGGGCCACTCAGGTCTGAACGCTCATGTCCACTAGACTAGTTCTGTAGGGATGTTAGCCCAGCCTCAGTCCTCTTACCTATAATGTGTGCATAATTATGCAACTCTACTTGGCAGAGTTGTTTTGAGGATTAAATGAATTAATGATTATAGTTACAATAGGGCCTTAAGGGGTCGCCTGGGTGGCCCAGTCTGTTAAGCATCCGACTTCGGCTCATGTCACGATTCTCACAGTTCATGAGTTTGAGTCCCACATCAGGCTCTGTGCTAACAGCTCAGCGCCTGGAGCCTGCTTTGGATTCTGTGTCGCCCTCTCTTTCTGCCCCTCCCCACGCTCACATTCTGTGTCTCTTTCAAAAATAAATAAACATTAAAAAAAAAAATAGGGCCTTAAGTCCATAAATCAAAACATAAAAGGCATACTTAGCCTCACTATTCTCTGTGTCTTGTTATATGTGAAAATTCTATTTTCAGTTTTAAACTACAAGTCTTCCCTTAATTTACAATAAAAATGCACGTTTCTAAATTGAAAGTAAATTTCTGAAAAGGAAAAGTTTATTATTGTTTCTTTAAATAGCATTTCTTTTTCACTTTGTAAGTCCAAAATATGAAGTATAATCTATTATGATGACGAGTTCTAGTACTATAAATATGTGGTAATTTTTAGGTAGAAAAGTTTTTTGAACTGTTCTGGAAGATAGGTATTGAAAGCATTGTGATAGCAGTTGGCGGGGCCTGGTACAGTGAATAATTGAGCACTTTGATTTGTCAAGGACAGACCCTTTGGCTCCTCTTCAGGTGAGGGGCGCTTGCAAGTCCCCATTCATCTTTCCGTCAGGAAAGAGTTCTGCTGTGGTCCAGCTAGTTCCCCTCTTAGCACATGGGTGATTTGGGTTGATACAAAGTGGCCAGGATTTAAAGGCCCACATTTGGCCACATTTATTACTTGTCTGAGCTGCTTATTGTAGTGTTCACATTTTTCAGTGTCCTAGGCAGAAGACAGACATGGTTCCTGTGATTCCTAATAAATGCAAGAGTAGAGCTAAGGTGGTTTGATATTGTCAACCTGTTAGTGATCTGAACCTTTTACTCTCTGAAAGTTTAACTCCTTTGTTATAAAAAACACACTGAATTATTTAGAGTAAAGAAATTACTAGAGGCCTTCATGGCCTTGATTTGAAGCTATTAGAAATTGACTTATTCTTTTAAGAAAAAAATACTTTCCCATACACTTTCTAAAAAGATATTGGGAGAGTTTTATTGCAATGATAGAAAAATTTATGTTTTCTTATTGTGGGATTCAAAGAAAGCACATAGAAAATGTTTAAAGTATTAGTAATTAAAAAACAACATAGTGAAGATGGTGGAAGGGGGTTGACAAAAACTAAGAAAAACAATGTGGGGAAAAATACATTAAAACAGCCGTCACAACTTTTTTAAACCCACAGTTACTGGTAAGAAGTTGTCATCAGTGCAAAGGCTGTGTGCAGGCTGTGAAAGCTGTTGTATTGTGTCTTTATCATCCTGGTAGGAGATGAGGAGGGGAACAGAGGCCTGTGTACAGGAGCGGGGGTGGGCTCGTCCCTACAGGCTGGCCGCAGCTGAAGATACCCAGGGAAAATCAGAGCAGAGAGCGGCATAATGGGCCTTCAAGGTCATCTGGAACAACCTTCCAATGCTGTAGGCCTTCCACAGTTTCCCTACTTGGCCAATTGCTAATTTTGTCCTTAAATAGGCCTGGTGTTAGACGGGTGTCTTTTTGCAGGGTGAAAGCCGGGTTAGATGCTGGGCACCTTCAGTCCCAATCAGTTATTATTATTGATCCTCTAGCTCCCTGTCTCTCCATTAAAATGAGTATGAGAAGCATCAACATTTTACACCACACCTGTCTCAGATCATCTTTGATCAGTTTCCTTATGAATACCAACAGCATTCCAGTTCTCTTCTTCCTTAAGCATCACTTTTCCATAAAGTCCCACCAATTCTTCTTACGTCAAGCCTGAGATTTCAGGAATGGCCAGCCACCCTACTTCCTCCCAGCTGCCTCATCTTGTGGTAAGTTGCAGACCCTACCCTGGTCTTAAATAACAACATGGCAAGGATCTGACTAGCTTTCTTCAGGAGCTTTTCAAAGGGCCATTTTTGCTGATGCCCAGAGTTACAGAAGCCAGATCAGAGTTGACCAAGTGTGCAGTGACAGGAAGCTCCCAGAACCTGGAGTTCACCCCTGGCTGTGTCCTTGTTGATGGGAAGGAGTTCAGTCATTAGTTTAAAGTTAACAGTGGGACAAATTGGGGTCATCAAAGTGAATTAAGAGAATTGCCTCAATTCTCCCAGTGCCTTTTTTAATCATCAAGAATCTAGGTGCTAAGAATGTCTTATTATTATATACTATCCATTCCCTGATGATTTGGACATTTGTTGCACTCTATTACATGCTGTCTAGTTCCCAAATTGTTTCATTATTATATAAACCTTACCTCACCAATAAGTCCTTTATTGGCCCAACTGATCTTTCATAATCAGTGTCATCTCTCTTAATACTAGTCCATTAATAGGCCCTTAAAAGGTTGACTTGAGATCAGGAGGTCTCCCTCGAGCAGCTATATGAGAGCCGTAGGAATCTGCCCACCTCTTAAGGACTGATTTGGCAGTTCTCAAATCCCAACAGCTGGGAGCTCAGCAAACTGAATTTTTTGACTCCTCAAAGAGCCTTACCTTCCAGTTTGAAAAATGCTATAATGGGATATAGATAATAGGTCTGACATTTGCTGTTGAATTGTGGGAGGTTTTTAATATGCAGCAGACAATGACAGGTTTTATTTATCATTTTCCTAAAATTAGCGTTATAAACCTTATTTATTCCAGTGGGTTCTTTTTCAAATTCTTGCCCAAACTTTTTTCTCAAACTGTATATTACTACATATTTTTAAAAATCCAGTAAATATGTGGGCATATGTGTAAGGACTTTTTTTGTTCTAAATATGTTCTGAATTACTGCTTATGCTTAAAAATCTGCACAACAAACATGGGAAGTAGTGTGCTGCTCTGGGGTTATATGGCAGCTTTGTAGTGACGCTCTCCTACATGAGATGCATAGGGTTTCATGATACGCGTGAAACTGTAACCTGCCTTTTGTATTCGATGCAGAATGCTAAAGTTAGTTGAGAAATCACGTTGTTTGTTTCACCCCGTCTTTCAGAATAATTTGATGGAGTTGCATGTGCTCTCCATCAATAAAGCATATTTGTTTTGAAAGACACAGCACTCAGGGCTGTCAGTCATAACAGCTTCTGAGAGCACTTTAGGAGCCATAACAACAATATTTACAAAATGCAAAGTGAAGAAAAGTACACTGAGTCACAGATACACATGCTTTCTTATGCCCTGATTCTCCCCCTCCCACAATATTTAGTGTGGCTAAATCCATATGAAGGATGATTTTGAAATATGAATGGAAATTTGGGAATTCTCTAGCTAAAGTAAATACCAAGAGACTAATTAAATACTATAAAGGCTTGTAAATCAATTAGCTTTTCTTCCATGTAAATATATTGATTAAAGACTAAAATCAGTGATAACAGTTAGTTGGAAGAAAATACCTGTATTTTGGGATTAAAGTTCAGAGTCCTTAGGCTTGTCCTTGGTTTACCCCTTAGTGGCATCAGGAAGTATCTCTGAGGCTCCTCTCACTCAGCTGTAAATTGGGCATAATTATACTCACTTCTTAGGATGTATAATATTAAATAAATGAATGTATATAGTAAAGGCTTTGCAAATCTTAGAGTGATACATAATGAGAGGTAGCAATTAAGGTAGCTTAGGAGGTTTAGAAAATGTTTAGAACTTATTAATGCAGTGTACTCAATTCCATATTATAAAGTGCTTTATTATAAAAATCAAAACAGAATTTCTTAGATAAGGTCAGTAAAACAGCTGCCATCTCTGGGGAAAAAAAAACAAAAGACAAGTTGTGGAGGAAAGCAGTATGGGCTCATGGGTAAAAGCCTAGCCCCTGGCTGACTCGTGGAGCATGCAGCTCTGATCTCGGGGTCATGAGTTCGGCCCCATGCTGCAAATAGAGTTTACTTAAAAAAATAAAATTTAAATTTATGAAAAAGAACTTAATAAGAAATGGTCTTAGTAGAATTAAGAATCTTGCTTAAGGGGAAAAAGATACTAAATTTGAAAATTCCTGTGTTTAACTCAGTTCTTTACTTCTCTCTAAAATCCACAAACACAATCCTTAATGATGTAGAAAAGATTTTTAAGTGACTTGCCAGGTTTATGTAGTTTATATTCTTCATAGAGGAGCTTTTGTTTGTACTATAAAGCATTACCTTTAGGATGGCAGAAGATAAAAATTCGGCCAGCAGAGGGAGATTTATGTAAATTAGGGTGTAAGAAAAATATTCCAAGATGCATCAGTAAACATGTATCTTGTGGGTAATGCCCCCTCTCACACTGTGAATGAGAGAAAAACAGAAGGAAGGAGGATACTAAAACGACTCATACTAAAATTTCTAACTATTTATATTCTTTCTTGGGTGGTTTTTAAAAAGGAAAAAAGGCAAATGATATACAAATAGGAACTTCTTTTCTGTGTGTGTTAATTCTGTGATGTGATGAACTTTTTGAAACAAATGCCATAAATTTAATACATTTGTAAAATAAAAACAAGCTATCAGTTCTTGGCACTGAGGTTAGAGCACAGTCAGCCCAAATACTTTAAAAGAATATACCACCTGAAAGGAATGTAAAGGGAATGGCTAATGTTCTGAACAGGGCACTGTCTGACTCTGAATTAGCAAATAAGTACTTTTGTATCATATTATATTGTCAGAAAGTCGGAATCTATTTAAGAAAAAAATTTCACCAGTGGTGAAGCAAGTATTAAAACAAAGTTTTCTTCTTAACTCCAAACAGAAAATATAAATGTATCACATTTCTATATGCATTCTAATTAATTTCCTTAGCAAATGTGCAGTTTGTTATAATATTAAATTCACAAGTTTTAAGCAATATTTATTAAATACATATTATATTCAAGACAATATACACAGAATACTTTCTGTGTATTTGGCAATTTATTATTATTTTTAATGTTTATTTTTTTACGTTTATTTATTTATTTTGAGACAGAGAGTGCGTGTGCTAGCTAGCTAGCAAGCAGGGAAGGGGCAGAGAGAGAATCCCAAGCAGGCTGTGTGCTGTCAGCACAGAATCTGACATGGGGCTCAATCTCATGAACCATGAGATCATGACCTGAGATGAAATCAAGAGTCTTTGCTTAACCTACTGAGCCACCCAGGCTCCCCTGAGTATTTGGGAATTTAAAGATCAGAGCATCCTACATCTTTGTAATGTGTAATCTAGTAAATAATGAATTACCTCAATTCTAGCATGCCAAAGTGTAAAGCAGGTAGGCATTGCAGAAGCTAGGATAAGCTATTTCAATAAATACTATTTATAACAACTAGAATAAGATATATCAATGCTTTCTTACTTTGGGAAAAATTAAGATTTTTGTTTTATAGCCGTTAAAATAGAGGTTTTGCTTTATTAAATAAAATACATTTAACTGTAACTTACTGTTTTTTTAGAGTAAAGAAGAGTAGCTTAGGAAAATGAGATTCCAAGCAGAGATATCACTGATTGTTGATTTTTTTTTTTTTTAACTGAACCAGATTCTGGTGTTTTGGTTTGTTGTTTTTTTTTTTTTATTTAAGTTATAATTAGAGATCAAAATGATGGAAGACATCCAGACCTATTATCAGTTTAAAATGGGAAAAAAAAAAACTAAGTCATATAAACCAAAAAAGGGGAGTCGATCATTTTAGATGAAGTATAATACATTTACTTTTTTCTTTTTAATGTTTACTTAATTTTGAGAGAGAGAGAGAGTGAGCGCGCGCGCACAAATGAGGAAGGGGCAGAGAGAAAGGAGACACAAAATTCAAAGCAACCTCCAGGCTTCAAGCTGTCAGCACAGAGTCTGATGCAGGGCTTGAACTCACAAACTGTGAAATCATGACCTGAACCCAAATCGGATGCTTAACGGACTAAGCCACCCAGTTGCCCCCACTACATATACTTTTTAAGAATACATATGATCATTCCTAAAATTTAAAGGGCTCTATGTCAGTTGGTGCACAGAAGATTAAATAATCAGTGTTCAATGATGGGATACAAGAGAATAGGGAATGGATAATTATTTCTCTTATGAGGTCAAAGTATTCATTACGAGTTGTTTTGACATCTGAATAGAAACTATTTCTGAACAAGTAAAATTGCCACGTTTTCGAGTTTGGCAGTTATGGTAGTTGATTGGGAGTTGGGAATTTTGGAGAAGGAAGGTCTCAGCAGGAAGAAAGAGCAGGGCATAGTAAGGATGGAGTAGAAAGTGGCAATGAGGACAGGGGACAGAGTGGTAGGAATAGACTTCAGGGGATAGACCGGGAGCTCATTTGTTGAATAGGTATTTGCCCACTATGTGCCTGGCTCTGCATCAAGCCCTGAGATGCCATGGTGAACATTAGATAGCCTTTGTTCTCTGTTACAGTCATTTGGGACTGAAAGAAGAAAAGAGACCATTTCATGATGGCTTATTGAGTGTAAGATGTTGTGAGGACTCACAGGGAACATCTAGTCTGAGAGACTAGAAAGGGCCAACAGGCCTGAGGTAAGATCCAGCCTAAGCCCTGAAGCAGGATTGAGTCTATTGCAAGCAGACAGTTGTGCACCCGCTAAGAGGTAAGAGGCCATGGCAAATCCCAAATGATAGCGTGTGGCTCCTTGTGGGCAGAGCTATTAAAGTGATAACAGAGCAGAGAAACCTGAGCCATAAAAGTAAGCAGGGACCAAGACTGGAAGAGTCTTGCATGTTAAATGAAGGAAGAAGGTTGGACTTTTTCCTGAGGGCATTAAAGGACAGTTGAAGAGTTTCCTGCAGGAGAAGAGCCTGGGCAGACATTTGTGGTGTGGAGAACTGAAGTCAGCAGAGTGCAGAATGCTGAATCAGTGTGGTAGGAATGGAGAGGAGAGCGCCACATACATGAGGCAGAAGGGGCAGAACTTGGTGAGAGATCAGATGTCAGGGCAAGAAGCCATTCCAAAGATTTGAATTTATGGTGAAGAAAAAGAGAAATGTCTAGAGGTTTATGTCAGGGGCATGGAGTGTCCAGTGCTATGCACCCAGGTAAATGGTGGAGACAGAAGCCTGCCCCAGAGAAGCCATTTTTCTCTGAGAGACTCCAAATCATAGGTGTGAGTGCGATAATCGTGTGGTAGAGAAGCCAGAGCCTGTTGTGCAGGTGAAATGAGTTGGAGAGCTTTCTGGGAAATTAATCCTGGGGTTTAGAACCAAGATTAGGAAACCAGTCAGAAAATAACGTGCAAGGTAGAGCCCATGAACGATGTTAGCACCAGGTAGGCCAGTTCTTGGCTACTAGCTACATGGCCTGGAGTTAGGCAGTCGTCCTGGCTGGATGGCTGGAGGCCACTTTGTACCCCCACCCCCCCCCCAAAAAAAGGCCTAGCTAAAGGGAGGAGGGGGATTCAAAGAGGGTTTTAGCCTTGAGATTGTGTATAGACTGTAGGAGAAGGTATTAACTAGAAGGAACTTTTGACAGTTTGTCAATAGTTCATCAAAGAAAGAAACTGTAAGACTAGTGGCCCAGGGTGGCAGGATAAGAGATTAAAAAGCACATAATGATAATGAAAGTGAGAGAAGTTGACCTTGAATCTCTGCCTTTGAGAGAAGATGGAAGAAGAAAGATGCAAGTTTTGGCCTTGGCAGACTGAGAGCTTGTGGAGGTTTGGGAGAGCTCACACATACAAAAACCTTCCTGTGAAGCAGAGGGCAAAGGCATTTTCTCAGAATGGCTAGCATTGTGGTAGGAAGGGAAAAGTGGTGGAATGCTCTGAGGGCAGAAATTCGAGGTTCCAATCACGGCCCCTCCTCCGCATGCTGCAGAGTGGCTCAGGCATGTTGCTGAAGCTTTGTCATTCTGAATTGCTTCACCTTTAGTACCTTTCTCTCAGAGTTGTAACAAGGATTAAAGAAATTATTTTGTGTAAAGTATTTATTAGCCTGTAGCAAACATCAATAAAGTTTGTTATTAGAAGGCAGGAACGAGACATGAAGCCAGACCTCCTGAGTTCAAATCCTGGCTCTACCAGTTATGTCTAGCATTGTGATCTTAGACATGATATAATTTACAAACATAATGTATAGCTCATTAGGTGGTCAGTAAATACGTGTCCAACTACATTGACAGTAGGTGAGACTCAGGATGTCCTCTTGTGATTCAACTTCTTGCCAGTGTGATTATGTCCTACCCATGTGACAAATGCAATGTTGTTAATTTGTAAACTAAAGAGTCAAATTATATGTTATATATGCTTCAATTTCTCATCTGTAAAGAGGAGATAATAGTACCTACCTCTTAGGCTTATTGTGAGCTAAAAGAATAAAGCTCTTAGTTACTGGCCTGTAGGAAGCAACGTATACAGAAGCATATATATAGAAACATTTTATATAGACATATATATCTCATTATTACTATTATTTTCACTCACCATCAGTAGGGATTGAGGGAAACCTGAGAATTCATAATGGGAACTGTGGGTTGGTTAAGACTGAATAAGACAAGTGAGAAAGAGTTGCCGAGGAGCCTGAAGATCAGCCTGGGATTGGAAACTGTGTGGTAGTGTCAGACTAGGGGAGCAGCCGGCAACCTGGGGCAGACCTAGAGAAGAGAAGTGGAGGGGTTCAGAGTCGGGGTTTATTAGCAGACCAGTTCTGAAAGGAAGAGAGCTAGTGAGCTGAAGGTACTATGATCTGCTGTTTTGAGAGAGTAATAAGAGTCATTGGCAAATAACCAGAGACCGGAATAAGGATATGTAGAACGTTGGACTAGTATCGATGACTGTTTGATAGGGACTTAGATTTCATTATATCTATTACTTTGCCTTGTCAATTTACCTGTTTCTTCTGTTCTCTTTCTTTCCCTTCTGAGCAACCTTTCTTGGGGTTTTACTTTTCCTCATCTGCCTGCTTCTTTTTCAAGTCTTACATCTCTTCTTTTTTTAGCAAAACAACGTAAAGACAAGCATAAAAGTATCATTTCTGTGTTTGCTTCTTCACATATTCTCTAAGCGTCTCCCTGTCTAGCATGGGGATGTTTGCTCTGACAGATCCAGAAAAAAGCATCTGGCATGTTCATTACCTCCCTCTTTGTGGGAGGAATTCACATGAAATCATTGTATTGTACAGAAAAATGATAATTGTTATACAATCAAGTGTCAAAAAATATGGCACAGCCATTAAATGTGGCAGGTGATAAAGGTGCTTAGGAAAGAAAGATAGGAATTGGGGCAAATAAAGACAGCTTTTTAGAAATGGCAGTTCAGAGAGGCTTGTAGAATAGTGAGCCTGGGGTGTCTGGTGTGCAGGTCTGGGAGAGCAGAGGGAGGGCAGTGCAGAAGCACCAGGCATGTGTGGCGAACAGGACAGATGCCTACTGGTAGGAGGGCAGAGAGGGGGTGGTGAGTTGAATGGGAGGTAAGGCTGAACACTGCACTCCCACAATGCATAGCTCACCAGGTGATCAGTAGATATGTGTTCGACTGGCCTGAGAATAAATGAGGAAGACACTCTGATGATCTTGTCTTGTGCTTTAGTTTCTTGTCAGTGTGATAATTCTGTCCTAACCTTTGTTAATTTAGAAAGAAGGCAAATGTGTTATGCTAGGCCTGTTGAAAAACAGGAATTTGGTGACTTTCTTCTTATTAATGTAAACAACATAAAATTATAGGAAAACAGAAAATTAGGCTTTTTGAGGTATATGTTGGAAACATGTCCTAGCCTGTTACTGAATTCTGGGTGTAAATAGCTTTTCCTCCCTAAGCCACCCCTTCTGATGCTTTATCTCATTCAAGGTAGCTATTGTCTATCTCTGTAGCCTAGAGCAGCACGTTACATTAAGCTCTCCTAAGGCTAAATGTCATGGAGTGGAAGTAGTAGATACCTTAAAATACATACTCCTTCATGAGGTAAGGGCACGGGCACCCAAACTATATCAGTAGAGCTAAGCCCTTTAAGTAGTGGGTGCCTTATTAGTATTCATGAAGAGCATATAGATAGCATCTTGACAGAGTTAAAGTTTCAACCTGAAGAGCTTCTGCTTTTCAATAAGGAGTGCATTTATAGACACTCTTTGCATGAATAGAGTAACTGAATTGCCTATAATGAGAGTATTACCTTATTGAGTGAGGCATTTTTCATTTAATCTGTCTACAGTTTAGAATTGTCATTAGAATTATAATAAATAGTAAAGATGAGCACTTGTAAGGCTTTTATCTTCAAAGAATTTGAGTTAATCTAATTTGTCAGTCAGAGTCATCAGAGATGGGCACTTACTTTTTTGCTGTGAAGCCTGGAGTATACACTTCCCAGCCCCTCGGTGCTCCCTTTTGGTATTTCCATGGCCTATTAGCTACTTGTCCTATGGAAAATGCCAGAGAGTCAGCAGATGGAAGGCTTTCTGTTAGATCCCCTTTCCTATGTAAGCCTTTGGGCCCGTGAGTTAGGCTTCCTGGTTCTGATGCTGTCTTCTCTACTGCTAACTGTGTGACCCCAGGCAAGTTTCTTAGCTCTCAGCTTCTCGGGCTGGGAGTCATAGTAGTACCTGCCTCAGAGGGTTCTTGTGAAGACTGAACGAAATAATGAACATTAAGTATATAGGAAGTATAAATGTTAGCTGCATACTAGTATTGTTTTAAAAATTATTGCTAGGGATACATCGTTCTGGGAAGTTGTTACATGTGTTTATGTGTTAGGTGAAGAAATGATAAGCAGTACTTTTTAAGGGCCTGCTGTGTACCAGGCTCAGTGCCACACCCTGGGACAAAAAAGGAAGAAACCATGGCACCCCCCCTCTAGAAGTTTGCAACCTGGGGTTTCTTTTGGGGGGGAGAAGGGGGAAGTTGGCATAGATAAAACTAACTGTAAAACACTGTGCTTGACCTAA
Source organism: Suricata suricatta (assembly GCF_006229205.1). Taxonomy (NCBI): domain Eukaryota; kingdom Metazoa; phylum Chordata; class Mammalia; order Carnivora; family Herpestidae; genus Suricata; species Suricata suricatta. The sequence continues at coordinate 54,753,544 of NC_043704.1, forward strand.
TAAGATCAAGTACGATCAAAGAGCAGAGTGGTGGGTTTTTAAGATTTTTATAGAAAGCCTTAAAGAGGAAGGGATATGTGACCTGCACCTTGGAGGATGAGAAGATCTTTGAGAGAAAATGGGAGAGTGTTTGGGGTGAGCAAGGACTTCAGAGTTGGTGTGTTTGCCAGCTTCTCTATCAGCAGGACCCCTTGGAAGGATAGAAGCAAGGCATGTCTTGAAAGCAACAGGGCTCCCTGTAAGGAAGATTGTAAGCATGTCAGTCTAATTTGTATGGAACTCTACAGCGACCACTCTGTCACTGTCTCTTTGGGTGGTTTTTCCTATTCTTTGTGGACTTGAGAAAATTATGAAGTTTTGCAGTCCTAGTTGGGCCAAGGGGAGGCCTTATTTGTTGTTAGAATGTGTGGTGTCCAACACTGAGATTTCATGGGCCTCTTTTACCTTCCCCTGCCTGGTTGGGTCTGAATGTCCATTAGTATGATTTGGATGGGATTTTATTGGACATTTAGGAAACAGTTTAAACTCTAAAATACCCCTGTGACAATATTCAGTTCACACAGTGTTGTAAAGACTGAAGTGTACTGATTGCTGACGTTGTAAGACAAGATAGAAAAACTAAGAGGATCTTATTCACAAAATTTATGACTGTGCCAAGGAACTGTTTCTGGCTGTATATCACTCAGACAAAGGAAAGGAAACTTTCCATCTTTCTTTCTCAGTTTCCAAGTCTGGGGATTCTATCATCTGGGAAACACGTGGACATGGTTAAATGGGAGACACGTGTTCTCTTTTGAACAGTGTCTTTGGCTGAGTTTAAGCAAGCACAGGCTGGCAGTGAAAACTCTTACTCCCTCTTAAAAAGCTTGTGGGAAAAGGGAGGATTTACTAACACAGAGTGAGAGCTTTCCGGGTACCAGATTCTATGCTGGGTATCATACATAAAGTGTTCTCACAGTAGAGCTATTATGCAGTTTCAACATATGAAGAAAGATCAGCAAGATTAATGACTTTATAACAAGTAGTTAGCGGCAGACGCAGGATTCTAAATGCAGCCGCCAGGCTCTGGTGTCCATTATTTTCTTTTGGTTTTGTTTTGTTTTTTAATATTTTTTATTTATTTTTGAGAGAGAGAGACAGCATGAGCAGGGGATGGTCAGAGAGGGAGGGAGACACAGAATCTGAAGCAGGCTCCAGGCTCTGAGCTAGCTGTCAGCACAGAGCCCGATGCGAGGCTCGAACCCACAAACAGCAAGATTGTGACCTGAGCTGAAGCCGGACGCTTAACTGACTGAGCCACCCAGGCACCCCCATTATTTTCTTTTGTTATGTGTGGTGTTTCGTTTATGCCATTTCTTTTGTGACATTTCTCCTTTAAAATCCTCATGAAGTTTGACCTCAGTAAAGTTCATGAGTGGGCTTGCTTTTGAGTAATACACTTAAGGGGCACCTGGGTGGCACATTTGGTTAAGTGTCCGACTTCAGCGTAGGCCATGATCTCATGGTTTGGGATTCTGAGCCCTGCCTCAGGCTCTCTCTTATCAGCATGGAGCCTGCTTCAGATCCTCTGTCCTCCTCTCTCTTTGCCCCTCCAGCGCTCATGCCTTCTCTCTCAAAAGTAAATGAACATGTAAAAATAAATAAAAAATAATAAAATAAAAACCCGAATAATAGTTAAATGAACTTTTTTCTAATTTATCACCAAGTTGACTTGTATTTAGTTCAAAACAGTTATTATCTAATTAGAGTCACTCATCTTGGCATAGGAGGACACGTATGGATTGCTTTGTTATTATAAGATAAATAAATATTCAGTATTTTGGATCTGGACCTTTAGCTTCTGTCATTTGACAATCTCAGTAGTGTAATTTGATGATATTGAATCTTTCAAGTAGAGTCCACTGATAGTTAAATAATCTGACCTCATTTATTCTGGAGTTGCAGTGCACAATGGAAGAATGATCCTTTTGACTAAAGTCTGCCAATTGCTTCATTTATTGTATATAGATTGTTAGCTTAATTTGTACTTGTTCAAGAATAAGAAATCAAACTTTATAACGTGGGGCTTTTAGAGGCAAAATAATTACAACTGTAGGCCTCTGTTACTATCAAAAATTAACAGTTTTCCCATCTCTTTATTGTTGAAATAAGAAGAGTGACGGGCTTAAGTCTCAAACGTCTGCCTTCTTTGTCTCTTCTACTTTTTCTTCATCTTTTCTTTCATTATTCTTTCTTATTTTCCCATTACTTCTGACTGATAATCAGGAGCATCATTTTCCCCCACTCTTTTACTTTCTTTCAACAGTTTGAAACTTATCTTTAAGGAATTAAAAAGTACTTAGATAACTATAAATTATTAAGGTATCCATTTTATAGTTTGAGGTATTTCATAGTCATTGACTCAGTTACACTTTTCCTGACTATTTTGTCCAAAGTATATTATGTCCAATTCACTTGTTCACTTTTCCATCTCTGATGAATGCTAAAAATATGTCTGTCACTCTTCCTTTGTTCGTACTTCTTCCCCAGCTCAGGTGGCCAGTGGTTCCTACACACCACATGCCACCTTGGCCTGCATGTCACAGTTACAAAGTTTTCAGTCAAGAAAAAATATCTGAATTCAGGGAAATGAGAGATATAGGGGTTAATTTTGAAGCCATTTGGGTATATGAAAACAATTATCACCGTCTAGCACAGAGATTCATATGCTTGCTTGTAACAACTCTCACAACTGACTGAGCCAGGATGCTTCTGAGCATATAAAGGTAAATAGTCTTGGATCATTAAGAAAAGGGCTAGTGAGGGAGGTAGGATGTATCCATATCATTGTAATTCAAGGGAAAATGTGGTGTCGTTAGCAATACAAAGTCTAGTGGATTTCTGGGGAAGAAAAGATTAATTTGGAGATTATCCAAAAAAGCATACAGTATCTATAGTGGCATGTCAACTACATGGAAAAGAAATCACATGTGAATGTGATTATTCTGAACCCCAAAGCCACATATACCACCCATTAATTTAATTCTTTTTTATTTTTGCATTTATTTATTTTTGTGAGACAGAGAGAGACAGAGCATGAACAGGGGAGGGACAGAGAGAGAGGGAGACAGAATCCGAAACAGGCTCCAGGATCTGATCTAGCGGTCAGCACAGAGCCCAATGCAGGGTTTGAACCCACAAACTGTGAGATGATGACCTGAGCTGAAGTTGGATGCTCAACCAACTGAGCCACTCAGGCACCCCAATTTAATTCTTGATATATGCTACTTGTCTTTGAATATTAAAATTATACACACACACACACACACACAGGCAAATGTATTTAAGCACATAATTAAATAGTCTCCCGCTGATTTCTCTTACTATTTAAAAAATGTGTTACATAAACAAAGATAGGATTAAGATGGCAGAGTAGGAAGATTCTGAGCTGACCTCCTCCCACGGACCACATCCTCAGACTACAACTATATATGGAACAACTCTCTCTCTCTGAAGACTAGCAGAACAGCTTTTCCACAACTAAAGATAAAAAGAAAAAGCCACATTGAGAAGGGTAGCAGGGGCAGAGACACAGTAGGGAAATCACCAACACAGAGGTTCTTTCTGAGGAGCAAGGAGGTCCAGCCCCACATCAGGCAGCCCCCCACTCCAGGAAGATGAGCCCCTGGAATGTCTGGCTTTGAACATCAGCAGGGCTTAACCACAGGTGAGCCGTGGACTAACAGAAACTAGGACTCTGCAGTTAAAGGGCTTACACACAAACGCACTTGCTCTAAGACCCAGCAGAGAGCAGTTGGAAAAGCACCTGGGCCATACATAAAGGATGTTTGTTGACTAATTTTAGGGTTTATGCCAGAGCAGCAGGGATCTGTAGGAAATGTCTAGGGGAATGGAAGCACTGGAAGGCACCATTTTCCTTTCCTCTGACCTAGCTAGCCTGTCGCTTGTGGGAGCCATTTCCGATACTCTCCATCTACCTTGTTAGCACTACTCATCCCTCCCCCTGCTTTCCTCTGCTGATTCACCCCCAGTAGGCATCCCTCCAAAGGGGCTTCTGCCCTGGTGAGCACCCTTGGCTTAGATTGGTAACCCAGCAAAGTGGGTCCCACTCTCCCCCCACTCTCCACCCCCAGGCAGCCTCTGTCCCAGCAAGTTACCTTGGCCAAGACCAGCACCCCCAGTTTCCCTCAGAGTGGGTCTACCTCACTACATTCAAGAGTCCTTATCTGAAACCTCTGTTACCTCCCTCCCCCCTGCCAAAGGTCCTGCCTCACTGAACCTAGCCACAGTCTCAGCCTGGATTAGAACCCCCACAGAGCAACTGGCACTCAGGGAGGGAGGCGGTCCACCTACCAGCATGACCACAATAGTCGTGGCCAGGCCTCACAGCCAGCCATGCAGGAGACCAGCCCCGCCCACCAACACCACGGTAACCAGGCCTCTCAGCCAGTACACTGGAGTGCAGCCCCTCTCCGTAGTAGTCATGGCCAGACATTGCAGCCAGCCAGGCTGGGAGGCAGCTCCTTGACCGGTGCACCTACAGCTGTCCCAACCTAGCCACTACAGGAGGTTGTATACCACCTACGTGGGAGACACCCCTGGAATACTTGGTCCTGGTGACTCAGAGGATTGTGCTCCTGGGCCCCACAGGAAACGGCCACTCCTTCAAGACCAGTAGATTTAGCTGACCTACTGGTACATACAAACAGAAACTCAGGCAAAGGTATATGTTCCAAATGAAAGACAAAACCTCGGAAAAAGAGCTAAAGGAAACAAAGATGTGTAATAAATAATAGTTCAAAATAATGGTTATAAAGATGCTCACCAAACTTGGGAGAAGAATGAATGAGCCTGGTGTGAACTTCAACAAAGAGAAAGAAAATGTAAAAAGAACAGTCAGAACTGAATACAATAACCGAAATGAAACATACACCAAAGGGAATCAGCAGCGAAGTAGATGATACAGAAGAACAGAACAGCTTATCTAAAAGGGAAAGGGCGCCTGGGTGGCTCAGTCAGTTAAGCATCCGGCTTCTGCGCAGGTCATAATCTCATGGTTTGTGGATTTGACCCCTGCATCAGGTTCTGTGCTGACAGCTAACTCAGAGCCTAGAGCCTGTTTTAGATTCTGTATCTCCCTCACTTTCTGACCCTCCCCTGCTCACACTGTCTTTCTAGGTCTCTCAAAAAGAAATAAAAAAACATTTAAAAATTAAAAAAAAAATAAAAATAAAAGACAGGGTAGTGGAAATCACCCCAGACGAACAGCAAAAAGAAAACAATTTCAAAAGAATAAGGATGCACTACGGAGAGCACATGTTGGGCTGAGTACTGGGTGTTATATGCAAGTAATGAATCACTAAATTCTACTCCTGAAATCATTTTATAAAAAGTAAGGATGATTTACGACACCTTTGGGACGGTATCGGGCACACTCATTCACACCCCTTCACATTATAGGGATCCCAGGAGGAGAAGAGAGGCAGAAAACTTCTTGAAGAAACAATAGCTGAAAACTTCACTAAGGTGAAGAAAACAGACTCCTATGTCCAGGAATCAGAGGAGCACAAGACTAGATGCATTCAAAAGAGATCCACACCAAGACACATCATAATTAAAATGTCAAAAATTAAAGAGAATCATAAAAAAAGCAAGAGAAAAGCAACTACATACAGGGGTGCCCCTATAAGACTCACCAACCAATTTTTAGCAAGAAAATTTGCAAGACAGAAGGAAATGGAATGATACATTCAAAGGGTTGAAAGAAAAAGAAAAACAAAACACCTACAACTAAGAATAATCTACCTGGCAAGATTATTTAGAATTGAAGGAGAGGAGAGAGAAAGTTTCCCAGACAAAAATTAAAGGAGTTCATAATCACTGAATCGACCTTATAAGAAATGTTAAAGGGACTTTTTTCAGTGGAAAAGAAAAGGTCATAAAAATGTTATACCTCCTAAAATATTGGGGCCACCATATGGGTTTACTTGCCATTCAAGCAGCTCATCCTAAAGTGATTAATAAGCCACAAAAATAACCGTTTCCTCTTCTCTCTACATAGCATTGGTATTTTTGGAAATTGGGTTGCCTGTGCCAAAGTTTATTTATAGATAGAATGATGAGAATTATTAAATGGTCTATGGTCTATTGATTCACGAGAAACCTTTGTTGCTTTATGAAGAGCATAGCAGATAACCGATTCCATTTAAAGTTTTCAGTAACTTCTAATACTCTTGAGGCAGCCACATGAATCATATAATTGCTTCAAAGACTCAGCAGAAGTTTCTTGCTAAAAAGATCATAGGAATATGTTTTTCTTTTCCTCTCCCACCTTCTTTTGACTAGACATAGCTTTTAATCAATTGATGAAGAGTTTTATCAAGATTAAGATTAAATTTTTTTATTAAAATGAAGATTTTACTACAGCACAAGGAATAATCTGATTATCAATACTGTAATGACTGAATAAATTGCAATACATTTTTATTTTGGAATATTCTGTAAGTACTACAATATGAGGAAAGTCAAGATATTGACTTAGATGAGCATGATCTATGCAAATTAAAATTTCTAAATGGCTATGGTGTCTTTGTATATAAAAGAAGATACAGAATGATATTGTTCCTAAGGTTATTAAAATGGTCAAAGGATAGGCAAACAGGTTAGAGGTGGATGATTATCGACAGAAGAGAATGCAGACATAGATATGTACACGTAATGTAATTTAGTGTAGGATAAAAAGGCCATTTCATAGAATGGGGGAAAGCTGGATTATTTAATAAAGCTGTTGGGAGAGTTGGCTAGTTAATTGGGGGAAAAAAGAGTAAGCTAGATCCTTACTTCCTTTATCAGAATGAATTACAGATTGGTCCAGTATTGAAATTCTTTTTTATAATGAAGTCATGCCATTTCTAGAGGGAAATATTAGTGATTTTTTAAAAATTTTGAAATGAGGAAGACCTAAGCATGAAACATGAAACAATGAAAGACAGGATAAATTTGCCTATGGCAGTTGTTTTAAAGCTTCAGAACAGGATGAATCTTGAAACTTTATGAAAACCTAGTTTTAGCAACATGGTATGTATTGATACCACTTTGCAAGCGTTGGACCAAAGCACACTTTTACTCACCAAAAAGGCTATACTGTTCTGTGATTTCAGCAACTGTGTTTGTGTTTGTAATTATCAGCATGAACCATTTAAGTTGATAGCATTTGGGTGTATTATTTGAATTTTTGCCTGAGTATGTATGGACAATACCTGGTATATTTTTTGTATAAATTGAATGAATGAGAACTATTGAACTAGGAAAATACTGTGAGAATGCATATAAGAAATTGACATGTGTAGTTTACCTCTGGGCTCTGGTGCTGGGTGTGATACAGGATGCAAACCTCATTTCATGCTATTTTTACTAAATATGAATGTGTATTGTTTTTATCATTAAGAAAACAATTTTTTTCAAGTCATCCAAAAGTAACTTAGTTTCTGGGCTTTGAAAGATTTTGTCACACCATAGGCTGGTCATTGCTTAGCTATTTCAGCCAATCACCTTTTAGAAGAGCAAGAACAGAAAGCTTAGAGAACAAAACTTGATTACTGGATTTGGATGCATCTGTAATGAAGAGATGCAAAATACTTGCAATTATGTGTGTCACAGATGGGGACAGAGGGTGCTCATCTTGCTAAGTGACCAAAAGTGACTTCATGCACTGGGTCCTTGGAGGCTGCGCATAGCTGCTTTTTAAAAAGTGTGTGTTAGCTTGTGAAATAGTTTTATTTTAATCCAAACATTCGATTCTTACAAAGTATTTGTTCTGCTTACTAACACTCCAAGCTCAGATTTATCATGGCGTAGAGTGTAAAATTCATGTAAATGATTGTAATAATGGGAGCCATTGGAGAATGTATGGAGGGCCACCTCTGTGCACCTCCTCTCTCCATCTTTTCACAGTTTTCTGATGCACAACTTTGAGACACTACCCTGAGTAAGTGTGAACAGGTGACAGTAACGTGTAGGCATCCTGCTGCTGTATTTGGGTTTTGAGTTCTGAAGTGATGGAGTGGAAGGAAGTAGATTTCACAAAAGGCAAATTTTATTAGCTCCAGTCAGCCAACTAAAATGAATGTTTGATTATGTACTTAGAATTCTTACTGAATCCAGTAAATGCCTGAGCTGGTAGATACTTTAGTCATTAAAACTATAATCCAATTAAAGCTAAGGAAGCTAAATAAACAAATTTTAATCAAATTTACTTTGATTTCTCTCATTTCTCTCCCCTTTTTCCTTACCACAGGTCACAGTAATGAAAGGCAGTAATAGAAATAAAGATCATTCAGCAGACGGAGAAGGGGCTGGAAAAAGACCAAAACGAAAGTGTCTTCAGTGGCATCCATTGCTAGCAAAGAAACTGCTTGACTTTTCAGAAGAGGAGGAAGAGGAAGACGAAGAGGAGGATATTGATAAGGTAATTTTTCTGTTTAACATAGAAGTTTTGCATATTCATTCCAGAAACTACAGTGGTTGGTGAGAAAGATGCATTTCTAAAAGTCTCTATGATTTAAATCCTATTTACTCAGTTTATATGTTTATTCCAGATATCGAGGTCTCCTAAAGTATCTATACTTCCTAACAGTTAAGACAGAAACAGATCCTTCTTCAGTGGTATTTCTGTCTAGTAAATAATGATTTTCAGGTAATATGGTAGCATTCATATGCAGTGGAGATGGGGGTCTTCGTAAATGATGCACGTGCGTGGCACCTTCCTCCAGGGGCAGCCTAACAGCGCTGCAGCTCTCACCTCTGCCGCTTTTGTGGCATCTGGCTGTTCTCTCTCTCTCTCTCTCTCTCTCTCTCTCTCTCTCTCTCACACACACACACACACACACACACACACACACACACACACACACCCTCAGTCCTCCACATCCCCTCTCTGGTCTCACGCTTGAGCAGCCAGCTCTCATTTAGAAAGTCACACAACCATGCAGGTGACTTTAGAAAGCCACACCTTCCTCCAAGTCTAGGCAGAACTGGTTCCTCCTCCTTCTCATTCAGCTCTCAGCACAGAGACTACCTCCCCAAGAGATGGGACCTCCTCATCTCAGGTGACCCTCCCACCCAACTCATTCCATGTCCAAGGATTTCCTTCCTGGCATTTCTTACTGTTTAACTTGTGCTTAGCTATATACCTGTGTGTGTTTGTCTTTCCAGACTAGAACGTAAGCTCAGTAAGAGCAGAGGTCTTGCCCTGCATATCCTTGGAACCTAAAGTGGTACCTGGCACATAGCGAGTATTGAAAAGATAAATGTTCAATGGAAGAATAAATGAGTACATATTTTGTGTCACTACAACTTTTGTAAACATGTTTTTAGTATTCTTCAGACCTTTGACATCCATTCAGTCTTTTGTTCTAGGTTTGGGTCAGCTTCCATTTTTTTTTCTGTATTTCCTGTTTTTCAGACATCTTATCTGGATCCCCTCTATAGTCTCCCTCACTGTTGACCGTTTTCTCCTCTTTAACAGAGAAAATAGAGGCCACCAGAAATGACTCTTTCCGCTTCCTCTACTCACCTGTACACTTATTTCACTCACCCATCTTTTCCTCTCCCTTCTTTTTTCAGAGAAACCAATGTTACTCATTCTATTCGAGGACATTGCCAACTTTATACTGATTTGATTGTTCTGGCACATTTGTGCCTGTTGATCACTTGGTCCTAGAAACTTTCTTCTCTTTCTGTCCCTCCTCTTGGCCTCACTTTCCTAGCTTCTTTCACTTGATATCTTTCCATTATTCTGCCCTCAAATATTTAGTCTTCTCTGGGCTTTAAAAAAATATTTTAGTTTCTTTATTTTTTTAGAGAAAAAGAGTGAGCAGGAGAAGGAAAAAGAGAGAAAGAATCCCAAGCAGGCTCTGCACTGTTCACACAGAGCCCAATGCAGGGCTCAAACTCATGGACCTTGAGATCATAACCTGAGCAGAAATGAAGAATTGGATGCTTAACCTCAACTGAGCCACCCAAGTGCCCACTCTGGGCTTCTTAATTTCTTTCTCAATCCTTAAATTCTAAACTCGCAGTTTTGACTGTTTACTTGACATATCCACTTAGATCTCAAGTCAGAACCTCTGTTTGAATGTGTTCAAAATGAAGCTTTGAACCCTATCATTCCTGTATCTTCCCTTTCTTATTAAATGGGAGCCCACAACTTTTTCAGTTAGTGAGACCAGACAGCTTATCTGTTTTCTTTTACTCAAGTCTCATATGCATCCATCCATCCATCAGCATGTTCTCAAGCCATACCTTCTACACATGTTCTCAGTTTGACTCCTTCTTAGCAAGGTCACCATGGCCTCCTTGCTGCAAGCCACCACCATTTCTCATGCAGATTAGTATGTATCTGCCTCTCTCCCTGCCTCTGTTCTTGCCTTTCCACAATTTTTTCTCAACAGAGCAGCCAGAGGGATCCCTTCAGAAGGAAAAGCTGGCTGTGCTGTTCTTCTGCTTCATTAGGGCAGGGAGTTCATATGTTCATGGATTTACCACTTAGAGCAGTGTCTGCTCCCTATCAGCTGCCCCCAGTACACAGTTACTGAGTGAAAGAATGCAATCATTGAATTCCCTTTTCTTTGCAGTCCACACCTGATGATCTCATCCACTTTTCTAGGCTTGCCTTCTTTATATTCATACTTCAGTTCATAATCCCAGCCAAGACTTCTCTGCTGAGAACCACCTGACATTTAGCCTGCCTGGTACTGATCTTTCTGCTCCCCACCCCATCTAATTTCTCTCCTTCGAGAAAAAGCTCTCTCTGTTGTGTATGAAGGAACCTTGCCACTGAAGCTAGAAGCACTCTTCCTTGTTTAGCCGTTAAATCCCAATTGGATGCCAACTCTCTTGGCTCTACCTCAGATATTGTCTGTTCTCACTTCTCCATTCTCATAGTTACGGCCTTGATTCAACCCTGTCTCCTTTCTCACCTGGATGGACAGCTGGAACAGACTTTGAAATGGTTTCTCTAGTGTGGGTTACTTCTGGTTTTGATATTATAATTCATGCCTTACGTTGCTGACGGGAGTTATCTTAAAATACATATCTGGCGATGTCTCTCCTGTGCTTAAAACCACTCATAGCTCTCCATTACATCCATCTGTGGTTTCTGTATCCTGGTCTAGTACGAGTGTTGATGTGTTACACAGCATTACTTGGCCCTGGTGAAAGAAAAATTTAAGTCCAGATAGAGAGTTTTTTACTTTTATGTAATCTAATTTATTTATTCATTTGTTTATTCATATTTTGGTTAGTTAATTTAATGAAGTAATTGTAACATTAAACAGTAGTTGCCATCATTTTTTAATGTTCATTTTTGGCAAAATAAATAACCTATGGTAAAATATGATAACCTATGTTGTTCCCCCTAAGGATTTTTTTTACAGTCTGAAACTACTTATTTATCAGATTAAATGCATGTCATTTGACATGACTGAGCATATTTTTCATTAAGTACATCCACACCTACTTCTACAGAACCTCATGTCCTGGGTCCCTTCTCAAATCTTATATCTCCCAGTGCTGTTGAACTGTACATCAGTCAGTAGTCATCGAGCCTTAATCCTCTCTCGTTTTCTGTGTCTTCCCATTGACTATCTGACCCATTCTGATTCTCTTTTAGAATCTGTCTCAGACAACCCGTTTTCTAGGGAGACTTTGGTGTGCTTCATCCATCCACAAGTGCTTCATTATAACACTGGCCCCTTGTAATAGCCATCATACTGCTTTTTAACTAATTTGCTTTTCTCTCTTTCTCTCCCCCCAGCCTTCCCAAACAGTAAGCTCCTTGGTCCAGGATCTTGTCTTATTTATCTTTTTTTCAAGCTCTTGGCTTGAGTTTTATAATTTCATAACTGAATCAAAAGTTATTCTTTTCTGAAGGGGAAATATAATTACTTCCTCAACCTACATAATATACTTTTTATGTCTTGATGTTTCTATAGCTTCTTAGTTTAAGAATGCTAAAAAGATATTCCTTATTATTGAGCATTCAGAATGCTAAATAAATACTCGAAAATGCAATAATTTTTAATGATTGTATAAATAATGAGGAAACTAAATCTATAGCCTTCACTCCCAATAATCTCTAATGTATTTCCAAATCAGATAGCTACAACTTCAAGATTGTTCCACCATATTATTTTGTTTGAAGATAACTGATGGTTAATTAAATGCATTTGCAATATTTAATTTAAACTTAAAAGCCTTTTTGAAAATACCAAATTGGATTAAGCTAGTGATTCATCCTAGAGTATAGGAGTTTCCCAATAAAACATGATGTAAAAGAACACGGTTGCCTTACAGTAGTGGTTCTCAGAGTGTGATCTTCAGACCAGCAGCATCAACATCACCTGGGAACTTGTTACAAATACAAATTCTGGAGGCTCACTCCAGACTACAGAGTTGGAAATTCTGGGAATGGGACCCGACAATCTGTGTTTCGTATAACAAGACCTCTAGGGATTCCACTGCGCACTCAAACTGAAGAAGTAATGCTGTACTATATAATGCAGACTAACAACTACCTTTGTCCTTCTTGATTTTAACTATGAAACAAGAAATTAAAGGCATAGCTTTAGTAAGCCTTCTGGACTTCTGCTTGTGGTTGTACTGTTTTGAAGAAATCGCATAGAATCATATTTTAGCCTCAGAAGATATTTTTTCTTTTATAGTTTATTGTCAAGTTGGTTTCCATGTAATACCCAGTGCTCATCCCGACAAGTGCCCTCCTCCATGCCCATCACCCCTTCTCTTCTCCCCCTCCCCCATCAGCCCTCAGTTTGTTCTCAGTATTCAAGAGTCTGTCATGGTTTGCCTCCCTCCCTCTCCCCAACTATTTCCCCCTTTTTCTCCCCCATGGTCCTCTGCTAAGTTTCTCCTGTTCCACTTGTGAGTGAAAACATGGTATCTGCCCTTTTCTGCCTGACTTATTTCACTTAGCATGACACCCTCGAGTTCCATCCATGTTGCTACGAATGGCCAGATTTCATCCTTTCTCATTGCCATGTAGTATTCCATTATATAAATAAAACCCACATCTTGATCCATTCATCAGTTGATGGACATTTATAGCCTCAGAAGCTATTAACAGTCCTAATATATTCTGAGATTCTATGATCAGAGGTATCTGCAGCCATGTGCAAGAAATATGTAAGAGATTAGAAGCAGAAAGATGAGGCGGGGACACCTGGGTGACTCAGTTGGTTGAGCGTCCAACTTCGGCTCAGGTCATAAGTTTGAGCCCCACATCAGGCTTGCTGCTGTCGGCATGGAGCCTGCTTTGGATCCTCTGTCCTCCTCTTTCTCTTCCCCTGCCGCACTTATTTATTTTCTCTCTCTCTCAAAAATAATAATTTAACACTTTAAAGATGAAAAAAAAAAGAAGCAGAAGGACTAGGCCATAGGCTCAGGCAGCGGTAATGGCAGTTACACAGGTGGAATGGGGGATCAGAACTCTGTAGAAGTCCCTAACGACTGTGAATTGAATGAAATGCTGAGGGAAAGGGGGGATTCAGAATCTATTTTGAAGGTTTAAGCTTAGGTGAATTTACTCCCGTCATCATAGCATTTCACTAAATGATATTTACAAGTTTGAAAATTTACTACATAGTTCCTCCTTCAAATAATGTTAAATGTTTGTTTTAATTTTTATAGTAGGAGGCTCCACTTATGTGCATATGTTACATTTTTATTACCTACTTCTATGTTAAACACTTTCATATTATTAGCTGTAGAAAAGCACTTTCCAAACAGAAGAAACAACTAATATTCATGTTTTTGTGTATGTGTGTGAATGTTGTTGTTAATCTTGACATGCATGTATCACAGTATGGGTTTATTTATTTATTGAGCAGTTAGTTAGGTACTGATGTTACACCAGACATTGAGCTAGATACCATGATTGTAAACTTTTGTCCTCAAAGAGTTCACTGAGGGGGAAAATGTAAGCAATTATAACATGATATAATATATTCTGTAATAGAGACATGCACAGGTTGCTATAGAAACTATGCAGAATACATTGTAAGTTGGTTATCAACCACTAATAGTGGTTGATGATTAATTTTTTTCCAATTTGTAAGTTGTTTAAATGGAGGTAAAAAAAAAATACAATTTGAAAACCAAAACTAATTCTAAAGCAAAACTGTCCAGGATGTGTTAAACATTTGCTTTTGTTTCGGTTTGGTAATAGGTTCAACTTCTTGGGGCTGATGGCCTAGAGCAAGATGTTGGTGAGACTGATGATGAATCACCAGAACAGCGAGCCCGGAGACCAATGAATGCATTTCTCTTATTTTGCAAACGTCATCGCTCCCTTGTAAGACAGGAACACCCCCGGCTTGATAACCGAGGTGCTACCAAGATATTGGCTGATTGGTGGGCTGTTCTAGATCCAAAGGAAAAGCAGAAATATACAGACATGGCCAAGGAGGTAGGTTGCAATGACAAGGTTTTATGGTGGCTGTGAGCAACCAATGCCATACCCCTGTCGGCAAATATGGAGTCTCTGCTGAAGGTCTAGCAGCACAAAGGTAAATCCTGAATCAAGTTTTAAGTAAAAACGTAAGAACTTTGTTCCTATTCCTGAATTCCAGGTCCACCTTGCCTCTGCTGGTGGAGATGCCAAGAACAATCAATTAACAAGTGTTTTCATTGTGTATACTTCATGGATTGATGTAGAGGGTTGATTTTTATGAATGGTAATTTATTTATTATGAATGGTGGTTTCTAAAAAATTTTTTTCTAGGAACCCAGTTTCTGCTCTCGAGAATGCCCATGGTAGAGATGATAATCTTAGGTTACTCTAGTTGTGTCATGGGAAAGAATCTTGATCTAGTCCTAATGCTAAATAACCCTGTGACAGTATTTAAGTCGATCTCTGGGTCTCAGCTTTTTTTTTTTTTTTTAATGTTCTTAGAATGAGGAAATTGGTCAAAAAATTCTATCCTTTCCAGTTCCTTTTTTTTAATAAGCACAATTATTAAGAGATGTGCTTTGACTTGTTTCTGTTCTGTAGGTATTGCAGCACAAATATTTAAAACCAGTAAAGGAATGAATCGTGGTGAAATGTGATAAAATGTGGTGTGTGCAGGCATGTAAACACTGGATAGGCAGAAACACTTCCATGCAGGAAGGCTGTTTCAAGAGATGGCACATTAATCTATTCTGAAACTATATCAGTGACTAAATTTCCTTCAAAAATTGTATACCAGTCTGCTTTTAAATTACTCTGAAATTAATGTGAGTTCATCGTGCTTTTAAAATGTATTATGTGATGGATTTAGCAAGTGAAGGAAACGCAAAGCTAACGTTGTTAGGCTAAACTTGAAAGGAGTAATTCTCACATTGTTTCTTCAGCCTTGTAACTTGGAAACAATCTTGATTCATGAAAACCCCTGCCACCCAAACATTTGGTTAAGTTCTATGAAAAATTGAACCAGCAGGGGACAAATATACAGAGTTTCAAGTGACCCATTTTATTAGACATCTCAGTATGTGGAAAAATAATTCTTTCAATTGCTGTGGTTTTATAGAGTTGCTAATCAGGCTAACATGTTAGATAAATACTTCTTATGCAATGTTAAAGGATATTTGAATCCAGAATATATGATTAGCCTAGTTGTTATGTAATTAATGATGACATTAGACTTTGTGAATCGACTATTGTTAAAGGTAGATTTCGACGATGTAGGCATCTGGAAAATTAAAATCACTTCCAGGGGCACCTGGGTGGCTCAGTCAGTTAAGCATCCCACTTTGACTCCGCTCATGATCTTGAGGTTTATGGGTTCAAGCCCCACATCAGGCTCTGTGCTGACAGCTAGCTCAGAGCCTGGAGCTTGTCTTCAGATTCTGTGTCTCCCTTTCTCTCTGACCCTCCCCTCCTCATACTTGCTTGCTCTCTCTCTCTCAAAAACAAATAAAAAACATTTAAAAAATTAAAAATTAAAAAAATTAAATTAAATCAATTCCAGTAACCTATGTGATTTTAAATGTTTCAACAGATTTCAACTAGTATCACAGTAATTAACAGTAGCTCTTTCCCATTAAATAGTCTTAGATTTTTTTTATAGTCATGTTTATATGGGAAAATAAACAATTATCTGAAACCTCACAGGGAACCACATTAGCTTCGTATAATTAAACACTTGAGTTTGTTTTTGGATTGCTGTTTTTTGATAACATGTAGCCAATCCCAAGTATATTGTTTGCCATTGCTTAAATACCGCTAATTTGCTAACCCAATAGGTGGCCACTTTTAAGAGGAGGACGTAATACTTTCATACAGGAAATCTCTTGCTAATTACTTAATTAGGTTCACCGTATTTGCCCTTGGCGGCACTGTAATGAAATCTGTTAAGGTGGCCTCCTGTGATCTACTACTAGGGGATGTGGATCTTCCGCCTTGCTGGCCTTGTTTACAGTTGCTCTTAGGAAATGCTCTCACTTTTAGTGCAATATGTGGAATGTCCAGCTACGTTCCGAATTATTATATAATTGGTGTCTAGCCATAAGTGATACTGACTTGTTTCAGTGTATTTACTAAATGGTTTTGAAATTACATTAAACTGCAGGTAAGTGTGCTGGTGCTTTTTTGTGTTGATATGGCAGCCTTAACTGCAATGTCAGCGTAAGCAACAAAAGCTTATTGAGTGACTTGAGTGTACCAGGTCTTATGGTGGTTGCCAGGGACGAATAAGGTCTCTGTTACTCAAGGCCCTGTCGCCCAGGCAGTCCTTTTTTAAAAGTTTTATATGTATAACTTCTTCAGTTTAAACACCAAATTTTAAATGTGTTCTCTAAAGGAACAAGACATATTCTATCAGTATAGTTTTTGTGTGAATGTGAATACCTAAAAGGGGATATATTTTTAAAACAGAAGTGATGAGTAAGTAATACAGCTTTGGAGGATTTATATTTTTTATCTGTTCAAACTTTGACGCTTTTCTTGCTCCTGATTATCTTCTATTAGTGCATCTGGTACGAGGAACACCCCGCCCCCCACCATTGTGGGATTTGTTTTCAGCTTCTTGAATTACTGCCCAGTACTAATTTGCATTGTTGGGGGGAGAAAAAGGTTAAATGAGGGTTTCATGTTCTCTGATGAATCTCATTAGAGCAATAACTGGTTCTAAGTGAACTGTCTTAAGGATGTAAACTGGGTTGCTTCCTTAGACTCAGCAGTGTGCGTGGTGGTGCCATGTTGCGGATGTTCCCACGTTCTAACTTCTGACTGTGACTGACTGCTTGTTAGGGATACAGAAGCAGCCTTTCCTTCCTTTCCACAACTCTATGTCTATAGCCTTACAAATACAGGACTACAAGTCTGCATTTTTGCCCAAGAAATTACTGGAACTTTCCACTTGTCACTTAAACTGATGATCATAATTAATTAATGTACAGTCAGTTTAGAAGATCACATATCTAGACCTTCAGGAAGAGCAGAGTAAGTGCAAAGAGGAGAGAATCTGGAAAGTTAAAAATAGTTTTGAGTGACTGTATAAGACCCCCTTCCCTTCTTTTTTGTAGGATCAGAGGCATAAGGCAAAATGCGTGCATTTATTGATTCATTGCTTTATTTCAAGCTTGATGTTCTATGTAAGCACAAACCTGTAAAGTCAGTAATGACTTTCTCCAGTCTTTAGAGCAGGGATCCAAGGCTCTAGGGAGTTAATATCTTGAACAGTCACACATTGTGGAGCCAGGATACTCTTGCCTGTTTGACTCTCATACTCTTAGCCTGCTTGGGATTCTCACTCTCCTCCGTCCCTCCCGCTCTCTCTCTCTCTCTCTCTCTCTCTCTCTCTCTCTCTCTCTGTCCCGCCCCCCCATGCTGTCTCTGCCTCTCTCAAAATAAATAAATAAATAAAATGGTAACACAATAAAATGTCACAGTTCTACTGGGAAGAATCTGCTTGTGCTGGGAGCAGTGGGGATATTTCAGAAAAGGCTTTATGGAGTTAGTGGAATTTGTCGTGGGCTTTTGTATAGGATTCGGAAAGGCAGGGATAAAAGCAGATGTGGGACAGTAAGAACAATTTCAGGAACAAGAAAGGTTGTTTTACCCCTCAGCCTAGAATATGTGTAGGACACTAACAGGAAATGATGATGTAGAGACAAAAGGCATGAGACCAGGCTGACCAGTTTGAAGGTTCAGTTGAATGTCAATAAAACAGTGACAGAATTAAATGCAACAAAATGAAAATGAAGGTAAACTAGAATAGCCTTATGTAAATGTTGGTATCTGTTGCCGTCAGTACTCTAGCAAAGATTCTCATCACCACAAAACTCCATGGAGTCTTTAGCAATTAGTTCTCCCTTCGTATTTTCTTAAGATAAAACTAACCTATTTATTCCCTTGCTTGGCTTTATTAGAAATGGATTCTTCTCCTTTTCTCATATATAATAACTCTGGAGAGAATTCTTGTTTACTATCACATATCATGCTTAAAACAGTGTCTGAATTCTTAAAAGCATGCTATGGCACTTTGCATACTACTAAACTAGAGTACAACCTCATTTTTCCAGCATCTTTGAGAAATTGGTGTTACACATAAGTGATTTCCAGGTATATAAAACTTTCCTGTTCCCTTAAACACTTTATTTTATATATTTATCCTGGAAACTTTATTATTTTTTTTAAATGTTTTATTCATTTTTGAGAGGGAGAGTGTGTGAGCCGGGGAGGGTCAGAGAGAGAGGGAGACACAGAATCTGAGGACAGGCTCCAGGCTCTGAGCTAGCTGTCAGCCCAGAGCCTGATGTGGGGCTCGAACCCACAAACTGCGAGATCATGACCTGAGCCAAAGTCGGACGCTCAACCGACTGAGCCACCCAGGCGCCCCTGGAAACTTTATTTAAAATTGTGTTTAAATATGTCTTTACATAAAGCATTCAGAATGTCTTGAATTTTTTTGAAAATTCAACACATTATTTACAAACAGTTAATTTATAATTTGTAATTCAGTAAGATGTGTGTGAACAGTTAGGTTATAGTCACGTTTTTCTCTGTATATTAAATGACTCCTTTTTTTTAAACTTTATTTATTTATATTGAGTGAGAGAAAGAAAGAAAGAGAGAAGGAGAGAGAGAGCATGTGTGGGCAAGGAGGAGAGGGAGAGAGCATCCCAAACAGGCTCCACACTGTTGGCGCAGAGCCCGATGCAGGGTTCAACCCCACAAACTGTGACATTATGACCTCAGCCAAAACCAAGAGTTGGATGCTTAATCCGCTGATCCATCCAGGTGCCCCTAAAATGGTAGTTTTTATTCCTGATAAGCAGACTTAAGCTTGTTTGTATTTGATACTTCTTTACAAAGTAATTATTTACTGTTTTTATTAGGACATGTTAACACAATGAAAGCCTACTAAAATTCAAAGCTGAAACAGAACCAACAAAACTGATTGTATCATTTGCTCAACTTACAGATACTATTCAGTGTGACTGATAGTCTCTAACAAGATAGTTGAATAGTTAAGTGAGCTAACTACTTGATTTCAGAAATATCAGTCCTTTTAATTAGTAAACACTAACATTTAAATATTAAAATCAAATGAAATTGTGAAGACTTTATAAGGAATCCATGGCTAGTGATAAAAATATAGATCCCACAGCAAGTGATATATTGAGAATTTAAACTGGTTCTCTTAAAACTCATTTTGGTATTGGTTTCAGATATTAATTTTTAGATTGAAGAGACCTAATACTCCAATATCCTGTAAAATGTTACTATAGTAACTTGATTACTTTGAAACTGATGATCACTCAAGGGATGTAGATAAAAATTAATATTTGTACTGTTTGCAAAATTACAAATTGATGCTGCAAATTATTTTGTAAAAAGAAAATTAAAATTACTATACCCTA
Source organism: Suricata suricatta (assembly GCF_006229205.1). NCBI lineage: Eukaryota > Metazoa > Chordata > Mammalia > Carnivora > Herpestidae > Suricata > Suricata suricatta. The sequence continues at coordinate 54,773,464 of NC_043704.1, forward strand.
GCACATTTTTAGAAGAAAACTTACACATTTTATCATTCAAATTAATTAATGTATGAATTTATATTAATACATTTTCAGAAATGCAAATAATGTTTTATTACCCAGATCCTTATCTACTTTTTAAAAATGAACAAAATTCCACTTTATTTATTTAATTAATTTATTTTGAAAGTTTATTTATTTATTTTGAGAGTGTGAGAGCAGTGCAAGCAGGGGAGGGGCAGAGACTGAGAAGGAGAGGGAGAGGGAGAGAACACCAATCAGGCTTGATGTGGGTCCAGATGTCACAAACCAGGAGATCATGACCTGAGCTGAGGTCAAGAGTTGGACCCTTAACCTACTAAGCCACCCAGCTGTCTCAACAAAATTACATTTTTAAAGAAATTCTGAAATTTGTATTTCTTTTAATTAGTGCTAATTAAGTAAACTTAACTTTTCTCCTGATTTACCTAAATTAGAGAGTAAAATTGTCCTTTTAAAAATTTATATATGAAAATGAACTATTATTGCCATGCTAATCTTTACAGCCAGTTCAGGTAGTGATATCCACAGCCAACTCAGGTTTTCCTTTATGTCTTTACTCTAATTGAACCAAACAGTTCCCTGATCACGTATTCAAGTCATTTTTTGACATATAATTTTTATTAGAGTGGCTTTATCACTAAAGTCTTACAAGTTAATGTCTAAATTAAAATATTTTTGTTCTGTCAAACCGTAAACTTAATTTAGTGTTCTGTCACATAATATAGTATAGTTTTCTTCCTATTAAAAATATCTAGTAAAAATAAATCAGATCACATAATGTTGTTGAGTTTTATTATATAAGTGAACAATTTTAGAGTTAAAACTCCTGGAACTAAGACAGGACAGATTAGTGCCTCTTCTCAACTACCTCTCTTTCCTTGTGTAATGTAATTTCTGCTGCCCATGTGAAGAGTCACAGCTGTCTCAAAATTTACTATTCTAGGGGTCACTTAGACCCCTGCAGTAATATAAAATAAAAAATATGTTCTATTTCCTTTTTAAAAAATCAGGTAATTTTTATCTTCTTGGTTCTGGTAGTTTTTTGTTGGTTTGTTTTTGTTTTGTTTTGTTTTATCATAGTGGTATTTCTCTTATTTGCACCCAAACCAGCTGGCTTTGTTGTTTGTTTGTTTATTTTGGGGGATGAGGTTGGAGGAGCAGAGAGAGAATCCCAAGCAGGGTCTGCACTATCAGCACTAAAGCTGAAGCAGGGCTCTACCCACAACTGCGATCAGGACCTGAGCTGAAATCAAGAGTCAGACCATCAAACCCCTGAGCCATCCAGGTGCCTCTCTGCTGTCTTTATTTGTATAGACATTTACAGGATTCCTTATTCCTAGATCTCATCAAGATTGCCATTCTCTTTTCACTGTGCTGAAGAAAATCTAGACTGTAGTAATAGCTAGAAGTATTACTGAATCTTAGATGGCACTTCCCCCAACCATTAAAACAAATAATTGGAGAAGAGTTAGTATAGTTTTCATTAACATTAACTTTACTAGAAACTAGAAATTTCTTTAGGAAATTTCCATTCTTATAAATAATCCAGAAAAGTATTTAAAAGATTAACATAGAGTATTTTTTGGGCATATAGTAATGTCGTTGTCATATTTGAAGTTGGCAGAATACCATGACAAAAGGGTATGTATTTAATACCACCACTGAATAACAGTGATTTGTTATTAGTGCTAATACAGTGTTGTGCTGGTTGGGGCCAGAGAGAACAGATCCCACATTTGCTGAGCATCTTGTATAAATACTAAGCTGTTGTCTGTAAAGGAAATGCATTTAGATTATCTGTTAGAAATTTAAAGAAAAAAATTGGAAGCCATGAGGTGAATTTTTATTTTAATGGGAAGTTTTTGAAAATCAGTATTTTAGCAAGAGGTTAGTTATCTGGGAGACTAGACCAATAGCCTGTGATTGATGTTCTTGGAGGAAAACAGATTTCCCTCTCACGCCCAGCATGAAGAACCCTGTCCGGGAAATCCAGATGGATGGGCATATCTCTTTGACCCTTTAAATCCCATAATGATGGATTTTTGTCCAGAGTTGACTAGAATGCAAAGTTTCACTCAGCTATTTGCTTCATACTATATATAGTCTTCCTTCATTTCTCTCCTACTCAGCCTTATCTGTAATCCCTTTCCTGATAACCTCACCACAACAAATGATTAAGCCTTTCTGTTGTTTCTTATAGTTGAATCAGAGCAAGTGATTGATGAGGTGCCCAGTTCCAAGGACAGAGAGACATCCTCATACCCTGAGGCTCTTTCTGCCTCCTCCTTCACTTGGTGTTCAAGTGTGTCTTTACATCTCCTTGTAAGCTTTAAATTCCTGAAGACAAGGCATGTGTGTTATTCTTTTCCCTGTATGCCACATTCTAAATGCTTTTGCTCAATATATTGCTGATTGAGCTAATGAATGTTGTCTTGTTATTGCTCATTTATATCAAGTATAAGGGTCTGTAAGGTTATTATGGTGATACAGAGTGTTGACCCTCCTAGTGAATTCTCAGATGTCATTTTCCGTAAAACACACATCCTCCATGCCTTTCTCTTGCCTTCTGTTCTTCAACCCATAGGGAACTTACCCCTTTTACAGATACTTTGAAGAATCATTTTTCATGCCTGAACCAGGGGAAGGCTTACAAACCACATGTATAAAGAAATTGTTTGCTTGTGTGACTAATTGTGGTTTGTAAAGAGTTTGAAGGCAGAGACTTAAATTCATGCTTTTAACCAATGTTTGTCATCTACTCCAGCATTTTTCACAACCAGGACTTTCTTCTTTAAAAACTACCAAAAAATTTATTTCTCATAGCAAATGTGTTAATTTGTTTGAAAGTCTTTTGTCATTTTATAGAGTGGTGACCTTTGTCCAGATGACCGTTCATCTGACAAACCCAGCCCATGTGCCTTTTACTGGGACACAATAATGATGCATGTGTCTGCTACTTCCATTTTCACCTCACCCTACCATTTGTCACTTTCCACCTTCAGACAGGAGGCAAGGCTGTTTGTCTGCCTCAGCTTAACATGTCAATCCCTATGCAGGTGAGTGCAGTGGAGGAGGGTGCCTCTCAGATCACATTTGATACCTCCAAATTTATTCTGCTGTGTGACAGTAAATTCTAGTTTGGTTCTTGCCTTGCCTCCTATTTTAATTATTTTTGTAAGAAATGTGGAACTGTATTTTTCCATTATTTTGTGCTTACTTTCTTTTGCATGTACTCATGTATCATTATGCAAGTATACAGTTTTTACGTTTGAAGAAACAAAGTTTATTCAGAAAACTTGACAAGATAATTTGGAGATGATTCTTAACCATTGATTATTAACATTTACATTGTACTACCTACAGTATAGTTTTCCTTCATATGATTTAAAGTGAAAAGATAGAAAAAGTTTATTTGGATTATATATACTTTATTATACCACAGATAAAAGAAACATTTTTTTCTGTGGGGAGCTCAAACTAAATTAGTGTATTTTACACACGGTGTGACTATTTTAAAAGGCAAGCTTATGGGATTTCAGCAGTTGTATTGATTTAATAAAGTTTCCAGCAGTTAGTCACATATAAGAATTGAATACATGTAAAATGCATTTTTATTACTTGATATGACTTTTAGCAATATAGAATGAATAGCAATAAGTATATTTCATTTAGTTCTGTTGTCACAGAAGGGGAAAGAAGCATCAGAGTTGGGAGCGTTATGGGAGAAAGTCTCAGCAAAGTAAAGGGGAAGGGAGGGTGCTGTCAGTGAAGGTTGAAACCTCCAGGACATAAAGTCTGGGGGATTAACTGCAACACCACACATTGCACCTCTCAGCCTGCTCGAACCTGTAGTCAAAATCCTACTATGCTGATGCTTCACACATACTTTGTTTTTTACCAGATGACGTTTTAGGACAATGCTGTTTCGAGCAAAACTATTGGCACCTTTATTCGAACAGCATTTGCTCACTTCATGTCTCTGTCACCTTCTGGTAACTCTTGGAATATTTCAAACTTTTTCATTGTTTGTTGTGGTGATCTGTGATCAGTGATTGATTACAGCTTGCTGAAAGCTCAGATGATTGCTAGCATTTTTTAGCAACAAAGTATATTTTAATATATTTCATTGTTGGGGTGCCTGGATGTCTCTGTAGGTTGAGCATCTGACTCTTGATTTCAGCTCAGGTCATGATCCTAGGGTCATGGGGTCGAGTCCCACAATGGGCTCTGCTCTGAGCATGGAGCCTTCTTAAGACTGACTCTCTCTCTCTCTCTCCCTCTCTCTCTCTTTCTCTCTCTCTCTCTCTCTCTCTCTCTGTCTGTCTCTTTCTCTGCCCTTTCCTCTGCCCCTCTCCCCTGCTTGCTCATCTTTCTCTATTTAAAAAAAAGAAAGGGAGGGGGGGAGGCACCTGGGTGGCTCAGTCAGTAAAGCATCCAACTTGGGCTCAGCTCATGATCTCACAGTTCGTGAGTTCAAGACCACTTCAGGCTCTCTCCTGTCAGCTCAGAGCCCACTTCAGATCCTCTGTCTCCCTCCCTTTCTACCCTTCCCCTGCTCTCTCTCTCAAAAATAATAAACATTTTTAAAAAAAGGTATTCCATTATTTTTTAAATATAGTGCTCCTGTACACTTAATAGACTGTAGTATAGCATAAACGTAACGTTTATATACATTAGGAAACCAATCCATTTGACTGGCTTTATTGCGACAGTCCCTTTATTGTGATGGTCTGGAAGCAAACCTTGCTCTTGTGCTCTTTCTTCTACCTGGCCCAGCACCTTCCAATAACTGAAAAAGTTATATATCAGTTTTCCCTACCTTCTTCCCCTTCTGTCACTCTTGATCTCAGCTTGTTTATCCCAAAACTAGTCACTTCACTCGGTTAAGTTTGCCTGGATTTGCCTTTCCGGTACATCAAAGCACAGATTTAATTTTTCTCCATACTTACCAAATTAAGCAGTGAGCAGAATCTAGTTTGGCTCTGGTGTTGACTCACAGTTTGCACTGTGAACCTGATAGCCACTTTGAGGTTGGTGCCATGATGTACACTCTGTTTATACTAACCCTACATATTGGTGATCTTGTTCTCAATTTATGGAAACTTAAGGGTGAGTCCCAGAAAGGTTACGTTCTCCTTCTTTGGTCGCTGTAGCCCTAAGTGGAAGTGCTAGCTGGGGTTTGAACTTTGATGTTTCTGTCTTCAAAGCCCTTGCCCTTTACCTTACAAATAATTGCCTCTCAATCATGGTAAGACAGCTTTTTGGATGCTTAAAAAAAAAGTGTGGGTCAAAAATACACATGTGCTGATTTTGTACCCTTCTTCCACAAATGAATGTTCTAGTAGTTAAATGCATGTCCTGGGTTGAGATTGCCATTCTTCAATAAGTAAAGACAAAGAAGTTATTGAAAGTATTTTTTCCTTCATTATTTAATGAGGGGGATGAGATATGAAGTCTGTTAAAACTTTCCATCTATATATTAATTAAAACCTTAATTTGTTCTTTATTTATAGTATAAAGATGCATTTATGAAAGCAAATCCTGGCTACAAATGGTGTCCTACCACAAACAAGCCTGTGAAATCTCCAACGCCTACTGTTAATCCACGAAAGAAACTATGGGCCTTCCCATCTGAGTCTTCAAGAGATTTACCAAGCCCCAAGAAAGCAAAGACCGAAGAAATGCCTCAGCTAAACTTTGGAATGGCTGGTGAGTTCAGACATTACTTCTACCTTCTACCTGTTCTTTTTTTTTTTATTCCTTTTCTTTCTTTTCTTTCCTTTTTTCTTTTTTTTAAATTGTTTTTTAATGTCTTTATTTTATTTTGAGAGATAGAGACAGAGAGTGAGTAGGAGAAGGGCAGAGAGAGAGGGAGACACAGAATCTGAAGCAGGCTCCAGGCTCTGAGCTAGTGGTCAGCACAGAGCCCAACGCTGGGCTCGAACCCACAGACTGTGAGATCATGACCTGAGCCAAAATTGGACGCTCAACTGACTGATCCACCCAGGCGCGCCCCCCCCCCCTTTTTTTAGAGAGTGCAAGCAGGGGAGAGGGGCAGAAGGAGAGAGAATCCCAAGCAGTCTCTGTGCTGTCAGCACAAAGCCCAATCCCACAAACTGTGGGATCATTACCTGCATTGAAATCAAGAGTTAGACATCCAACTGACTGAGCCACCCAGGTGCCCCTCTACCTGTTATTTTTAAATATAAGGCAATACATTGATGTAGTACTTTTAATAAACAATATAAATATATTATATATATATATATATATATATATAGAGAGAGAGAGAGAGAGAGAAGTAAAATTTATAACCAGTGTGAAGCATTGTAAGTATAGCATATCTGAAAGCTTTGGAACATGATATACATAGAATGTGTATGTATAACTAAAGGATGTGTGAACCAAGTAGTAGAGTCATTTGCATATATGTGAATTTCTGGCGTTGACATTATGGAAAGGCAGACTGCAAAGTGGAGATTAAGAGCTCAGGGCATTTTATAATGTAACAAAGTAGCTTATACATACAGGTATCTTAGTTGTCATGGGTTCTTAGAAAGGCACAATTAGTGTTGATCATTTGAGGATCTGAAACATTAAGGGCAAGAATATGAACAGTTCCATCATAAGTCTGAGATGGATCTGACAGCTGTTTCTTAGAGGGAATTCCCATTGTATCCCCGCCCCCCACCCCCATTCCTGTATGACCCAGGCAAATGAAAACTTCCAGATGGCCCCATTTGTTATGGGACCTTTAATACCCTTTGGGTGATAAGTAATGCCAGAGTGTTTATTACCATGAAATAAAGTACTTACATTCATTCTACACATGGCTCTTTCTTCCCTGGCTACTGCAATGCAGTAATCAAGAGAGAAATTTTCCGGAGTGAAATTGGGAGATTGAGCAAGGTAGAAACTATGAAGTTGGTGTATAGCTATATGGTTCCTATTTCATTATTCATTATAAACAGATTTTCTTCAAAATGAGAGCACTGAACCACTTGGAGTACAGGGAGCGTGGGAAAGAGGTTGAGCAATATTGTGATAACAGTTCTTGTGTTTTTTAATCCACTTTTACTGAGAAATAATTGACCTACATTGCTGTATAATTTGAAGACCTACAGACTGGTGGTTTGATTACATATATTGTGAAATGATTATAGCAGGTTCAGTTAACATCTCTGTCCTCCTCTGGATACAATAAAAAGAAAAAGGAAAAAAGGAAAAAAATTTTCTCCTTGTGATTAGAACTCTTAGAATTAACTGTCATAACTTTCCTGTAGGTCACACTGCAGTGTTAGCTGTAGGCATAATGTTGTACATTATATCCCTAATACTTACTTATCTTGTAATTGGAAATATGTGACCATCTTTCCTCCAATTCTTCCTCCCTCCACCCTCTGTCTCTGATAATCACACGTCTGATTTTCTTTTTTCTAAGATTCCACATATAAGTAGATCATATAGTATTTGTCTTTCTCTGACTTATTTCACTTAGCATAATGCCTTCAGTGTGCATCCATTTTTTTCACAAATGGTAGGATTCCTTCATTTTTTTATGGCTGAAAAATATATCATTCTGTATATATGTGTGTATAAAATCACATCTTCTTTATTGGTCCGTCAATGGACATTTAGGTGGTTTCCATGTAAACATGTGTTTATGCCACAAAACAAGTCTTAGCAAAGTCAAGGAGATTAAAAAAAGAAAAAGAAGATTAAAATCATACCAATTATCTTCTGATCACAATGGCATGAAACCAGAAATCAAGAACAAGAGGGAAGCTGGAAAATTCAAACACTCATGAAAATTAAACACACTTTCTAGAACAACCAATGGATCAAAGAAGAAATAAAGACTTTCTTGAGACAAACTAAAAATGGAAACCTAACACACCAGGATTTGTGGGATACAGCAAAAGTAGTTCTAAGAGGGAAGTTTATAGCAACAAATGCCTATATTAAAAGGCAAGAAAGATCCCCAAAACAACTTAATTTCATGCCTTAAGAAACTAGAGAAGAAAAACAAAGCTCAAGTTAGAGGAAGAAGGAAAATAATACAGATTTGATCAGAAATAAATGAAATAGAGAACAGAAAAACAAGAGAAAAGGTTAATGAAACTAAGAATTGGGTCTTTGAAAAAATAAGCAAAATCAACAAACCTTTAGCCAGATTAACCACAGAAAAATATAGGTAAAGGACCCAAATTAACAAAATTATAAATGAAAAAGGAGACATTGCAACTGATACCACAGAAATACAAAGGGGTAGTATAGGCTACTATGAACAAGTATATGCCAACAAACTGGAGAACCCAGGAGAAATGGAGAAATGTTTAGAAACCTACAACTTACCAACACCAAATTAGGAAAAAAAAAAATAGAAAATCTTAATAGACCAATTATGAGTAAGGAGATTGAATTAGTAATCAAAAACTTCCCAATGAAGAAAAGACCAGGACCAGATGGCTTACCCAGTAAATTTACCAAACATTAAAGAATTAACACTAGTTCTTCTTAAACTCTTTAAAAAATCTAAAGAGGAGAGATGACTCCCAAATTCATCTTATGATGGCCAGCATTATTCTGATAAAACTATAAGCCAATATCCCTGACAAATATAGATTTAAAAATTCTCAATTGAATACTAGCTAACTGAATTCAGCGGCACATTAAAAAGATCGTTCACTCTGATCAAGTGGGACTTATCCTGGGAATGCAGAGATGGTTCAACACCTATAAATAAATCAGCTTAATCACATGACCATCTCAAAAGATGCAGAAAAAGTATTTGACAAAATCCCACACCTGTTCATGATAAACACTCAGTAAATTAGGCACAGAAGAAAGGTATCTCTACATGATAAAGGCCGTATAGGAAAAGCCCACAGCTAACCTCGTACTCGGCAGTGAAAGGCTGGAAGCTTTCCCTTTAAGATCAGGAATAAAACAACAGTGTCTACTCTCATCATTCTTATTCAGCATCATACTAGAAGTCCTAACCCGCGCAATAGGCAAGAAGACGAATAAAAGAAAAAAAAATTGAAAAAGAAGAAGTAAAAATTTATTTTTGCAGATGACATGACTTTATATTTGGAAAATCCTAAAGATTTAAGAACTACTGGATCAAATCAATGAATTCAGTAAAGTTGTAGGTTAACATATAAAAATAAGTAGTATTTCTGTACATTAACAACAGATTTTCTGAAAAGATTAAGTTGGTCCTATTTACAGTAGCATTAAAGCAGTAAAATAGTTACAAATTTAATAAAGGAGGTAAAGGATCTTCAAAAACTGCATGACACTGATGAAAGAAATTGAAGAAGACACAAAGAAATGGAAAGGTATTCTGTGTTTATGGATTGAAAGAATTTTTTTAATGTATTTTATTTATATTTTGAGAGACAGAGAGAGACAGTGCAAGCAGGGGAGGGTCAGAGGGAGAGGGAGATTCAGAATCTGAAGCTGGCTCCAGGCTCTGAGCTAGCTGTCAGCACAGAGCCCAATGCAGGGCTCAAACCCACGAACCATGAGATCATGACCTGAGCTGAAGCTGGACACTTAACCACCAGGTGCCCCAGAATGAAAGAATTAATATTGTTAAAGCAGTACAGCCAAAAGCCATCTATAGATTCAGAGAAATTCCTACCAAGATTCCAATGGCAGTTTTTACAGAATAAATGACACCCCACAATTTATATGGAGCCACAAAAGTCCCGAATAACCAAAGAAATCCCGAGAAAGAAAGGATGAGCCCTCTGCTTTGTTCTTCTGATTTCAAGCTATAAGCCCATAGTCATCAAGACATAAAAACAAACCTATAGACCAATGAAACAGAATCAAGAGCCCATAAGTAAACTCAAATATATACAGTCAACCAATATCTGACAAGGGAACCAAGAATACTAAATGGAAAAAAAGATCGTCTTTTCAGTAAATGGTGCTGGTGCAATTGGATAGTCACGTGTAAAAAAAAAAAAAAATGAAGCTGGACCTATGTCTTAAACCGTAAAAACTTAACTTGAAATGGAGTAAAGACTTAAATGTGAAACCTGAGACTGGAAATCCTAGAATAAAATGTAGGAATAAAACCCCTTGACATAGGTCTTGGTAATGATCTCTTTTGGATATGACACCTACAGCACAAGCAACAAAATAAAAAACCCAAATATAACATCCAAAAATCTATAAGGAACTCCTACAAATCAATAGTAAAAAGCAAAACCAAAAACCCAAGTAAAAAGTGGGCAGAAGACCTGAACAGACATTGATCCAAAGAAGATGTACGAAAGGCCAACTAGGTACTTGAAAAGACGCTCAACATCACTAGTCATTAGGAAAATGCAAATTAAAACCACAATGAGATACCACCTCATGCCTCTTAGAATGAATATTATCAGAAAGACCAGCGAAAACAAGTGCTGGTGAACAGGTGGAGGAAGGGGAACCCTTGTGCACTGTTGTAAATTGCTGCACCCTCTAAGGAAAAACTGTAAGGAGGATCCTGAAAAAGTTAAAAATAGAACTTAGTAATTCAGTGTGTGATTCATGTGGTGTTGTCAGATATAAACAGTAAGAAATGCAGTCTGACATAATAGCATCCTGAGGAAACAAAATCTTCAGGTGGTTGTGATTTAGGTGTCTGTGGTATATTCTAGGTAAAGACCCAAAGTGATCCTCCTACATATCCCAGAAGAATCAAAACCCAGGGCTCTGTCTTAGTTTTAGCTGTCATTGTCCACCTGTAGTTTCACCCTGCTTGCCAACAGTCTTGGTGTGAGCCCTTTGGACTTTCCAAACTATATCAGTTGCAGTGTTTTATAATAAAGCATTTTATCAGGATCTTGAAAGAGTATATGGATGATTGACTGCCACCCAAATTTCTTCCATTGTCGTTTGTCTTCCACAGCTTTTTCTCCCAGCTCTAGGTGTTTTTCATACAATGGCTTCTTCACAAACCAATAATAATTGTAGGTAAAGCTATGAAACCTTTGAAAGCTATGAAAGATGTCTGTTTCTAGCACCATTTTTGACAGTTTATTAATCTAACTTTCATACCTATGAATCAAAATGTCTGAGACCTAGACATGAACCAAGATATTTACAGATTAGCTTTACAAAAACAATGTTCTTTTAAAGTAAAATAAGGAAGGAAAACACCTTCTTGAGTTTGTGTCATTCTGTAAGGGTCTGTGACAGATGTTGGCAATCCATGGTCAGGGCCTTGTTAACTTGGTGTATAGTGGATAACACTGTGGTGATATTTCCAGTGGTGTCTCTTCCAACACAATTAAAGCAAATGGATTTGCCTTTAATGAAAACATTATAGGCCTAGCTGTTTGAATCTACAGGATCTTTACAAGGCCTTTAGAGGACAAGCTAAGCTTTTCCTCAACATGGAATATCTTCTGTTTTTCCATTAGTCCTTGTCACATGACATTTTGCTATTTTAAATAATCCCAAAGTAGCTAAATGTATGATTTCCAAGAAGGCAAAGTGCTGTAAAATTTGATTGAGTACAGGCTCTTGGTAAAGAGAAGACATGCTATCTGTTGATGTTTCTAGATAACACAATGTAAGTGTGTATGTAAAGGATGATAATTTTTGGTCTCTGTTTTATACAGCACACATCTTGCAAAGGTACATTGGTATATAACTGAAATAAATCATCATGTGAGCATGCTCCTATTTCACTTTATAATTTGAACTAAAACAGTTTTATTTCTATTAGAAAGCAATCACCCAGTCCTCCTGATCCCTAGAATGACAGCTATAAAAGTCTTTAGCTGCCCAAAGAACCAAATTAAAATTTTACTTTGTGCTAAATTCATTCCCCCCTCCTTGCTTTAATTTTAAATAGATTTAAGTGTCTTAACGAAACACAGTAATTCTTAAATTCAGCATTTAATTAAAAGTGGAATCCTAATACAATAGCAAAGTGCCTTGTTTCATCACAAAAGCTAGAGCTCCTGTGTTTTCTGTATGTGTATCTTCCTATGTCACTACTTTCCAACACTGAGCTATTTCCAGAATACCTGATCATTTGGTGGCCTGTTTTCCCCTCTGCCCTCTGATAACCTTTTCCTTTTTTTTTTTTTAATAAACTTTGATTCTTTTTTCACTTCATAAAAAAATTTGTGTATAAGATGTGGTCAGATTTGCTTCATGAGTAAGACAGATTGTATACAAGGATATACTGAAACAGAAAAGAGAAAAACACCTCAGTGTCTTCACACAAGAGTATACCTGATTTTCATTTTTTTTAAAAAAAAGGTTTATTTATTTATGGGAAGGATGGGCAAAGAGAATTGCAAGCAGGCTCCATGCTCAGCACAGAGCCCGATGTGGGGCTTCATCTCACAACTATGAAGTCATGACCTGAGCCGAAATCAGGAGTTGGAGACTTAGCCAACTGAGTTACCCAGGCACCCCTGATTTTCATTTTTAATTTAGGAGAGATTCCTAAAAATAAAAATGTATTTATTTAGGACCTATGTGCGACTAGGATAGACACTGAGTAGGCACTGTCATTTATGTTACTTAATCACAGATCTGAAATTTAATTCATTTACGATAACCTTAAAGGATATAGGTTTCTTGTTGTCTTCAATCCTTTACTTATTTAGGGGCACATGGGTGGCTTGGTTGGTTGGGCGTCCGATTCTTGATCTTAGCTCAGGTCTTGATCTCATGAGTTTAACCCCCACATTGGGCTCCGCACGGGGCATGAAGTCTATTTAAAAAAAAAAACAAAACTTGTTTTGTTACAACTCTGGGTTGAAGATCTACCACATTGCTATTTTTATTTTGTCCTTTTGTTTCTGTTGATTATTGAAGGAAGAAAATAAAGACCTTCACTAATAAAAAAAGGATTCATTTTAAATCTTAAAAGTATTTCAAAGAAGGGCCTGATTATACCCCTAAGATTTAAAATATCAAAAATACATCATTGTCTAGTTGAAGTTTGTTTTTGAAAGTTTTAGAGAAAGATAATTTGAACAAAGCCCGCTAGTAGATTTTGAAAGGCTCATTTATAAAATTTCTATCTGTTCTCTAATTTCTCATATAGTCTAGTTTTTGTATCAGCCCTAATTTTACATGGTAGAAATAACTATTTGAGAATAACAATCTTAGACTTCTTAGACATTAATTGTAAGCACTCTTGTTTTTTTCTTAATCCATCTGAACTCCCCATTCAGTAAGGCAAGAAACATCATATGAGGAGATAATTCATATTCTAAACAGCTGTGGAATTGCTGGAATAATGGGTTATGTTGGAATGGTGGGACAGTAGTGGAATTTAAAAGGCTCACAAAAGTATGAATTTATCCATAAGTACATATATGCCAACAACATATAGTTGTTGCTATATAAAGAGTTTTGGAAGTTTTCTATAAAAAGTTATATATGGTTTTGTTGGATTTTGAGTCTTTTTTAGTATTTGCTTTCGACTCCGTGGATTATATGTACTTCATGCTTGTGGATTGATGATTTATTTGTTGTTGACTTTTTTAGATCCTACTCAAATGGGAGGCCTGAGCATGCTACTTTTAGCTGGAGAACATGCTCTTGGAACACCAGAGGTAAGCCGGTCCTCATCCCTGGCCATTCTGCTCCCGGTGGGGCTTGAAAACACAGACATCTGTATTCTGCTCAAACTGTTAGTTCTCTAGTTTCACTGTTTATAGCTCATGAGCAAATTTTACTTATTGTTTTCTTTTATTTTTGTTAAGATCTATATATGCTTTGTATCATGCCTTGAGTATAATAGAAGTGGTATAAATAAGCCCAAGAGGATAGAAACAAGAAGTCAGGTGCAGATTTTTGAGGTTCCGTGAACCTGAGAGAAAGATGGAATATATAGATAGCTAGCATTTGCATTAACTGTGTCATGGTCTGTAGGAGGGGGGGGGTCCTATGATTCATTCCCTCTATTCATAACATACCCTGTTTTTGTAAAGTTCTCGTGTAGACTTGCTAGTGAAAAGATGAGAGTTTAACTGTCAATCTCTCTGGTACCTGAATAAATCCAGACTCCTATTTATGAAACATGGCACTCTAAGATTGTTTTATTCTTTAAAATGGAAAACAAAAAGGACCTGGGCCCTCATGACCTTGGTTTTATGATCTCTTATTTCCTTATAGTTCCTGGACTGCTTTTACAAAACATTTTTAGGTATGGTTTTGATGGGCAGGTAGTAGCAGTTAACCATGCATAGTTTGCGTTTGTGAATTTTCTCGCTTTTCCAGGCCCATTTAACAGAGGCCAGACAAATTAACCTGCAGGTCATGTTATTTTACCACCGTCAGGTACTTGAGATGGATATTTTTAAAGCCCAACCAGAGTCGCTATTTATGGCAACATAGCAGTCATCTAAATTCTACTGCAGATACATGTATTTTTTATTTTTTTTAAAGTTATGAGTATGCCATACAATGGACTCATTCAAATAGTGGTTTTAGAAGATACCATGTAAGATACTTATATAACAAAGGCCATTATTATGTGTAGTTTACATTTGTGATCCATCATTGTTGACGGGATAGTCCATTTAACATAATTATTTTGATTCCATTCAATTCAGTGTAGGAAAAGAATGTGTAAACTGGCATGCTGGTAGTTATTTACATTGTACTAATTTTTAGCTGGAGAAAATAAACACGTCACTTTGTGCCTTTACAGTACTTGTTATTCAGGATGTTTTTACTTCCTGACACAACAGAATCCTCAGGAAGTCATTCGCTTTCTGACACATAGCTGCTACCTGATGGCAACCAGACTGACTCTCACTCAGGTATAGAGTATCCCAAGCATGATCCAAAAGGTGAATGTTGGGATAATAATGCACACTTGTTCTTTCAACACAGTGTGACTGATGATTCCCAAGAGTGTGCTGTATTGCAAAAGTCGGCATCATCTTTTCTAACAGACTATAATATAATGATGTTTTCTTCCCAGCTTGTTACCATTCTTTCTAATTCTCAGGAACACATTTAAATAAATAAACATCCACCCATAGAACTTACAGATAGATAAAAATATTCAAGTAAAGACTGCTTCCCACCACTCCCCCCCACCCCCCGCCACCAACTTTTTGCTTTAAGTTTGCCTAGTGGGCTCTTCTCAGTGAGAAGTTCTCTCTTTTAAGAAGAGCAGGTTTTTGACACAATTTAGACAGTGCATTGGTCAATGTTTTATTTCTGAGGAATGAGAACTATTTTGAGAATTCTCAAGCTAAAGAAATTTAAAAAGGTAAATTACTTAAACCGTGTAGGAGAAGGGAATCTGGTTGGGAGGAAGTCCCTAGCAGTTGGATCTTTAAGAACCACTTCTAAGAATACAACTCTTTCTTTGTATTTCCTACTTCTCATCTCAGAGATATATTTAGGTCATTATTGAAGCTAGTCTTGAGATACTGAAACAATAAAGCAGTGAGTGTTGTGCAGAATTAGCCAGTGTCTAAGGACTGTTCATTCTGAGAGCTCCTACCCCACTATGAGTGTAGTCTGTGTAGCACCTATTTCTGGGCAAGGACTAGTCTCAGTCCAGATATGCAAACATGACTGTCCAACTTTAGGGGCCTAGGTACATAAGCAGACAATGACCGTAAGACAAATATGTAAATATGTACTTCTATTTTCCTAAGAAAATTACCAGGGTAATGAGTTAAAGAGGGAGTTCCAGAAATTTCATACTGCTGACATTTGGAACAATTACTGTGATGTCTGTTTAATACTATGAGGTAAGACCAGTCAAATAAAGTGACATTTTACAAAAATTCTGCCACAGGAAAAGTCTAATCATAACGGCTTTTTAAAATGCCATGACAGAATTCTTATTCTGAAATATTATTCTTAGAGGGAGGAAGGTTTCCTTTGTTCATTATCCTGAAACCTAACTACATAGAAAAAAATCCCCAAAAGTCTATATTTTTAAATGTGGAGATTTTAATATACTAATAGTCATTTAAAAAAATAATTCTAGAAGGCATAGAGGCTTGTTGTAAATAATAAATTTTCATATATAAATGATATATCTGAATATCTTCTAATGTCTAAAGTAATAAAATTCTGTATTAAAAGCTTTTTTGGCCTATAATATTTCCTAAATCTACCTGAGGTAGTCTTAAGAGTTTTTAGAGAGAAGTTATAGGTTCTTGAGATATCAGTGAGAAAATAATGACAAAGAAAACATTTGAATTTTCTCTTTTTCCTGAATCTTCTGATTAACTCTGAATAATAAGTTTGTGGCATTCTGAGGTGCACATTTTTTACAACCTACTGTCATCGAGACAGGCTTACTTCTACAAGTTTCCATTGTGGTAACTTTTTTCTTTGATGAATAAAAGGGATGAAATTTGTATTTACAGTAATTTTTCACATAAATGGTTAGCTCTCTACTTTCCTTTATATCCAGAGTTCATTGAAATGCATGAAGCATTTTTTTTAAAGTATTTGTCATTAATTTATGGATGAGGAAGAAAAATAGATGTATCATCAGGAAAGACACAAAGGAGTCACCCTGGCTCACAAAGCCAGATTTAAGCTTGTCTCTGTTGAGATCTGGTGAAATATAAGCATACAAGTCTCATTAGGAAATAATCCTCTAAGAGTGAAAGAAGTGGAAAGGAATGTTACCAATGAATATGAGATTTTAGCTAACATACTTAAATCAGAAGCCAAAACGGAAGTTGTTTTATCAATAAAACACAATATAAGGGTCAGCTGAAAATAGGCCTGCAAAGGCCTGCCGAGGAGGCGAGAGCCCGTCTCTTCAATGTCAAAGTAATGAAATCAGACTCTGGGAAGAGCTAAAGAGAAGGCAGTTACATAAAGAGGGTTAAACCCTTATATTTTATATCAGGGAGTTATTATCTAAAGGTGAAAATGCAATAAATAAAGTTTATAATGATTATTTGATATAGAGTTTGTAGAAGTGATGTCCAGGACTAAAAAATTATATATTTTTATATTTGTTACTTTAGTAAAAATGCAAAGCTAAATTAAATTTAAAAAATAAAGGCAGAGAGTGCTGCATTTCAAAGAGCGTGAAAGGGACTGTTAATCAGCACGTGACGTATAGATCAGCTTGCATTAGTATTGGAAAGGCAACACTCACTATTGGACCTAAGTCAGCACCAGAAAGTCAGAAAGTCATCTTGACTATAGAATAGAAGGGATAGTTTAGGGAGTAATGGAAAAATTTTAAAGTGAGGCACAGTAATCATAGCTGATGAAAAGGTTTGAAGGCATCATTATCTTTTTAGTTGTAACTGAAGGCAGACTTTTCTTTTCTTTTTTAATTATTTTTTTAACATTTATTCTTTTTTGACAGGGCATGAGTAGGGAAGGGGCAGAGAGAAAAGTACACAGAGACTCTGAAACAGGCTCCAGGCTGTGAGCTGAAGTCAGACACTTAACCAACTGAGCCACCCAGGCACCCCAGACAGACTTTCAAATGTGTGGGAGGTGTATTAGATTTTGGGTCTGTGATTTTATTTTTAAAATATGCTTATTTATTTTGAGAGAAAGAGGGTGGGTGCATGAGCAGGGAAGAGGCAGAGAGAGAGAGGGAGAGAGAGAGAGAATGAGAGAATCCCTAGCAGGCTCCAGGCTGCCAGGGTAGAGCTAGATACAGGGCTCAGCCCTACGAACTGTGAGATCATGACCTGAGCCACCAAAATCAAGAGTCAACCGACTGAGCCACCCAGGGACCCTAAGTCTGTGATTTTAGAATGCCTCATATTTTTGTTAGATCAGTAAAGTTCTGATCAAGCCACTTTTTCCTTTGCCTTCCTTCCTATAAAATGGAACTAATAGTAATACCCACGTACCTCTAACTCCTAAGACATCTATGAAGATTAATGAAATAAAACCTATAAGGCAGTTTTAACTCTCCTGGAAAGTATTACTGCAGGCACCTAGTATTATCATCCTATGTTACTTTAGGCATTTCATACTTAACTTGGAAGTTTATGTTATGTCGGGCATCGCTCCTACATGTAAGGTACCGTGTGCATTACCCGCAGTACATGCATATGCATGTGCACGCATGGAGGTGTGTGCGCACACACACAGCTCCTTGTGATTGAAAACTTGTAGGAAATTGCAGCTGTAATTTACTCTCTATCACTAGGTACTCAAGCAAGGAGACAACTTCAGGAAGTTGAAGCATACTTCAAGCAGGAAGTATGACTTCAGCAGAGTAGCTGAGTGAGCATGAAAGTTAGTGGAGAAGATGCTAGCAAATGATGGTACAGCTCCAATGTAAAGGGACTGTATAGGTCACACCTAAGAATTGAACAGTGTAGGAACTGTATACCATCTTTGCACACATTCAGTCCTGTGACAAGTATTTGCTTATGCTTATTGTGTACCAGTCATGCAGGGAACAAACGCAGACACAAGTCTCTGCCCTCATGGAGCTAGTGATATAATAACATACAGTGTTTTACTCTTCACATGATACTTCAAAAGTGAAATAGTTTATATATCCACATTTCTATATGATTGAAACTTGAAAATATTAAATATATTTTGTTTCATGTTTGTAATATCAATCTCTCACCTCCTCCACGAAGCCCTTCCTGATTTGTTGAGCCAGATTTGATTCCTCTGGTTCCTGATGATTGCTCTTACTGTTAGGGTTTTGCATTATAGCTCTTGATTATATTTAGTTATATTCTTTATTATAAACTCTAATAAAATTAAAAAAATTTTTTCTCATTGTATCCTATGTGTAAATCATGATTCATCCAGAAGACTTCAAACAACTGAGATCAGGAACAAAGATAGGATTTAAACCACAGGGCTCCTCACTTACTTGCAGAGTAGTTACAAAACTATCGCTTATTGAGCACTTCCTTCATTCCCGGTACTGTTCTTAAATGTGTTAACTTAAGAGTAACTCTTGATCTTCACTACAATCCTGTGAGTTAAGTCTTGCTTCACAAGTAAATATCCAACCCTTAAATAAGGAAGTAGAAGCAGAGAAGGGCTGAATCACCTCCTCAAAGTTGTGCAGCTTGAAGTGTAGAACAGAGCTCTGAACCCAGGAGGACTGGCTTCAATCTTCATGCAGGACTCAGGGACCTTTGTGCTTCAGCCCCCACGCACCTGACCTCGGCTCAGGCCACTTCTCCCTTCTGCTGTAGTGTCCTGTGCCGGACCTTTACAGGGGCATTTCAGGAATGCTCTCTGGGGCCTTTTTTCTGGGTTAAGTCACTGTTCACTGCCCATTTTGGCGGGAACTGTTGTCCAGCCCGGTCTCTTCCATTTGTCAGCAGTGTGGGCTCAAGGCCCAGAAAAGCATCTACCCTTGCTGAGTTCCCAGGCCGCACTGCTCAGGACAGTGGTGAACCTGAATGGGCTCTTCAGTCTCCCAGAGGTGGTAGGATGGGGTGACAGGGAAGGTGGGCCACAAGTGAGCTGAGATAGAAAGAGGAGGTTGCAGAACAAGAGGATAAAAGAGAAGGCGGTTGTGGGCACTGTGCTGCTGTTGAGAGCATGTTTTTATACACTGTTGCGTTCTGGTTTCACATTGTCCAGGGAAGAAGGCAGAGTAGCATTGTTACAACAGCTTTATCTCGTGAAGAAACCGAGGCAGGAAAGATGCTGCTGTCTCAACTGCTATAGCAGTTATTTGTAGAAGTGGCCCGAGTCGGTTTCAGACTCTAGTAGTCGTCGGCCACATAACGTATGTGGAGTACTGTATCTGCTTATAATGGTAGAACTTCACTCCCAGTGCAGGATGAGTGCTCTGGTAGTCCTGGTGCCCTGAGTAAAACCACAGACTTACTCTTCCTTTCAGCCACATGACACGTACTCTCAATTTTGGGAGCGCGCAGGTCTATGTGGTGTTATCTGGTTCCGCTGCCCAGGGTAACCTGGTGCTCTTCTCAGCTGTGGCTCATTCCTGGGGTCAGCTTGCCAAGTACAGTGCTTCACTACTCAGGTTCTCTTTAACCTAATTTAGGTTTAATTAAGAGTGGCTTTATTTTAATCCTCAAAAACATTTTGAAGGGACTAACTTGGATGTAATATGCTTACATTTAATTCACCTGTGTTTAAGCTCAAGTCCATTTCAGAGCTTCATTTAATGTCTCATATTAAATGCAAATTAAATGATTACTCAGGTGTTCTGTTATAGAATACTTGGCCAAAGTCTCCAATTGTAGGAAAGACTGGGTCAGGCTGAATGAGGGCAAGAATCAGATCACTGGCCCTTGGCATCACAAGGGATCTTTATACTTGAAGTCTGAAATGGAATCCTCTACCCCCAGACCCTCTCCTCTCTTAGAAGACAACCCCCACAGCCCACCCCCAACCTTTCCTCTTCAGATTCCCTCTTTAAGTGAAAGGCCTTGTCTGGCCCCTTTCCCTCAGCCCTGACGGCCTTCCAGGCAATTACGGGGACCGGGCAAATACCATCTCTGATTTAACTGGGGCCCCACATCTCAGCTAGTTTATTTTGTTAACCTTCTAATTGGTCTCCTGCCTCCTGTCACTTCCCAGCCACGGTCATCCTGCACTCCACTGACAGAATTATCTAACTACGTATCTCTCATCATGCTGCTCCTCTGAGTGAAAACCTTGGCTGGCTCCACATTGCCTTCAGCCTAATTTTCAAACTTTGTAACATGGAATTCAAATTTCTCTCAGTTCAGTCATCTCCCACTACACTCCCAGGCTTCTACTCTTCACACTGAGAAAGTCATTGTTTCGCAAACACACAGGGCACCTGCCTCCACACTTTTCCTTCTGCTGTTGTCACATCATTTCTGCAATTCTGGTGCTTCCTCTTGGGTTATCTCAGACATTACTACCTTAACTTCTCCCTGTCCCAGAAGGAGAGAGGGCTGCTTCCCTGTGGCAGTTCACCCCTGTGCACACACCTCTTAACTGTGTAGCTGTCCCCTGGACTTGGATCACAAGCCACATTCCCTTAGTTACCATTTTATTCCCTAGCATATAATGTGTACGAGTGGAATGTAAGCTTCTTAAAAGCAGTGAGTGACCTTTGTGGCTGGCACGTTATAGGTTTTCACTGTGTATTTGTTGAAGGAGTAACTATCAACAAACGTTTGGATTAGCAAGGGCAGGAGTATATGGTTCAAGTAGAACCAGTGCACTTACCCCTTTCGTTGGCCGTGTGTGTGCATCAGAATCCCACTGTGTGTGGCTGCAGTCTTGTTCCTTGTGAAGTGGAAACAGGCTCTTGGTAATACCCAGGTTTCCAAAGCACTTACAATGCATCTGACTGGTGTGATCTTGTTTTATATTGGGAGGCTGGATCGCATTTCTCTATCTGCTGGTTTTACGATATGAAGAGTGCTTGTGGAAGAAGATACTGCTTTGTTGTAATTCTTCATTGTGCTAATAATTCCCCTTGCTTGGTTATCGAGAATTATAGCTAAATCAAAGAGAAGATTGTATTTAAAAGAAGTTAACAAAATTTTGCTTTTAAAAATCCCATAAGCTGTTTCTTTCTTGGGCAGATAGCTACACCTAGTGGCTTTATGGATTATTTCAGAGACTCTAGGAATAGCTTTTTGGGTATTTTTTCTCCCTTTATTTAACCTCTGCTTATTTAGTATCTTTTCTTTCCTCTTAATTGGTGAAAAGATATTTTTGACTCTTATTTGGTTATATTTAGAAAGTAAGCTGGCTCTAGCATAGGAACGGAGACAGAGGAATTGATGTTTGTCCATAAAAAGCATGCCCCATGTCATAAGTAGTTTAGAGTACTGTAAATACAAATAGCAAGGTGATAAGGCCTAGGATCCTCTCATACTTAAATAGGAGCCTTTTGTGTGAAGTACTCTCTTTTATGTGGATATTTCCCAGATTTCTTTGTCAGATATATTATTAATCAGTATATGCATGAATGTACACTCTTGCATTGGATGCCTTATTTATTTATCAAGCACACAAGAATGAATTCTACACATATACATTTTCCATATCATTGAACCGTATTTACATTTTGAGATTTTTGATGGAAATATGCCTAGCATGTATCACACACCTTTCTGCCTTTTAATAAGGGCTATGTTTTGTAATTATCCTTATCTTGACAACTTAGAACCATAGTTAATAAATATTAATTGCTGCAATGAACTGAAGCCTTCAGGAGGAACTTTGAGACTATTTGCTCTACTTTAATTTCTTTTATATAAACTACAGTGCTTTACAAAACATTTCTGTCTGTTCTTTACAGTTTTTCTGTCTTCTTCCTGTCTTTTTGCTGCTGATACTTCTTTTGCAACTCTCCTATTTCTTATTCCTACTCCTGTCCCCTTCTTGTGGCTTCTAACTCTCTGTGGACTGGAGAGGCAGGCAACCACATAGCTTAATAGTAATCCCATTCTCCTGGCTCCTACTGTTGGGTTCTTTCCCTTACAGTACCCTGAAAATATATGTTAAATCCACAGTGCTTTAAAGTCAAGAGAAATTAATGCCTTAAACTTATGAATAAAATTAAGAGTAACTATATTTTGAGAGATTGTCCACTAGAGTAAGTTGCATGGCCTTAGAGATTCTGTTACCCCAGTTTTAACCATTGGTCAGCCTTTGTTGTGTGATTCCTGGGCAGGTCATTGAGTTCTTTGTATCCATACACACACAGAATCAAGTCAGTCAGAGTATTCATTGTACATTCACTATGCATCAGGTACGTGGTGGGTGCAAACTTGGGTATGTAGACTTCTTTGATAGCACAGTACAGCAGATACAACATTCAGGATTACAGTGCCTTGATAATTATTTACATTTGAATTCTCTATCAAATTTATTTAAGACCATCCATTATAATGATTTTCAGAGAGTCTCACTTAACTTTAAAACTTTGTGACTTATGTAATTATGGCCAGATAATTCATAAACAGAGCTTGAAGAGAAAGTTGAGTTTTCTTTTTATAGTTCATATAAACTCTAAGCCACAGGGTGTCTAATCTCATAAATGGTATCTGCATGCAGTGTAGCCACCCTAAATCTATTTGATTCCAAATATCTTTTGTAGATTATGTCACATGTGCAACCTATATTATTAAATTTTAACTCTTTATAATCTTTATATATATAAATATATATATAGTTTATTGTCAAGTTGGTTTCCATATAACACCCAGTGCTCATCCTAACAAGTGCCCTCCTCCTTGCCCATCGCCCATTTTCCCCTCTCTGTTTGTTCTCAGTATTTAAGAGTCTCTTATGGTTTGCCTCTTCTCCATCTCCATAACTATTCTCCCCCCTTCCCCTCCCCACTGGTCTTTTGTTAAGTTTCTCAAGATACACATATGAGTGAAAATATATGGTATTTGTCTTTCTCTGCCTGACTTATTTCACTTAGCTTAATACCCTCTAGTTCCATCCATGTTGCTACAAATGGCCAGATTTGCCATGTAGCATTCCATTGTATATAATAAGCCACATCTTCTTGATTCATTTGTCAGTTGATGGACATTGAGGCTCTTCCCATGGTTTGGGTATTGTTGAAAGTGCTGCTGTGAACATTGGGGAGCATGTGCCCCAATGCATCAGCACTCCTGTATCCCTTAAGTGAATTCCTAGCCAGCATTATTGCTGGGTCATAGGGGAGTTCTATTGTTAATTTTTTGAAGAACCTCCATACTGTTTTCTAGAGTGGCTGTACCAGTTTACATTCCTACCAACAGTGTAAGAAGGTGTCTCTTTCTCCACGTCCTCACCAGATTCTGTCTTCTCCTGATTTGTTTATTTTAGCCACTCTGATTGGCATGAGGTGGCATCTCAGTGTGGTTTTGATTTGTGTTTCCTGATCCCTGATGATGAGTGAAGTTGAGCATCATTTCATGTGTCTGTTGGCCATCTAGATAAGACTCTTTATAATCTTAATTTAGTCCTAGGCTTGATTTTAAATAAAATTTAGATTATTTACCAAGATATCTAGGAGCTAAACATAAAGGATTTCTTTATAAATCAAGAAAATATTGATTTTTTTAATCATTCCTAAATAAAGCTATTTTTTGTCCAAGTATTCTTTTCAATGAAGAATTTCTTTGTGGCCAGTGATTTCAGGATTCATTGGCTTTCTTTTTGATGCATTTGTGTCTCCTTGACTTCAAATTCTTGGGAAGCAGGATTGGCCCATTTGGCATACAATTTGTCAGAGAGTCAAGTGACAGGGAGGGGGCCAGGCTTTGGCAGCCAGACCACAGGTGGCAAATGAACAAAAGGTTCTGCACCCTTCTCTGGAGTTTATCATTAGAAGAAGGTGACCATTACTCTTTCACATCCAAAGGTGACAAATAAAATTTTAAATGCTGGTTCCTGCCTGATGACCTGTGACACTATTCGAGAAACACATCTTCAATGTCCCATGAAGAGCCTAAGTGAGAGACTTGATTTTTAGGAACGTAATCTGGGTGACTGTTAGGTGTTTCCACAGGACTCAACCACCTAACATAATCACATGCGGCTAAAAAAATTAAATTGGAAAAGGTTTGATAACACAGGAAAAATAATGTATTATTTTAAAAAGAGCATCCTTTAATTGCATTACAGTAACTCATTTTTGTTGGAAAATTATACAGTTGGAAGAATATATGAGTATGAACAGTGCTTGTCTTTCGCAGATAGCATTGCAGATGATTTGTCTTCTGTGTTCTGCTTTTTTTTTTCAGATTTGCAACATTGAACTTGGATTATTTTATTGTCCACAATGTGTTATTAAAAACTATTTTTAACTTGTTTTGCCTCTACAGTAGGAGACTTTTTCCCTAAGACTTCCTAATGTCATTTTGGAAAGAGGGAGAGGATACACTGATTTACGATTTAGAAAACATGTCAACTCTTATTTAATTTATTCAAAGAATACTTGTTGACATGATGAGGCAGTGTTGAGGATTCTTTATTAAACTAGGGCTCCAGGAGAAAATGGACTTAAACAAATATTTATGTCTTGTGGTGATAAGTGCTAAAGATAAAGAATAAAGGGATTACTAAATGTTAGAGAAGAGAGGTGTCTTTCATTTTTCTGGTCCTAAGTTTCTTAATCTGTTCAAAGAGATCAGAAGAAAAATGATATCCTTCTCCTAATATTCAGTGACTTTCCTGACTTTTGAATTACAGTTGGCTTCCTAAGCAATTATATCACCCAAATACAGAAATAGGTCCTTTTTAGCAGTGAGATAAAGGAGAAAGTATGAGTCTGGACAAGAATACTGGATTAATAGCAAGAATTTTTTTAATCCAGTGGTATTTCTATAACTTGTTAACAATAAAGATGGCAAATGAAAATTGCAAGAACACTAAACGTCTACGTAGTAAGTAGTACAAAAGAAAACATACTGTAAAAGAAATTACTCTTAGATAAATACTAACTTTTCTGTGATTAGCGATTGTGTATGAACACATGAACACCTAGAAAACATCCCAGAAGGTTTATATCATCAAATCTCATTTGTGTTTTCATGCAGTTAGGTGATATAAAATATTGGGGAAACAACACGAAAGAAGTAGATTTTTTTTGGAGTTGGTGGCAGAAAACCAAAAGATGAAATGAACATCATTGGAGAAATTCTCTTCAGTGAATATTAACTTTTCTAAAATGCATTTGTCTTGTCTATCTCCTGCTTTTACTGCATTTAGCTGTTGGATGGCACCTTGTATAAAAACTTCGCAGACTAGAACTTTTTTGTCATAGTTTGCCTCAAATTAGGAGAATGAAAACTGTTCTTTCCTCAAATAGGAATGATAGAGGTGGCATTTGTTACCTGTTGTCTTCTAGAAACTACTCCTGTAATGCCTCACACCATCTTTCTTTGTTTCAGATGTCTTCTGGCAGTTGTAGGCAGGATGTTTCAGAATCCCCTGAACTGCGTCAGAAATCACCATTATTTCAGTTTGCTGAGGTAATATATAACAATTTATACTTAATGAGATTTTGTTGTGAGCTTGCATTTAGGCTGGTGACAGTAACTTAAAGCAATGAGGACTCTCCTTAGCTCAATTAACCATGGATAGGAAAATAGAATCAAATTTTGGAACACCACAGTCTGTCAATTAAGGAATAACTTTATGTTTATAGAAGCTTGTTATTAAGTCATAGTAAATATTACATTTAAACTGCATCACTAATTTTTATTCATGGATAATAAAGTTAAGAATATAATTAAACTGTTGTTAGAACTTAGTCTTTTTTAGCTGTTAATTTATCAGTTGTTAAATCAGAGAATGGAAGAATGGAATTAACTCATGGTTATTAGCTATGTATTACTTTATCTTTAAAAAAAAATACACTTTGCTCTTAAGTGAAACTTTACCATGCCATTGGCATTTTTGTGTCGAACTTGTTTGACTTCAAATGTTCCCAACATTGCTTCAGAGATGATGTAGGAAAGCACATTGTCCTTAAGATCAAATTTATAAAGTTAAGACAACTTGCCCAAATATCTTCATTTACCCTAGAACTCAATATGAAGCCATCTTTGATTAATTTTTTCTAAACCTTAAACAAAGTGGTCTTCCCTTGATCATTTGAATTGTCTTTTACAAGACCTTCTGTCATTCTTCCTAACATTTGCCACTGTGTTAGGAGTTGTACAAAGAGAACTTATATTTTTTTTCAGATTTTTTTCTTCTCTAGTGTCTTTTCCTTGTGAATCAACATTTCAGTGGCAAAAGTATGATTCACAAAGGCAGAGGCCATTCCTTTTGAGACCTTGTTTATAATATACTTAAATGCCTTGATAGTACATATGTGCTCACATGATATTCCTTATCTATTATTTCCTTTCTACCTCTGTTTGAGATATGCTGTGAATTCCAATTGTTTTTATATATTATTTCCTCAAGAATTTAAGGTTACAGAGGATTCACTCTGCACTCAATTTTTAAACTGTAGTTGCAGACATGTTAAATAATGTTGGTCCCAATTTTGAAAGCACAGATACTTAGCAAGTGATCCCTGAATCTAAATATCTAATGAAAACCCTAAAATTTCACATGAAATTTTGTACTGACATGTGTATTTTTGTGGGTTCTTTAGCACACCTAAGGTTTGAAAGGGATCGCTAACTCTGTTGCTTTATAGAAAGGGTCCCTATTCCTAATCTGGTATTTCTTCAGGAGCTCCCTATTCATGTCATTGATTGCATATCTCTATCCCAATAATAATTTATAAAGAAATTCTCTTGTTTAGAAACTTATGAAATGCTTTTCAAAAATCTTAATGGTTGATGCCAGTGATTTCTCCATTTCACTCATTGTCTTATTTAATTTTCAAAGAAATATAGGCTAGGCAATTTCCCTTACATCAACTGGTTGTTTTCTTTAACTTTTATAGAGAGTTGATAGGAATGAAAAGTGTTCTCTGACATAGGACCTACTCAGTTCATAATTCCCAGGATTTCAGTAAAGTCCTTGTGGACTCCTACCTGCAGTCTTTCACACTTTTTACATGGTGTTTGTTTGAAATGATAACATTTCACGATTTGACTCAGAAGCATACAATTTGACCTTTCAAATATCTTTAAGACACTTGGTTAAATTTTACTCATTCACAATGATGGTTTTATATCTCCTTGTTAAATAGGATCTGGATTTTTTTTTCTTTTTACTGATGTTTATTCTAAAGATGCTTCTATGTCTAATTATAGTGGCATCAAAATTTTCTTAATGCCCTCAGCAGTGAATAAAGTCAATAATTCCCTCAGTCTGTTTACTAAGTCTTTCTCATCCCTAAGCATTACTTTGATACTGTATCACCAACTGCCTCTATGGCTTTTCTGACTAGCTTAATTTAATTAAGATGAAAAAAATTGACTTCTCTGGTTGAATAATTATGATTAAGGTGCATTTTATTGCTTAGTAAGTACCCTTTGATGGAGTTGATGAGCACAGTTAATTGAGGAACGATACTTTTATGAGACTGGGAATGGGCTGAATTCATAATGCCCAGGCTTTTTGCTCTTGTAACTCACTTTCACCCTTTTTTGTAGCTGGGTAGAAGTCTTGTTCACTTTGGAACCAAAATTAATAACTAACTTTGTTCTCAAAAGATCTTTGAAAAGTACTTCCATGTGGCCATCAGTGCAAACTTAAGGATGCTACCATACACCAAATGGAAAAAAAAGATTTCCTAGTTGAACCAAGTGCAGTATGGCAGAAACCTCTATCCAGTGTCAGATGTCTGTAAAGTGAGAGTAAGAGGGAGAGAGAAAGACAGTTGTGTGTGTACGTGCATGTGCGGAAGCATGCACATGTATGGTATTATAAAAGAAATGCTGTTCCTATTCAGTGAATAATTTATTGAGTGCTGGTACTATGCCAGGCAGTGTATTCTATAGCTTGTTTTCTTTTCCCCGTAATCCTATAAAATGCGGATTATTCTCTTCATCATCACTGTCATTTTACAGTTGGGAAAAATAAGTCTTAGAAAGATTAGCTGAGCTGCCCAAGGTCATGTAGTGAGCAGCAAGCTAAGATTCAATCCCAGATACCCTGAGCCACATCCATATGTTTCTCCAGCACTGTTTCCCAGCTGCCTCTAAGCAGAGAACAGCTTGGGGGGAGTGGTATAGAAAAGAGAGAGTGACTGACTCTCCTTGCAGCTTCCAGCTTTTAATAATATTTTTAAAAATATATTGAAAGAAAGCAATTCATCTCGAGTCAACTGCTGTTTGCAACATACCTGATACCCTACAAGAGACATGGCAAATGAGCTAGTCGTGGTCTTTTGTTCTTCCAGTCATCTGTTTTTAGACACATGGCCTTTGTCTTCCTTTATCATTAATACTGTTCTTCTAACAGGCATTAAGGGTGATGATTCATGTCTTAATCTTTACCAGTGTCTACAGGGGAAATATATGGCTGAAGCTATTAGTCTGATATGGGAAAATGTCCTTGTGCATTAAAAATTACTTGTTTCCTTTCAGATATCTTCCAGTACGTCTCACCCTGATGCTTCTTCAAAGCAGTGTCAAGCCTCGGCCTTGTTTCAGTTTGCA
The DNA here is from genome assembly GCF_006229205.1 of Suricata suricatta. Taxonomy (NCBI): domain Eukaryota; kingdom Metazoa; phylum Chordata; class Mammalia; order Carnivora; family Herpestidae; genus Suricata; species Suricata suricatta. The sequence continues at coordinate 54,802,476 of NC_043704.1, forward strand.
GAGGTATGGCCTCTCTTTTTTTTTTTTTTTTTTTTTTTTTTTTGTGATTATTGGGCCAGAAACTTAGTAAGCTCAGGAAATACTAGGAGTTTTAATAACACATAGCGAACTTTAGGCATGCTTCTTGCCATTACAAAAATAATGCTCATAAGGGAATACTTAATGCTTTTTGCTGCCTTTGCTATAATCATAGTCAGATCAGCCCCATATTTGGTATTCATTTTATAAGCATTCATTAAAGAGTTCATTTAGAATAGACCTTTTCCACTAATTCATTTATTTCATTTTACCTTGTTTTTATTTTAAAAGCCTGAGAAAAACTGCTGTCCACATGAAGGCCATAGGATTCAAATTTATTAAATTTTTCTAGTGAAATTGGATACTGTAATTTATGAATAACTCAACAGTGGATGCAGTGGTGAATACAACCTGTTAAATCATCAGTACTTAGCTTTCAATGTGATGTAGCTTTAGCCAGCATTTTTGTTATTGTTTAATCCCAGGCTTAGATCTTACAGGATCTCAGATTTCTTTGGTTTGTCAGCCAGAGAGAGAGCACACATGAGAGAGCACTTACTTAGTGTGAAGAGGGATGTCTGATATGCTTGATTTTACCACAGAAGCCCTGGCCTCAACCATATGCTACTCATTCCTACTGAGCCTGTATGACAAATAATAAAATGCAGACAGGTCATGAAAACAATATGGTGTCTGCTTTTGGTCTTTCCCTTTTTTCCTTTTTTATTAATTCCAACCAAAAATACATCTCCTAAACTAAGCAGTTTTTTAAAGGGTTGAGAGAAAATGACAAGCAGGACTGTTCTGTTTAATATTGATGTATTGAATCCCTTTGATTCATTTGAATAAAGAGTGCTGCATAAATGAAATGTAAAATGATATCCTTTTGGCAGGAGAAAACTCAGCATCTTACTTTGAAAATGAGGAAAAATTACTTTCAGCTTTTACATTAAAAAAAGAAATTCTGCTTCCTTCTGGGACACTTGTATCAACCACTCTGACTTTACACCACCACCAGTTGGCCTGGTTATCTGTTAGGCTTCTCTGACACAGTATTTGCTGTAGTTGTTGAGGGCTATTCTATAAACTGGTAACCAAAATATCATATGATGCTACCATTTATGAAGAACAATTTGCTTGATGAATCTGAATAAATTAGGATTTTATTATAATTTTTCATTATGATAAGCAGACTGTTATTTCCAGTCTGGAGAAATCGTTTTGTTTACTTTCTTGCTTTCCTTCAGTTGTTGGCATCCATTTATTTGATAACAAATAAATTCTTTTGGAGTTAAAAAAAGAATTTTGGAAGTGACTAAGTTTGTAATTTTGATGCCTGTTCCAGTCCCATGCAACTTTTTAGAAATATTTTCCTCAAAACAGAATGTATCTGCCATATAGTCTGTTTGATTAAATTTTACACTCTGTATCAGGACTATAGTGGCTCATCTTTGACACACCTGATAATGCATTAACTACCAAGAGTACTCAACTTCATTTAAAATGTCAGTATGGGGTATCACAGCTGGTGTTCCCAGCAGTTATCTTCACTCAGAGCGTGATTGTTATTTAAGTGATACTATTATCATATTTATAAGGAGTCCCTGAAGCCCTGGGCAGCTCTGAGGAACCAGTTCGATGATGTGACAGGGGCTGTCCTGTGATTCTGGAGAATGAGATCCCAGCCTCTTTTAAGTAGTCCTTGCTACTCAGTTCACTCAATCCTTAAAGCATGGAAAGTTTTTGTTTTATTTTAATAAATTTTTTTAATGTTTATTTTTGAGAGAGATAGAGCATGAGCAGGGGAGGGGCAGAGAGAGAGGTAGACATGGGATCTGAAGCAGGCTCCAGGCTCTGTGCTGTCAGCACAGAGCCCAACGCGGGGCTCGAACTTTCGAGCCCCGAGTTCATGCATGACCTTTGCAGAAATGAGAGGCTTAACCGGCTAAGCCAGCCAGGCGCTCCAAGAAGGGTTTGGTTTTTTTTCCAAGAAAGAAAAGAACCATTTTTTACTTGGGAGTTGTGCAGGGAGATGTTTGCAGATTTCTCTCCTCTGCTCAGCGCTTATCTTATGCCTTTTGGGTTTTGATCAGGAGACATATAAAAAATTATTAACTTGAAAATGCTTAGAGTTATTTCAAGACCTCATAAGAGAGGAAGGCATGCATGATAGAAAAAGCAAAATAAAATATTTTGCCCTAAAATCAAATGCAATTTCCCCTGTCAACTCAATATATTATTTTTACTAGTTATATTTTATATAGATTGATAATATGAACCCTTTTCATTCCTAAGCAAATTAAATTATTACTTGCTTGGTTATTAATTGTAACTGTTATATATGATTATACAAGAGAAGTACACAGTTCCCTAAGGTTATGTCACTTCTCTGATCACTTGCCTCAGCTGGCCCAAGAGAACCCTAAGTTTCAATCTCTGACATTTTATGGTCTGACCACAATGCTGGCCCCATTTAGGGCTGGTTTAATTCAAAGCTAAGCAAGAGCTAACTACATAAACTAATAAAATGACCTACTAAAATCTGTTATGATATGAGCACATGTATTGCAGGAGAAACAGAATAGGTTACCATTGCTAACTGTAATCGTATCCCTAAAACTTTTACAATTATTTCATATAACACCCATCACCTTTGAGAAAACATAAAGACTCTTGAAATTCTTGTTTTAATTAGTCTATAGCAGAGGTTCTCAAACTTTAAAATGCATCAGAGTCCCCTCAGAGGCTTGTTAAAACAACAGAATGTTGGGCTCCACTTACTTCCAGGGCTCTGATTTATTAAGTCTGGTTGCAGTGGTGGGGGGCTGGGAATTTGCATTTCTGACAAGTTTCCTGTTAGGAAAACACACTTTGAGGTCACTGCTCTCTAGTTTATAATTGTTATCATGAGTTGTTAAATGGTCATTGTTAAGGCACTTCCTAGTATCTCTGGGACCTCATAGGGGAAGGGTGAAGTGGAAAGGGGATGGGGCGCCTGGGTGGCTCAGTCGGTTAAGCATCCGGCTTTGGCTCAGGTCATGATCTCACAGTTTATGGGTTCAAGCCCCGCTTTGGGCTCTGTGCTGACAGAGCCCAGAGCCTGTCTTCTGATTCTGTGTCTCCTTCTCTCTCTGACCCTCCCCTGCTCGCGCTCTTTGTCTCTCAAAAATAAATTAAAAACATAAAAAAAAAAAAAAAGAAAGAAAGAAAAAGGGATCGACAGGTAATGGAAATCTACTCAGTGGCCCACTTACAGCCCCACCTCTTTTCAGAGTATATCTGTCCTATTCTGTTTACTTAGAGAAAAGTGGGGATTTGTATGATTTAGGAAACAATTTACTCCTTAAAACCATTTAGCTTTGTGATGTTATTTTAAGGTCAGGCATCTGAAATACTTAGAGACCATTCCTGCTAATTTGATTTACAAACATTCATAACTTTTGGAAGAGATTAGCTAGATTTTCTCTTGGCAGTGGGTCATTTATTGTGTAAAATAATTATCCTAGAAACACACTTTTTAATAAACAGTAAGCATTGGGCAGTTCTTTAAGTTGACAGTTTTTTCTTTCACGCCACGTCCCAGGTCCCTGCCTTGCAAACTAAGAAGGATGGTTTTTATTTCTTAATCAAGTCTGATAGTTTCAAACTCATTGAAGTTAACCTGCATGGAATCATGAAAATGAATAAAGAACATTTTGTTTGTAGATTCCCCACAAATGCTTATGTTTAAAGAGAGAAAAATATATCTGCTTTACAAGATTTAGAAAGAAATACAGAGTGTAAAGCCTGTTCACCTCACCCCCTCCATTTCAGCCTGTCTCCATCCCTTACTGATGCCCCTAATTCATCTGTGTTCACCCTGGCCCATCTGAAGAGCCGTCACCCTGTTTCCTGGCTCTGATCCATTACATTGGTCAGAACGAGCTTCCTATCTGCATCTTTTGTTGTTTACAGGTAGAGTGACACATCCATCACATTTTAGATCTCATTTACGGAAGACTAATGACCACATGTGATGCCAGAAGGGGGCTATTGTGTTCTATTATTTAACAGGTCTGGAAGGCACGACCTGTTCACATATTCTCTTTTCCGTTTTGTGGCTGACTCTTACACCTACAATGTATCTTTGCATTGAAATATTACATATTTACTTTGAAGATAGAACTAATTTGGATGATTCAGACCAATAAATTTGGACATTAAAACTTCCCTTAGAAGGTATTTACTTTGCCAATATAAATACAATCATAATCTCCTCAAATTTAAGACATTGCCACAATTGGATAGAAGCAATAGGTGCAAATTTAAAGCATTCGTTTTTATGATGGACTGTGCAATATGTTACAGAATGTTACACTCCACAAAGACTGTAGACTCACACTGCAGCTAATGAGTCTGAAAGTATTATGTGTTTTTATTGGAAGCATGAATATTTCTTTTAAAGTAAGAAAGACCAATCACCTCATGTTGTCCATTTGTTTTGTTTTTTTAATTTATTCAATAATTATCAGTCATTTCCTCCCAGGCTGCAGTGTTTTATGAGATCCCTCATAACTGCAGAACACTTCCACCATCACCTACTTTGCTTTTTGATATTTTCTACCTGTTTTCATGATATGCTTCCCTACCTTAGGCAGTGATAAAATTAACAGTTTGACATCCAGAGTGATCATTTTTCTTAGCACATTTGCTGTACGCCGCGTGCTATTACACCCACTCCGTTTATCAGAACAGCCCATACTGCCAAAGGAGAGACCATGGTGGAGTTAACAGATTGGCAGGCACCATCCAATTTGAGGAAAATAAAAAGAAAAGCCAGGAATGTACTGTGCGGTGTGGCTCACTTGTGTCCCCTACCCATAAGTGGAACATAGCATGCACTTCCTCCACTAGCAGACCAGACACTGAAGAGCATATTAACTGTGTTCGTCATACCTGAAAGGAGGCATAAGTCTCTTGAATAGGAAAAAAATGGGGGCAACGAACAGTGGTATAACAGATCAGCATTGTACAAGCTTTAATGAAGCCATCAGAAGAGATCAGATTACTGAAAGAAATATGTAAATAAAAAGAGAGAAGACCCTAAGACAAAACCCTGAGGAAAAGCAATTAAGGGGTCACCAGAGAAAGGAGAGCCAGCAGACGAGAACAGGTAGCCTGGGGCATAGGGAGAAAATAAGACCGACCCTCCAGTAATGGAAGCCCAAAGAATAGTTTCCCAAAAGAAAGGTTAGCCATATCGAACAGAAATCAAGATAAGGACCAGCCACAGACATTAACATATGTCTAAAAATTAAGAAGCCAAATGACACTTCTAGAAAGCGTATCTCCCCACAGTCATTCCATGAAAACTGTATTGGTAGGTGATTATGGAAATGTTGGGAAACACATTGACCCTCCCCCCGCACAAGCTCCTTTGGAAATCTTCCTTATACCTGCCCTCCCATGGGTGATGAGGGAAGTAGGTCTTACTAGACATAGGTGCTGGTTCCTTCTGAAAGCAAAGAACCATTCTCAGTTCGCTACTTAGACAACTGTGCATTAACTCAAATGGGAGGTGATGCTTCCACGCAGTCCGAAGTTCTTCACTGAGCCCTGCAGTCATCCGAGCACACAGTGTGTGGTAGTGAACAAACTACGTAGTGTTGAGGAGCATAAACCTACTGCAGAAGCAACAGCAGAGGGAGCCAGTGTAAGAACTAGAACCTGACTGCATTGTGGCTGTGTCATGTGGGGCTACCCAGCTTGTCCCTTAGTGATTCTTGAGAGTGTCACGTGATTATGTGACAGATTTGATATTCTACAAATTATTGAATTTCATAATTATCCTCTAACATTGCAATTTTAATGTGTAACTAATTTTTGGAACTGCACTAAAAGAGTTTTATGTTTATTCAAGTTACTGTTGATAAATTCTTGTTAATAATAATTGCACCACTTACTGAGAATACAATATGGGCTCCCCACTGTGCCAGCTTCTTCATTAACATAAAATCTAATCTTCACAACAGTAATATGGGGCAGGTATTATTGTTTCTGTTTTGAAGATGAGGTAGATGAGACTCAGTCTTAATTTGCTTAAGTTGACACAGCAAAAAGTAATGAAGGTATGTCTGTCTGACACAAAATCATGTTCTTTCTTTTGTACAATGTTGGTTCAAGAGCCTGTCATTTCTGTATGTTCAGTACTTCATTCCCTCAAGTCATTGGGAGGTGGTGATTGTGTGCTGTTTCTCTTAGTTTAGTGATAAGGTGATTTATTAAATTCATCTTGTCTAGAAAAAGTAGAAGTGGCGTATACCAGAGAAAAATTAGCTAGAAGAAAATATTCCAGACTTAGAAAGATTGAGCCCCATTTAGTCAATTTTCTTTTTTAAAAAAAAAGGGGTTTGGGGGTGCCTGGGTGGCTCAGTCAGTTGAGCATCCAACTTTGACTCAGGTCATGATCTCTCGGTTTTAGTTCATGAGTTTGAGCCTCACATCGGGCTTTCTGCTCTTGGTGCAGAGCCCACTTTGGGTCCTCTGTCCCCCTGTCTCTGTCTCTCCAACACTTAGGTGTGCTGTCTCAAAAATAAATAAAAGAAAAAGTTAGTTGGGATGAATAGTTAAGAACTGTTAAACATCATAATACCTAGGAAGAAAATGTACTTAGAAGTTTCATAAACCAGACCCTGCTAAATGGCCCCGGTAGCTTAGTAAATATTTGCCTTGACAAAGACCTCTTATTCAGCGGATATTGCAGGGAGGATTGCCTTCAGCAGCAAGCTCCCAGACTCTCCCAGAGCTGCCGGCTCCACAGAATCCTCGGTGGGATTTGGGGTCACCTGTGAGGATATAGTCAGCAGGCAGGACTGTCTCCTAAACTGAACTGAGAAATACTTCTATCTTAAACTAAGAAAGAAATCAGAATCATGAAGAATATGAAATGTTTAGCCATAGCTAGCTGCTGTAATGATGACGGAACTTCTTCAGGAAGAATACTTTAAAGATCCTTAAGAATGTATGCCCTCAGCTTTTTACTGAGTTAGGCTAGAGATTGAAAATGAAGTTTTCATATAAAAATGAGAAAGGACATTGCAGTTCATTATTATCAGTGCCTAGCCACTGTTTGGCCAAATTTGCAAAAAAACAGCAGTAGATATAATGTTGAATATGTTGTGCCTCAACATAAGCCTTAACTGTATAACTTTTTTAAATTTTTTTAACATTTATTCATTTTGAAAAAGAGAATGTGAGTGGGGAAGGGGCAGAGAGAGAGGGAAACACAGAATCCGAAGCAGGCTCCAGGCTCTGAGCTGTCAGCACGGAGCCCAACAGGGGACTCGAACCCACGAAGGGTGAGATCATGACCTGAGCTGAAGCTGGACGCTTAACCGACTGTGCCCCTGCAAATCTTGTTTTAAGGGATACAGTTTAAAGCCTGGAGTGTACAAGATAATACTCTTCTCATCAAACAGCTATCCAAGCCACACCTGGGTTTTACTACTATTTTTGAGGTTTCAGAATTATGATCCCAAGTATGATACCTTTACAGTTATTTGATACTTGGTAACAATGATGGTCTCATAAGCTAATAAAAAAGTTCCTGAATGTCTATGAGTGACAAACAAAGATTCTGACGACACAATTAAAATCCTTCATATGAATTATTTTCAATACAGATTTCTTCGAACACCTCGCAGCTGGGCGGTGCGGAACCCGTGAGACGCTGTGGAAAGTCTGCACTCTTTCAACTGGCAGAGGCAAGTTTCTAAGACTATATGGAGATAAGACCTGCAGAGGTGCAAGAAGCTCACCATAGCAATGTTCTTTAAACTGTACCCACCCCCCTGTGACTATAAAATGTGTTGTTATATCTCATTTTCTACCATGAGAGGGTAAAAAGGAGTTTTGCCACTAAAAGTCATTAAGTACTGGAAAAGGGTATTCAAGGAAACAACAGACTCTTTTTTCACACGTTAGTATTGTCAAATAAGGTCAGTTTTTGTCTCAGATTTACGAAATAAGTCCAGCCTGAACCCAGAAGAACAGCCTGGGTCATTGTTCTCTTCTCTGATTCTTTTATAGCATCTGTAAATTCCTACAAGACACTACTTTTAAACCAGGTGGTTGATATTTTAATTGGGGGGAGTTTTGTTGTTGATTTTTTTTTTTTTTTTAGTGAAGAACTCAAATGACTCAAAATCTGGTTTTATAACACCTGTAAGTTCTACATGTCGCGACATGGATATAAAATGTGCTTTCCTACATCTGTGAGGGACAGACAGCCCTCGCTTGGTGGGGGCCGGTTGGTGAGAAAGGTGCGAGGCAGTTGTTGCTGGGGGCCAGGCACCTACCAGGCTTTGCTCTGCCTGCCTGCAACTGCTCTGCCTTTCTTCTGGGAAAGAAACACCTTTAGCGCCGGGACGCTGTAGTACCCATCTTCTCTTCTGGTAAGACAAATTAGGAGGCACAGAATGTGTGACCAGAAATCTCTTACATTAAACTTTTTCTGTTCTCTCATTTTTGTGGCTTCCTTCCAGTGAGTTCCTTCTGAGTGTTCTTTTTTTTTTTTCTTTTTCTGTGAATGGTATGTTCTTTTTGTAAATCTTTTGTAGTTTGTTGAATTTAATGGGACAACCTACCGTCTTCTAAATTTTATGGTAGCTTATATCATTAAAATCTAGGAGTTCTAAACACGTTTAAATTAAGCTTTTAACATCTACCCAGATCCACATTAGAAATTAAAAAAAAAAAAAAGGCCTAAGACAGTAAAGAAGTATATTAACAGTGGAACAAATGAACCCTTTGTTGTCTGACATTAAGCTGACATGCTTCTTGTAAGACAAAATCAGACCCAGATAGAGGTCTGCAAATGACTAGAAAACCTCCAAAGACCACAGGGAATAGTTTTAAAAAGGACTGAGTGAGTCAGTGGCAAGTACTACTTTAGATAGAACTGAAATGATATAAAGATCTGGCAACAAGTGTGCCTTCGGAGTTAGAGCAAACAAATTTTAGTGAACAGAGGCACTGTGAGGTCATGAGTTTATCTGGTATTTTTAAGGCCCTATGGATTGGCAAGACAATGTATTTTAAAGAAGTGATTATTTTTCTTAAATAATATGAATGTATGACTCTCTCTTGTGTATGTGTGTGCACACACCCATGCGTGTGCACACATATATACAAATGTATTCATAATACATATGTACCAATACTAAATGGTAAAACAAGCTAACTTTCATGTTAATCTTTCTTTATGAAACAATTTTATATTAGAAATGTATGGACCTTTGAGGTAATTTACTGTGGAGGGTGCTAGAGATAGGATTTTTGTCTTCTCATTTTTTTTTCTTTGGCATAATAGTCATATAAAAAAAGGATTCCCTATTAAATCAGAGCTCATTAAAAAGAACATTCTTCCAATTTGTAGGGATGCATCCCAAATATGAAACAGATGCTATGGTTTAACAGATGTTTGAATGCTGGTATCATAATTTTAAAGGGGTAAAATGACTGCATTAAGCCTATTCCAATTATAGCAAATCAGCTTATACTCAGACTTAGTTTCTTATAACATCCGAGTAAAAATATATGCTTTTGATAAAACAAGGTTGCTAAAAAATAGTTTACCAAGAAAATCCTCTAACATTATTTGCACCACATGAATATGATGCCATAATGCTAATAGACTGTGTTTTAGAAATAACATTCTAAATCCTTTCCAGTTTCTAATTAAACATAAATTTGTGCACAATGGATTAATCAGCATCTCCAAATAATCACCAATAGAAATATGCTTCAATTTTTTTATTCCATATGTATTTAATAATAATTTTTCTTAAACTGCATATAATATTTATTTCGGGTGCCTCTTCAAATAAGTGTAACAGGATATGGAGGAAGATTTTTTTCCTCTTGCTCAGAATTGGTGCTATTATCTGAAATATGAAAGAAAGCTTTAAATTCATACATTTCAAAAGGAAATCTACCAGTAAGCCATCTTCAATTTGGGCCGATCCTTCTCTTGGGATTTATAAAGAGATGGTCTAATCCAGCTACTACCCCATGCACCCCTCCAGGGGCCCTCTCATTCCTATCCCAGCCCCCAAGTCATTTGTGGGAGGTGGGGGCTATCAGAAACTACTCAGTCATCTGGAATATTTTGGTTTTCCTCCCTCTTCTGAAGAGGCAAGGAAGGAATTGCTTTCTACTCTTCCTCCTTGCTCCCTGTCAAACAAAGTGAAAGCAGCTCCAAGAGAAAATTTGTTCCCTATTGGGGTGTATCTGTAAGAGGTGTCTTCTTATTCTTTGATGAGAAGCAAGAAGTGTTTTAGACATAGACTTATTGCTGTGCCTTTTACCTGTCTGACCAGGTGAGGAAAGAGCTGGAGGAAGTTGGCAGCAGAGAGAGTTTTGGAATAGCCTGCTATACTCTCGTTTTGGCACTGTAAAAATGCATGAGTTTTCCACGGGTGAAAAATAGAAAGTAGTTCAGTGTGATCAGGCAGGAGGCCATGGGACAGTTGTGGGAGGACGGGTTGCAGGGAGCAGTCTTGGGACAGTCTCTCTCATTAGGAAACATACACTAGAGACAGCTTTGCTCCAGGGCACTGATGAGCTCCCACAAGTAGAAGTGATGTTCAGTCACTTCACCAGTACAGCTGTCCTGGTGCTAACATTACCCAGTACTTCCCATTGTTAGTAAAAAGACTGTGACCCAAACCCCTGGAGGACCCGTGCTGCAATTTCCCCAGCATCCCTGGGCTCCCCTGATCCTTCCACAGTGGGTCTGCAGGACCACATCCCTTCTGATCAGTTTGCATCCCTGCCTCTTAAATAATTTGTATATTATCCCTGCCCTTGGCATCCCCTGACAAGGTCAATCAGTCTTGTGTACTGTTAGCAGGAACAGATTGAAAAAGACAGGCATAACCATGGGCAGCTAGTTTTGCCTCACTGTTTCTTCTGTTTTCTACAGCAGAAGCTTTAGGACTTGTGAAGGAAAGCGCGAGCAACCAGCCAGGAACTAACTTCCCCTACCCCACCTCCGTTCCTACAGGCTGACATGGGGAAGGCTGAATAGTAGACCTCTCAAAAGTATGGGGCTGTAGCTGGCAAGAACTGTCATCTTGGTGAGAAGCAAGAAATATTTTAGGCATGTACTTATTGCTGTGCCCTACACCCACTTGAGCCAGCAAAAGGAAAATTGTAGGAAGTTGGCAGCAGACACAAACAGACTTGTGTTGGCCTGCACTCTTGGTTTTGGCATTGTTCTATTTCTTGGGACCCCATAGCCAGGAGATGCCCTGGGGAAGGCCCTGCATTAGGCATTTGATTGGCATTTTAAGCTGGGCAGATTTTTAATAGCTGTGAGTGACCTGACAATTCTGGGATCTGTTCCAGGTATTTTTCAGGAATCTACTCCAGCTAGGAAGGGAGTTGGTATAGTGCTGCTGAGGTCAGGGAATTGAGGGGGAAAAAAATACAGTCCTTTATGTTTGAACCTCCATGAGGTTCATACTGTTCAGTTAATCAGTTGCTTAATTGGTGCAGGTACTGTAATGTGTTTCCTTTCATTTTGAAATTAATTAGGTCAGGCCACATAAAGACTAGCAAAGCATCCCCCTGGAGATGATTGTGTATTGTAGCTGCTATATAGTTGGAGGACACACCGAGACACCTTTACCTGTATATTTTAGCAAAGAAAATTCTACACCTAAAGATTTCTGGTATCAAAACTGCTTAGTATAATAATATACATAGTTGATTCATTTATTCCAGTAAGCACTAATTTTTGAGGATCTATTCCATGTCCATAACCATGAGGCTGCTTAAGTTCCCTGCATATGGATATATGAACAGTGTTTCTCATGGTAGGGTAAGCCTTGAACCTTGTATGGTCAGTGGTATGAGCACACTTAACCTCCAGGTGTGGATTTGGTATTGTAGAGTTGCCACGAGAGGCTGGAGCATATGCCTAAAAATATTATTCCTTGGTTTTACTTTTCTTTTTCTGAAATAATTTTATGTGTTCTTTAAAATAGTCTAAATTGTAATAGCAGAAAATCAGTTGTATTATCTAACCTAAGGTAATAATGACTTTAATTATCTGCTGTGTGGTAGGCACTTTCGTAAGTATTTTATATTTACTTATTGAATTTCACACACATTCTCTGAGATAGGTGTCATCATCATTCCTCTTTTACACATTAGGAGACAAAAAGGCAGAGAGGTTTTGTGACTTGCCTAAGGTCATGTGGACAGGAAGTTAGAGCCTTGGTAGAAACCCAGGCAGTCTGTCTCCACAGCCCAGGCTCTTCCATACTGGGCTGTTCTGTCTCCTTGTTTTAGATGAATGTAAAAGACTCTGCAAGTTGCTTGTTATAGGACTTTGCGTATTATAGAAGGTTCTATGGAAGACAGCTTACTCCTACACATATATGTGTATGGCTGAATAAGATGACAGATTTTTCAAGACTGCTGTCAAAGAAATGGAGCTGATATTTCCTTTTTAAAAAGTGTCTGTACTTTTGAAACTGCCAAGATACATCTTACACCCTTAAATAAGTAAGTGCCTGTTTGTGAATATACTTTGGAAGATATTGAGAGGAAATTGTGGTGTATGACTCCTGTCCTCCAAGAACTTCTTCTCCAGTTGCAGAGAGATAAGATCTAAAAAGTTAAGGGACGAGAAATAAAGGGTGCAAATGGTTTCACAGGGAACCGTGCAGTGAAATGACAAGGCTCTCCTTGTGACGGATGATGATATACAAAGTAAATTTGTGAAGCCGAGGAAGGGGGAATCAATACTAGCAGGAGTGTCCTGGGGACCCAGCACAGAGAGCACGAATAGGGTTCTTGATTAAGGAGTTGTTGAGAAACAGGGGTTGAAACCCCCAGCCTTTGGGCCTCATTTAACTTGCAGAGATGCTTTTTGGGGGGCATCCAGTTAGTTGACCTGTATTATATTTTACATTTCAATTAGTGGCTAATATTTTTTAAGTGGAGATTTTAAACAAATGTGTTTGTATGACTTCTCATGAAAATTTAGAGAATCTGGAGACACTGGTCCAACCTTCCCACATGAGAATGGTTGGTCAGGGCCGATAGTGCCTGCCCCGAGAGACACCGTCATTGTGCTCTCCTTTCATTCCAGAGCCCTGGCTCCGTGGCTAGCAGCCCCTGCCAGCATCCACCTGCCCTCGTGCTGCTCCCTCTTTTATACCCACACACAGTGCAGATTCTGACCTGCATAATCAAATGGAGAGATGAGAGAGATACAGCAAATGGAAAAAGGGGTAGAGGCAGGAGGTGTGAGGTAGGCGGATGACGACTAGATCAGACGGGCAGGAGTAGTGGGCTGCACTAGGAGACTTGTGGAAGGTGGAATGTGGCTGCAGTCAGAAGCGGGAGAGTGTTGTGTGAGGCAGAGAACCTTGTGCTTCAAGACCTTGAGGAGCAAGTAAGGATTTAGGGCAGGAGCATGCAGTGGGAAAGCAGACTTCCTTGACAGCTGTGTGTAGAATGGAGTGGAAAACTTCTGGGGATATCCAGGCGTGAGCAATAAGAGCCAGGATCGGGGAGAGGAGGTAGAAACAGACACCAGGGATGTTACAGAGAATTTAGTTGGATTCCATGATTGAGTCCCTGTGCGAGGCAAAGGGAAAGAGGACTTGGAGATGGCCCCAGCTCTGAACTTGAATGCACAGGAGAAAGAATGGAAGTTCAGATCCCAACTTCAGGAAGCCCGGATGTTTGTGAACAAAGAGGAAGCCCTACCAGCAGAAAAAAAGTGAAAGATGCCGAGGGTGAGGACAACTGAAGAAATCCAGGACTGAGAAAATCCACAAGAGAGAGGGTCATTTAGGTAAACAGTCGAGTTCGGAAAGCCAGAGGCCTGTATTCTCTGAGCACAGAAGGAAGAAAGGCAGAAAGCAGTCCCCACAGGGTTGCTGAGTTAGGTCTGTGGTACCCATTATCTGAGTTCTATTTCCTTATTTCAGTTTATGAAACTAGTTATGTGTTAAGGTTAACTTGGAGGTAGGGTGCTGGATTTCTCCGCAGATATTCCTACTCCTCATGTATAAAAAAGCAAGATAGCAGATCTGGTGCTTCTGAAGGAACTGGAAGAGTAAAACCCTGTTAAAAAAAGATGATGACATTTTCAGACACCTTGGCTCTCTAGTTTTCCTTACATTCTAACTTGCAGTAAACTCTTATAATTAAAACAAAATGGGTAGATAAAGATAAAGTTATTCTAATATCTATAAAAATTAAGTCCTGGGAAGGATGTTGACTTATTTTAAGAAAGCTGAATTTTGATAGAATTGCAGAGATTATGTACCACATTGGAAACCGTAGGAAATGCGACCCATCCAATCACATTGGCGTTCCCCACCACGACCAGGATGGGCAGTGTTTGATGGAGGTGGCCCCGTTTCAGTTTCCTGCATGTCCTCACGTGCTGTTGTCCATACAGTGTCCCCACTTCTCATCACAGGCCCCGGAACCCGGACTCGTGGCACACAGTGCTCACTTCAGCCAGTCCTATGCTGCTGTCATATAAATGAACTGTAATATTTATAATATATTTGAAGGGGTCTTTTTTTGAAACTGGTATATTTCTTTTCATAGCTTTATAGGCAGAGTTGTGAGTCATTTTTAGAAAACTCCCATCCTAAAACTTTTCATTTCATTCTTCATTGCATCAACCTATTTTTGGAGGAGCTGAAATATAGGAACTCTCCTAATGACTTCCTTTAACACTTCTGGGGGAGACTTTAATAGATGGCCTATAGAACAAAGGCCACCCCACCCCATCCCAACTCTTCAGGAGGGGTATAATTTCTGAAGAAATCATGAGTAAAGAGAACCATTTAAGCCACCTTTTCACCTAGTCGTGTTTCCTCAAACCAAATAGAAAACTGCTTAATATGCTCAGATTTCAGTGTTGAGAGATGCTTGGACCACTGTTCTGTGACCAGTTATCTTTTATAATAAAGAAAATTGAATTTTCTTAGCAACAGTCCTATTCTTTATTCTCTGAAAGCATCAGGCAGTGTATGTTTATGGCAAAAACATTCTGGTTTTATTTAATTATGGGAGAAGTGCACATCTTGGAAAACACTGCTAAATGTCATCCTAGGGTTATGTCTACACTGTTTTGGCAGATAATAAGCCAGTACAAAATGATTGTAAACATACCTTGGCCACAAAACATCTATTTTGTACTAAAAGACAAAGATTTTGAAATTGAAACTTCTTGATTAGTGTCAGTGGGTCTGTTTTCACACTGCCTTGTTTTTAATCGAGCTGGCTCCTTTACAATAGACAATGAGAGACAAAAGATAATTAAGAGTGAAAATATTGTACATTTTGGAGCAACTTACCCATTTCTTTGTATCAATAAAAGGGCATCTGCTTCTGTGGTATTATTCTTATCTAGTACACATGATTAATTATTTTTCGCTGGTCATTTCACTGTCTTTTATAGCAGAACACATTAAAGAAATGAATCGATATCTTAACATTTGTAGAAAGGAATACATTTTAAAATGTCTTTGATTCAAAGAGATAAAAGCTTGTTGCAACACAGATTTATTAGTCTCTGTAGTCCCCCATAACAAACCCTGAGCCACTGGCACAATCGTACCTGAACTGAAAATGGCAATCTCCTTGAGCCCAGGAACATAAAATATAATCCCTCCACTGCACATTTTATCTCACCTCTTCAATATTCCTACTGAGATTTGTCTTTCTAATCATTTTGAAGAGAGTGATTTTTATACGTCTGTCCAAGATGCGCATTCTTAGGAATCTCCAGTTTCAACATACTCATTGTCATTTTTCTTTTGGGGGTAAGTTACATTTCTTCCAGCTCATCATTGTCAGGCCGTTCTGACTACACAAAAACAGTGGGAAACTTCAGTAGGGTTTCAGTTATCAGAAGGAAAACTACAATATTGGTGATTAATTTTCTCTGGTGCTCTTGGGAAGCATAAGGAAGGACAGTGTGAATGGTAATCTAGGCCAAGCAGTAGCATGGTCCTAATTATTAGCATTGTTTTTTATAGACTTGTAAGGTAACTTTCTTGGTATGAATCAGACTGCATTTTAGACTCCTCAGTTACCTCCAAACTAATGAACCATTTAATTCAACACAGTTATCTGTGAAATGCTTGCTTTTTGAAAGGTACTAGGATATATTCTTGGAGGAGAGTACAGAGGTGAAAAGGATCCATTTTGTGCCCCCTGAGTTACGGTCATAAAAAATATGGTGTCTGAGGGAATAGACTATAGATATCAAATATTTATGTCATGCATTTGATTTAAAACGTTAGTATTCTGACTTCTTTGAATACAGCCATGGGAATTCCCTCTAGAAGGTGTCCTGCAGACATTTTATATCCTCACTCTTAAAGAAGGTTATTGTTCAATTTAAAATAATAATAGAAAAATAAGTTGTCATTTACTAAGGCATATTCTGTTTCAAGGCTTGATTAACAACCAACCCTCTATTAAGGGCAACTTGACTAATTAATAACAGACATTGAGTTGGTGCTTCCCACACACAGTACAGTTTTATTCACCTGAGTTCACACTGATTTATGTTCCTCTGTGTCCACTGTGTGCTTATCTGTATGCATTTCTGTGCATGTGAACAGAATGTAGTTTGTATCCACTTTCATAAGCCCCACTAACGTTAGTTGGTAAGTGCACTCAAAAGTAGATGAAAGTAGGGGTGCCTGGTGGTGCCTTAGTCAGTTAAGCACCCTACTTCAGCTCAGGTGATGATCTGATGGTTCATGGGTTCTAGCCCCACGTTGGCCTCTGTGCTGACAGCTCAGAGCCTGGAGCCTGCTTTAGATTCTGTGTCTTCCTCTCCTTCTGACCCTCTCCTGCTCACACTGTGTCTCTGTCTGTCTCCGTCTCTCTCTCTCTCTCTCTCTCTCTCTCTCTCTCTCTCAAAAATAAAACATTAAAAAGAAAATTTTTTTTTAAAATAAAGTAGATGAAAGTAGATGTTTGTACCCAGTAGTAGAACTAAGTTTAACTCAGTTTAACTATTTAATGAGTAGCTTCTTGAAAGATAACTGATTTTAGATCTCCTGCATCTAATTTTGTTTTTTATGTTTTTTCCCCCAATTATAGAATCATTCACCTCTAGAATGAAAAAAAATAAAAGCAAAGTACTTAGTGTACCAGGGCCGTGACGCACTGCCAATGATATCCATAGGACTAGTACTACATCAGTAGCTAATATTCTATATGGCACAAAGCTGCCAGGGAGTGGCTGTCAGAATACATTTATTCTTGCTCTGTACTGGGCACTAGTTTAAGTGCTGTACATGTCCAATTCATTGAACCTCACAGTATTCCTATGAAAAATACTGTGAACATCTGTGTTTTATAGATGGGGAAACTACGGCACAGAAAGGTTTATAGAAAAGGAGCCGATCAGAGGCAGAGTCAGTGTGTAGTCCCAGACAGTCTGGCTCCAGCATCCCTCCCTTTTGGAATAGCTTCTCAACATAGGATTTGCTCACATCTAAGACTAATGGCATCTTCTAAGAGTTACTACGTCCATAGCTATTCCCAAGTTGTTTATCTTATGTGGAAATATAGACTATTAATTCCTAGAGACTTGAGAATTATTTCTAATAATAAACTGTTTGATCTCATGGAAAAGAAGATAAAAACTGGGTGCTTTCTCTGCATGAGTCTGTTTTCCCTGCATGCCAGTTCACATCCTTGGAGGCCGTAGACTGCCTTTTCCCACTGCCTGTGCCCACTGATTTCCAGCTGGGTCCTGCCAGTGGGAGACTGGTGGGAAGATATGGAATAGGAGGAAGAGAGTGGCCAGGATGTACAGGGAAGAGGTGAGGAGGGGTAGGGACAAAGCAAAGGTAACATCTCTTTCGCGTGTTGAGCTCCACTGGTTGGGCCTACCATGGTTCCATCTTCCTCTCGGGCCTTCCCCCATTTGTTTCCACTGTTGCTAATCCCTGGATTGCCTCACCAACCTCCTGTTTGGGTGTCTCAGCTCTTCGTGACCTGGATAACCAACCTGTTCCCTACATTAAATTCCTTCTGCTAGATATGCTTTAAGTTGTTTCTGTTTGCCTAGCTAGACTGTAATATAAGCCATTTTCATTTTATATTTGGTACGGTTATAAAATTGGCTGAGAATGCTGTTGGCATACCATGTCCAGATTTCAGCAAGAGTTTTGACAGATAATCTTATGATGTCCTTATGAACAAAACTGGGGGAATTTAGATTGGATTATAAAACATTCTTAGATTGCTGAAGTTTATTAATGCTTATATCAACCTGATGAAAGGGCTTTAAAAGTCTGCCAGAAGGCTCTGTCCTTAGCCATGTCCTATTCAACATTACCAAAGATTTGGATGAAGACATAAAATGCAACTTTATCAAATGTGTCCGTAACACAGAAGCTGGAAGGTAATGTAATTCAGAGTTGGAAAGGATAAACTTTGTAAGGAAAAATGGAAAATCTCACAGCTAAGTACAAGAAATAACGTACATTATAGAATGGGAGAGACCAAGCTTCCCAGCATATTAGGTGGGTAAAGAAATTCAAGATTTTCATTGACCACCAGCCCAGTACAGGCCAGAAGTATGTTTTGTTTTGTTTTACAGTGCCGGGGGGAGCTCCATCTTTGGGCCCATTAGAAGATAAGTATGTCCCTGTTAGCCAGCAAGTACACAGTTCTACGTCTCATCTAGAGCATTACAGGAAAGCTAGGAACTTACTCTGAGAAAGATATTGCTAACTCCATGTTCCCTGGCCCTTGTAAAGCTTTATGCGTAAAGTGTTGTGTCCGCACACATTTATTCACTTTTGCATCACAACAACCCAGTGGAGCATGTACTGTTACCCCAGTTCTCAGCCTTTATTTCCTCATACGGATTCAAGTCAAAGCTACATAACTCACTGTGCTGTAGCCTTAGGCAAGCACAATGGTACTTGGTCTTGAACCCAACTTACTTCAAGAAAGCCCAGCTCTCACTTCAGGATGCCATACTGCATTTAGGTAAGAGAGGCCCAACTTCTGAAAGGTCGGGAAGGCTTACGTGTTAAAGGAATGGGGATATTATGTCAGGAGTAGAGACTTATGGGAAAGTAAGACCTATCTCCCAGGATTTGAGAGTCTGTCTTATGAGAGAAAGCAGATTACTTTATGTGACTTCAGGGAACAACTAGTATGATAGTTTTTTTCCTCAAAATTTTAAATATTTCAGAGAGAACTACTCTAATACGGTCAGTGTCTTTGTGCAGAAAGTTAGATAATTAAGTCTTGGGAAAATTGTAGTAAAGTGAATTTCTACATGGAGAAAAATGTTAAATTAGATTACCTAATATGACATCCAGCTCTGAGAGTCTGATTTGTGTTTATTTGGGTTTTTGGTTAGTGAGATTTATGATTTGTAGTTTTTGACTCAGAGTTATTTGTTTTATTTTTATAGTTTCACTTCCAGCAATATAATTGTTTTTCTTATAATTTAGGATTAACATACTCTGTTTGTGGGGGGAAAAAACTTTTAAGAGCTCAAAACAAGGAAGTAAAGCATGACTAGTGCCTGGTGTAATTACCTCCACAAGAAATATTATGCTATTTCCTGGAATGTGTCCCCAGAGTGAATGTCTGCATTTGTTCCATTTCATTTCTAGCTGTGGAATCCTATCAGGGGTGATGAGGAGAATCATTTTGAAATATATTGAAGCAGAGAATGGAGTTTGCAAAGTATTATTAGGTTTGCTCAGAGGAACCTATGCAAATACAAACTGTTGGCATGCCACTATAAAACCCAGTGCCTGCTTGGGACATGGCTCCTGCAGGGACTTATTAAAGGTCGCCAGAGTGACAGTAGCTGAAAAACCATAAAATTTACCTTGAGGATGCCTTTCCAGTCTTCTTTCCAGAGCTAGTATTGTCTCTGCTCCCATGTGGGATAGTTCTTCATGAAGGGCTAGGATGATTGAGAAAGGAAAATAAAAATTCAAAATCAATGCAAAAACAGCGCATTCTCCAATGAGAATAAAATATGCAGGGAAGATTAAGTGTGTCAGTGTGTCAGAATTAAAATAGCGTTTTTGCTTTGATCTTACTTCTGGTAAGTGTTTGCTAAAGGGGAGTTCTTAGTCTTCATAACTACTTGCTAAGGTCTAAAAGTTAACTTACATGATTTCCCAAAAAAGATAGCTTTATTATGAACCCATACTATTTCAGATCCTCCCTGTGAATAATCTAAAGAGCTGGGTGCTCTTGTCATGTTCGTTTTTTTTTTTTAAACTTGCATGATCTGCCTCCTCTCACCCTTCTCCAATTTCTTCTCAGACTTACCAATTATAATTCTCACAGAAAGATTTGAGATGCATTGAAAATACTAAGGGGAAAAATGAAGTTAAAGAGGATCTCCTATTTAATTGAATCTCTTATCTATTTAAAAAATGAGTTTTAGGGGCACCTCAGTGGCTTAGTTTGGTGTCCGACTCTTTCAGCTCAGGTCTGATCCCAGGGTTGTGGGATCAAGCTCCATGTCAAGCTCCACGTCAAGCTCCATACTGAGCATGGAGCCTGCTTAAGATTTTCTCTCCCTCTCTCTCTCTCTCTCTCTCTCTCCCTCCCTCCCTCCCTCCCTCCCTCTTCCTCCCTCCCTCCCTCTCCCTCTCCCCCTCTCCTCACCCCCTTTCCATCTCTCTCCCCTCTCCCTCTCTCTTTGCCCCTTTCCCCTGTTTGCACTCTCTCTAAAATTAAATTTCATTTAAAAAACTTTTAATGAGTTTTATAGACATTAACATTTCTGACAATTTGCCATTTGACACAATGGCAAAGTTTTTTTAAGATATCAATTTCCTAACTTATGTGCTTGATTTGGGGGCTCAGCAAAACCCAATACTCTTTTTCCTCTAAGTAGTTAATACAAAATAGGTAAAATGAGTAATGGAGAAGAACTCCTGTTCTGCCGTGGCCTAATCGGCGTTGTCAGCCTCATGATGAATCCTCAGGCAGACAGGAGAACTTACTGGTCTTCGTATTCTTTTTATTTTGGGGGAGAGTTCCATAAATCAAGGCATTTACTCTAGGCCAGCAGTGTTTCACCTGCTGGAGCTTGTGCTGCTGGTCTTTCATCCACTTCAGGCATCTGGTGGCAGGCCTGCCTGTGGCGGTAGAAGGGTGCCGGAGGTCCAGTCACGTCAGCTGCCATTTTCACGCCGGAACGACAGTGCCAGGTCTCCACAGCTCCTCTTTTCATCATGACTTTACCACAGAAGGAGCAGGTGCCCTCAGCATGCTGGCTCATTTCCATGTACTTTATACCATTTTCCTGAGAGACACAACACTAACAGGTCCCGTATTGACTGATCATTCCTACCTTCTTGATGCATTTAACTGTGTCCCCCCAAGCTAAGTCTGAGCCCAGAGAATGATCTTTGGGGTCCTCCCATGGGGCCTGGCACTTGGGAGCCTTTCAGGGAATGTTTATGAATGAAAGTCCACATATTGAAAATAAATTCTACAATAAGCTGTAATTTCCCCTTTCAGAAAATAGCTTTAGATTGAATTTTTGAGGTACCTAGGAGCCAGATAGGAAGATGGCAAGTGTTTCCTGTAAGGTCCTCTGTGTGAAGTTTGGGGAGTTCTAAAATATAACCAGATTGCTGCCAGATGTGTTTGGTATTCAGAATTTTTCAGATTTTAGAAAAATGATATAGTACATGCGTCTTAAGCTATGCAGTTAATTCCCGCAGGGCATAATGCAAATGCATGAAGATGCTGATAGCAAAAGCATATGAATAGTCACGTTACATGTGAATTAAGATGTTAAGCAATTTCATATTAGTTCTGGTCAGAATTTGCAGACCAGTAAGTTCAGATTAGATCAATCCTGCCATCAAATGAGTTAAAACAAAAAACAAAAAACACCACCATTTAGCTTTCACTGCTTCTGTGGTTCTCCGGTTATCTGTCAGCATCTGAGGCCTGTAACGCTTTTTTTTTAATTACCCAGAATCTTCTGTAGTTATTTAACAAATCATCATCTCATTTCTAATTTCAGTGGGTAAGTACAAAATGTTGCTATTTTTCTTGTTTCCCCAAGAAAAAAGAAAAGGTAAACATCTAAACAGTCAGTATTGCCATCAGTATAGCATCTCACTTAAAGCTCACAGAATCCTCTGAGACAACTGTTCTTGCCATCCTTTTTATTTTACAAAGACAGCAGAGGAGTAAACAGTGAAATGTCTCATTTTAGGCCACCGAGTTAGCAAGTAGCAAAACTAAGGCTCAAACCCAGGTCTTTCAACTCTAGAGCCCATCTGCTTTCTACTGAATTCATGTTTGCATAGAAAAAGCTTCTGATGAAGCTGGAAAATGAGAATTTGGGTTTGTGCTTGTCTGAAGCTTAATGAATTTATCATGTCTACAGCCTTTTTAAATTTTCCGTCATTTAAATTAATTTGGCAAAAGTGGACTGATTATTGTAAAGTTTGTTTTGATAACTTTTTAAGTGGAATAGCCTCATAAAGTTTAAGCTAATTTCAAGTGTAGAACAATAAGAATATTTTTTGTCGTTCTCCCATTTTTGTTTAAACCATTTAGATGTGTCTGGCATCTGAGGGGGTTAAAATGGAGGAATCAAAGATAATGAAGGCAAAAGAATCAGATGGTGGAAGAATTAAAGAATTGGAGAAGGGAAAGGAACAAAGAGAAATAAAAATGGAGAAAACAGATGAAGCCAGGCCACAGAAGGAAGCAGACTTTGAAAAATCAGCTAAGGAAAATGTAAGAGATTCTAAGGAACTAAGAAATTTTGAGGAGCTACGAATGGATGAGGCAATGGATATGAAAATGGAAGATCCCAAAGAAATTAAAAAGGAAGAACTAGAAGATCAAAAATGTAGTCACTTCCCTGATTTTTCTTACTCTGCCAGTAGCAAGATAATAATAAGTGATGTTCCCAGTAGAAAGGATCATCTGTGCCATCCTCATGGAATTGTGATCATTGAAGATCCCACAGCATTAAACAAACCGGAAAAGCTAAAAAAGAAAAAGAAGAAAAGCAAAATGGATAGACATGGAAATGATAAATCCACACCCAAGAAGACTTGCAAAAAGAGGCAGTCTTCAGAGTCCGACATTGAGAGTGTTATATACACCATTGAAGCCGTTGCAAAGGGAGACTGGGGCATTGAGAAACTTGGAGAAACCCCTCGCAAGAAGGTCCGCACGTCTTCGAGTGGCAAGGGAAGCATTTTGGATGCCAAGCCACCAAAGAAAAAAGTGAAATCCAGAGAGAAGAAAATGGCAAAGGAGAAATCCTCAGATACCACCAAAGAGTCAAGACCTCCAGATTTCATTAATATTTCTGCCAGCAAGAACATTTCTGGTGAGGTGCCAGAGGGTATAAAAGCAGAACCATTGACCCCCACAGAGGACGCGTTACCAGCTAGCCTATCAGGTCAGGCCAAGCCTGAGGAGAGTGACTGTCACAGAAAAATAGAGACTTGTGGCTCCCGGAAATCTGAGAGATCTTGCAAAGGTGCTCTTTATAAAACCCTGGTGTCTGAAGGCATGCTCACCTCTCTGCGAGCTAATGTTGACAGAGGTAAGTAACTCCTACACATCCGAAAAGAATATGAAAACCTAGCGATTTTCTCCTGTAGACTCTTGGAGAAGAGCCACCATAAAGATCAATGTGGCCTCAAAACAATATATTTGTACAGTTTTTTATGGTTTATAGACCATATACATGTGTCATTTTACCTATATGTTTTCTAGCACCATCAGGGAGATGTATTCATTTTGTAGGTAGGTCTCAGGATATGTGTTCAAATAATTCAAACCTTTTTTTTTGTTAACTGGTATGAGATGGCTTTTTGTTTTAAAGAATCAGTACTACATGTTTAAAGCTCTTACAGCTTTTAAAACTGAAGGAAAGAATTTCCTGAATCAAGCAAATCTGTTGGGCAGGATGTTGATTTGTAGGCTCCAAAAGCAAATCATCTGTCTAGCCCTCTCCATTAGGTATTCAAAACTGTAGTTGAAGGGAAGGGTCTTTAAAACATTAAGTCAGTTTCACAGAGCTTTTTATATAAATTAATCTGGTTTAAAATACAGCATCTGGCTAGGGGACTACCTCTTGCCACTCTAAATTCCAATTTAGAAATATCTGAAAAAGGGGTCTAACAGGCCCTGTATGAAGATCCTTGAGAGTACAGGGATATCATTCCAGTAAATCTGGGGGAAATTCAAATTAATAACGCCCACCAACAAAGGGCTTCTACACCGTAGCCTGATTCTCTAATGGAAAAGGTATTAGTAGTTAGTCTGTCTCTTGAATTGTACAGTATATACAGTACCTGTTGAGTTATGATAAGATTTATCCCACAGCTGTACACTTTTTTTTTGCATGTTGTATTATTAAGGGTGGCCCATCGTGAACTGCTTAGAGGACTCCTAAATTGAAATAGATATTAATAGCATCATGCAAACGATACCTAAGGGGTCAACAAATCACTTGGGAAGCAACCTCATCCCCGATACCAAGCACATTCTTTGTCTCAAATTCCCTTAGGGAAACGAAGCTCAGGAAAAGGAAACTCCTCGGACCATGAAGGGTGTTGGAATGAAGAAAGCTGGACATTTAATCAGAGTGGGACCAGCGGGAGCAAGAAGTTCAAGAAGACCAAGCCAAAGGAAGATTCTCTCCTTGGGTAAGTAAGTGCCTGCGAACACAGTCAGCACACTCCCCATAGGCCCCAAGTGCGGTAGGTTTTCCAAGGTACACATATATCACTAACTGCTGCTTCTGGAGTGTTCTCTCACTCTGCACTTACTACAGTCTTCGTGAGCGCATGAGAGCACAGAATCTCCACGCACCACGGGCTTCCTGCTGTTAACCTGGTTGTGTGAGTGACCGTGCCATTCACATTTCAGTTATGAAATGTAGATTGGAGACATAGGCTTTAGTTTGAATTGAGGCCCACCATGTATCGGTGGTGTGGCATTGTAAAGCCTTTAATATTGCCAGGACGCATTTTTCCATCTGAGGTTTACAATGGGTATTATGTAAGCATGTTTACATTTTGCCATTTTGCTTGCTGTATATACTTTAATATTTCTAAAGGTTATGTACATATATTTATAAAATAATAGGACAACTCAAAAGTGTGAAGTTATGTTTCTACCTCTGTCTAACCATTTGTGTTAAAACCGTGTTCTGTTGCTCTAAGATAAAAATGTTAGATGTGCTCATCTGCCGCAGAGAATACTGTCATTAATTATGTGTTGAAATGCAATATCAAACAAGAGCATATACATCAAGATAAAATCGTTAAGAGTTACTTCATTGTTAATGTTATTCCAAAGGCTCTTAATACCAATCTTAATGTAAAACATTTTGTTAGTTAGGAGATTCAGTACTTTATATTGGTGAGGAAAGTATCTGCATATTCAGTTGAACTGTTTTAAAAATCCTTCGAGATTTCTTATTAGCCCAATTTGAAAAGAATATATTGAATAGAAATAAGTACATTTTTACATTTTCCATATTTTTTCATAAGTGTGTTTAAAGGTATGCAAATTTCATGCATGGGAAGTATTGTATTTGGTTTATTCATAAGTATTTGCATTTCGGTTAGTGGAATAATGTATTTTTTTCCTTGGAAGTTACAATGCTTTAAAAATCTGGTAATTCTAAGGCTCTAGGTCATCACACAGGGGAAATTGGAAATTATTTCTTATGTTGCTAAATTCCTCAAGATTATTTACTTTAAGATGATGTTTTTATAATTTTATGTATTTCTTTTATATTTTATAAGTCCAAAGTAGTTCAAATTAGTTTTGCTAACAAACTCGATTTATAAATAATAACATAAAAATTCTCATATTCGTCATCATCAAATTATATTTTCAAATGCAGAATTTCCTTAAAAAGTGACCACTGAGTGTCAGGACCAATGCTCTGCATCTTCTAGAACTACCAGTGCCCTGTGGGTCTCTCACTTAGAGAGGAGCAGGTCTCTCTGCAGACAGAAAGCGGTCCTGGGGGAATAAAGAGGAACTAAGACTCTCACCCCAGAGGCCTCTGATGCTTCCATTAGAAACTGCTGAAGTCGTGAGTGAGGTGTTTTTACCAATCTTCTCTAGGAATAAGAAGAGTGAGACAATATTTTGAAAACTGCATCTGAAAAGAGATTGGGGTATGGGTTGTTTTTGTTTTAATAATTTCTAAGGAAGGCACATGTATGTAACTGAGAGTGTGGTTTTTCTATAGGCTTAAATCTCTGGTCTTGAACCTCTGGTCTTTCCTGCCCCCCGAACCCCGACATGCATAGGCCTTTCAGAATTAGACTAGCTGTATCTGCTTTGTTTAGAACATACCAACATGGTGGATGAGCAGTGAGAAACGCCAGTTCCTAGCAGTCTTCTCTGAGATTTCTGAATAGGCATTTTTAACCCCACTTATCACAGAAAATATGCTACTTGTTGCCAAGAAAAATTCACTTAGTCTTGGTAGTTCTAATCTTACAGACCTCCCCCCCCAAAAAAATAGATGATTCTAGCCATAAAAGACAAGGAAAAAAAGTCCCAAGGGACCTTATGAGTTATAATTCACATTTTCATGATTCTCTTTTGATTTTTGAGATTATCTGAAAAAGTCACAAATTATAGGTACCTTTCTGATAGTATCTGATTACTATCTGATTTTCCTTTAGTATGAATGTTTTTTAACTGGATGGAAAAGGTGATTTTATTAATGAAGCAGTATCACCCCCACCATCTACCACCTTCCTTTTTTATTTACTTAATGTTTATATTTGAGAGAGAGAGAGAAGGTGAAGAGGGACAGAGAGAAGGAAACAGCGGATCTGGGGCAAACTCTGCACTGTCAGCACAGAGCCTGACATGGGACTCAAACCCATGAACTGCGAGATCGTGACCTGAGCCCAAATCAGCACTTAGCTGACTGAGACACCCAGGCACCTGTCCTCCCTGGTTTGATAGAAGTAATAAATGGCCTTTGTCCATTGGCTATTCTGAGGTGATCTGACTCTCTCGTCCCTGTTCCCCAACTTTTGTATATTCCTCCAAACAATAGTTTTAGGTGGACACACCTCAAGTACATCCTATAGGTAGCAGCCTAACACATTAGCTATTAGCTTCTTGTAAGTTGACTCAAAGCTGCCCTGTTCCCAGGATGCCTTCCATTCTCTGTCCAGCACATGCCATCATTCTGCTGCAGCTTCTCCCATTGGTTTGGGTTTCATCTTAGTTAATAAGTCTCAGTAAGTGGAAGTCAGCAGCCAGCCAAAGACCCAGCAGGCAGGCGGCTGCATGGGGGCCTTCGAGACGGTCAGAAGCAGCCCAAGGATTTCCCAGCTTTGCCAGTGCCGTTTCTGCAGTCATTCCTGGTTTGGGTGGAAGCGGTGCTGCCTGTTTACCAGCATGTTCATTGAAAACGGGCTTTCCTTGTCGTTGAGTGGTTTATCGCCATCCTGGTCAACTCCAGATTTTGTTTTTATGATACTGAGAATTTTTGTTTGTGTTTTCTTTGTGTGTAGATATGTTTCAAGCAAGTACTAGTCAATAAATACTTTTTCTAAAAATAAATCTTACAAAATTACTTTTGGTGATACTCCATCACCAGTAAACTTGCCTACACACACACACACACACACACACACACACACACACACACACAATCTTTAGAATGAGAAACTTGTGTGGATGGAATATGTTTTGATTGAACTTAGTGAAAAGTGTTCATGCCAATGGAAAGAACTTCAAAAATATTCTTATATTTTAAATAATATCTCTGCTTTTAAGGTAACAAGACAACCTTTCTTGTGAGTTGACTGAGGAGACTGGGCCGGTAAACCTTCTCAAGCATTTCTGAAAAAATGTTTTTTTGTCCTTGCACAGAGTTTATCAATAATGCCCTAATTTTCAAGGGCATTCTCCTGTTTGAAAATGGATTATCTTAAACTAGGTCTTGTATCATTTTCTGTTTAAATATTTATGTCACGTGCTGATTGATTCCATCCCCCCTCTTATTAGCTCAGCAAAGCTGGATGAAGAATTTGAAAAAAAATTCAACAGTCTCCCTCAATACAGTCCTGTTACATTTGACCGGAAATGCGTACCTGTCCCAAGAAAAAAGAAGAAGACTGGAAACATGGCCTCAGAACCGACTAAAACCAGCAAAGGTTAGATGTGCGCTCTGCCTCCTGCAGCGTGGTCAGCGTCCCAGCCGCCTCTCAGCTTCGGCAACTCCCTTTAGATACGAACTGGACTTAGCCTGAGGCAGTGAGGCAGCAGCCATTGGAGTTTAGCTTGTTTTCCAGGGTTGTTTTGGTGCCCGCCTCACTTCTCTCCCCCTTCTTTCCCTCCTCATCCTCCTTGGCCTCTGTTCTTTGGCTTCCCAGCCTACACATCTGCCCTTAAATGTGTAGCTTTTTCGAAAATATTACACATGGTCTTTGACTTTCTGCTCTCCAAAATTCTAATCTGGAGATGGTGAGCCTTTCTTGAGCAGAAACTGTTGGCCGAGCCTCACTCTTCTATTCACTCTGTCTGTGACACGATGACCTCTGGGACTATAAGATTGTTCTGTTCGCCTAATAAGAAGACAGTGTGAACCAAATGAAACCAATGCTCTGGCAATACCTTTAAATTGCTTCTGTTAAGTTTAGAAAAATACTATTTAGCATATTCATTTTGAAGAATATCAGAGTCTTCCCTGTGTACATAGGGAAGCTTTTATATTGTCAGCATGACTTTGGGGGATCTCAGCGCTCATCAGGGGCTACACTGTAGCTGAAAGAGCGCGAGGCCACCTGCAGATGCGGGGCCGGGGCTGGGGTTCTGAACATCGCAGCCTGCTCCGGACATTCAGGCACAATGCGGGACTGTCCTACCCAAAGGACAGCATTGCTCTTATTGAGAAACTTGTCTTCTGATTTGACTTCAGTCTAAAGATTGGTAGGAACAATGTATCTCTAGCTTTCCATACAGATGTCATTCCACTTAGTCACTTCCTATAAGGACAGTGAATGGAGAGATGAAGAACTGGTGTGGCCGAGTTTTTAAGTTGCTTGCAGGATGCAGTGGAAGAGTTTTTGTAATTTACCCTAAATAAGTGGCCACCTCCTGCCTGTTCCATGTCATATCAGATGAATTTCCTTTTTGTGTGCATTGGTGGATAGATACAAGATGATGTATACTTTACATAAATCTTGCTAAATTCCAGCATTCGTGGATAATGATTAGGGATAAATATTAATGAGCAGATACAATTGCATGGATTTAGAGGGACTCTATAAGGCCTAGGAAGAATTATGGTTTCTTCGAAGAAACTTAAATCTTTCTCCCTCTAGACCTAAAAACTCCTTTGCACACCACAGTTGACACAACCAAGGAGGGTCACTTCATGATCTGTATCTCAAGACAGATCTGTGTGGCTGTAGAAAATTTTCCCTTCATGATTAAAGGTGGAGAGGAACATAAAAGTGATTTCAGAATTACCTTGGTTTTCCTCTGTGGTCAATAAAAACAAGTCTAGTGAATAAAGAACTGAAAAAGAAATGTTGCATCACCAAGTTTGCTCATCTAGGAAAATAAAGTAGGGTTATATCAAGATCTTCCAAGATAAGTAGGAAAGAAATAAAGTAGCCTTGTTGACAGTAGGTAGCTGAACACTGTAATAGATTACCAATGAAATGACCATCTTTGTGCCCTAGAGATATCTAGGGATAGAGTAGTCCATGAGCCCAAAGATGGCAGGTATCATGAGCTCCCTTAATTCTTGGATTTAAAGTTACTGATAAATACCAGACAAGCCAATAAAATGGAACTTAATTGATTGATGTGCAGGATGTATTCTCTTCCTCCACTCCTGATATTTGGAGACATTCATTTTAGAGCCCTGAAGCTGGCCAAATTATCTATCAGGGAATGTAACAATAGATTTATTTTTGTAAAGCTATAAAACTCTGAGTTAGGATCTATTTTCATGAGACCTTCTCTTGGGTCTTAGTTATCTGTTATATGTTTTTCCTCTCCCAGCTGAGATTAACAGTATTTCTTTTGATGTGAAATAGCTTTTTGGAGCTTTGGATTATACTTCATACAATATCATCTTAACTCTTCTGTTATGCCTCTCAAGCCCAAAGTCACGGGTTCTTATAGTATATCAGTAATTACGTGGGTAGGAAATCTTTCAAGACTTTAGATTTTGCTATGCATTCTGACTCATGGAGCAAAATGCAGTTAAAATAAAGCAGAAACTAAATAATATATTCTCTGTATAGTATTTGTAACTAATTGTATTTGTAAGTATTTATAACTAATTGTAATTTGGCATTAGTCGCACCAGTGTAGTATCCCACAAGTTATTAATGAAATTATCATACCAGCTGTGCTGTAATTGCTTGATCTTTAGAGGATAGAGAAGATTGTTTTCTTAGACTCTAGACTCTTTGCATCTGTGCATAATGAATTGTTCAAAGCAAGAACTGTGTATGAGATCATTAGTTTATTAGCAAAAGAGCATGTGTCCATAGGAAACCTCATTTCTTCTCCAACAATTTAGCATTTTGCCTTTATTTTCTTCTGTGTTTATTTATCATTCAACATCTGTTGTATTCTTTCCTGCCTTATACTAGGTACTTTTTTTAGCTACTCCAGGTTATATAAAATGTACAGAATTTTTCTGAAATATAGTATCTAGAGGAAATGGTTATGTATGTATGCATTTATACAGTTACATAGCTCAACAACATAGTATCTACTTAGGTTTATGATTCTGTTTTCTCCTTATTTATATCTGTATTTCCAAAGTGTCTCTTCCCCTTGTCTACTGTTCCCTCCACTATCTTTGCCCTGTCCCTCATGTCTGTATAATGGGTCTTGTGAGAAACTCTACAACAGAGGTGCCTGGATGGCTCAGTCGATTAAGCCTCCAACTCTTGATTTCAGCTCAGGTCATAATCTTGTGGTGAGATCAAGCCCCACGTCAGGCTCTGCACTAACAGGATGGGGCCTGTTTGTGATAATCTCTCTCCCTTTCTCTTCCCCTTCCCTGCTTGTGCATGTGTGCTCTGTCTCTCTCTCTCTCAAAATAAATAAACATAAACTTAAAAAAAAACCTCTATGACAAAAAGGGATAAACACTGCTAAATGCCACTGTCCTCTAAGTGGTCTGAGGCTACTTTATAGTAGGCAGAGCACAATAACTTAGGAAAAGAATTTCCCGTGCTTCTAAGAACAAATTATGCGATAACTTGTAATGCATCTAACTTTTGGTACAGTTCAGCTGAGGCAGCCCAGGCCTGTAATGTTTTCTGGTTTGTCTCCCTTAGTTACTTGTATATTTTCAAATAAAAGCTTTAAATTATAAGTCTAAATTTAATTATAACTTAAGGGATAGGTTTTGACACATTATTTTAAGTATATTTTTAATTTATGAAGCACTTTTTACAAAAGTATCAGAAGTCAGAGTGCTGTACAGAATAGTAATTTTCAGACAAAGTCAGGTCATGAAGAAAAAGTTAATTGAGTTGAACTTAGAGTGTTTAAATTATGCCCCAGCTTGATCCTTGACTTGACTTTTCCCCAGTATCTCTTCAATCTTCCCACATTGTTCCTTAGCCCATTATCAAACATGCTGTTGATCCTCGTATTTTAAGATTGGAATTCCAAATGATTAAGGATTTGCTATTTTAAAAAATCACAATGATAATAAAAGACTCAGGTTTTATAAAATTAAAGGTTGAGGACAGAATCCCCTGTTTGGGATTGAGCCAGACTGAGGCTGCATTTGGTGCCGGAGGACCTAATGCTAATGTCCGCCAGCCCGGCCCTTCCTGTCAAGAAGTCACAGCTTCCTGACTGGGCGGGGCCCTGTATTTTGCTCTGTTAACTGAGCATCTGGATTGCCACCCAGTGTTTGCAGGAAGAAGAGGATAGCACCGTGACAGATGTCAAGGTGTACCTAACACAATCCTGGGTTCGGTCACAAGGCATGCCTGTCCGGCTCAGTGAGGTAGCTCCTTCCCCTCATTGGATCCTAACTTGCCTGTGGCTGGCTTACCCAGACCTCTTCAAGTCAGCAGATCCACACGCCCAGTAGCTGGGAGCACTTTGCTATAAACTATCACAAAGGAATTTATTGTTTCATTGGTTATTCATTATTTGTGTGTCTATTACAAAAATGATAGCCTCGTTTTGGAATGAAACTTCTTTTTTTATAGCTTAGAAATATGAAACCGTAGAACCAGGGTATAAGTCACCACCAGTTGAGTTACGCGTAACATTTGTTCCCTGCAACAGTTTTAAAAGGCAAGATTTACTAAATCACTTTACCTGCTGACCTTGAAAAATTATCGTACCTGGCTAATATTGACCTGGCTCCTGCGTCACTACAGCTCCTTACCATGAACGACAGTAACGTCTTGGAAAGGTCATTGTTAACGTCTTCATGACGCTCCTCTTCCTCGCAGCTTGAGGTTTTCTGTTTTCTACCCAGCTATGAAGTTAGGTGTAGAGGAGATGGATATCATCAAAGTACAGGCTATCCTGCCCAAAAACTACTTAAGTAGAGTCCTAAGCTAGTTTATATGCCAGCAACAAGTGACTTTCGTCATAAGGAAGTAGAAACTGACTCAAGTGCTCCTTCAAGAAATTTGGTTTGGAGATGAGGGAAAGAGATGGAATCAGAACTAAACTATTTTAGTGAAAGACCAATGCAATTTTTTTAAATAATCTCTTCCCCCAATGGGGGGCTTACACTTACAACCTTAAGATCAAGAGTTGCATCTTTTACCAATGGAGCCAGCCAAGCACCCGCCATTGCAACTTTTTTTGCTTTCTGAACATCTCCTTCTAAAACTGTCCTCTGATTTTCACTTCCTACCTTCTTTCCCTTCCTTGTACATTTCTGCATTAATATTATTAACTAAGGGGAAACATGGTGATAAATTTTATTATATTTGCTATTTATTACAAATTTTGGCTTTCTTTCCTTTAGACTAAATACCACGCATATGTACCACAGTGGTGAGCAGAAATCAAATTGTTCACTTCTTGACTCTGAAATTGCTGCTTCCCAATGACTGCAATTATATCCTCTCTATTACTCTATTCAAGTTTGTCACTTTCTTTTTATATGAAGTTGTCATTTACTTAGTTTTGTTTCATAGCTATAGTTTGGGAGATGGCTAGGAGCATGGAAGTTTAAAAATAAAAGTTTTCAGAAGCTCCTCTATGTACCAAATCACTCTGGATGTTCTTTTCTCACGTTAAAATTGACAACCTCTATCTTTAGTTCTATCCTTAAATTGTACTCTTTAGATTTCTCTGAGTATGGTTGGGTCTGAAAATATGTATCCTTTTCTTCTTCCCTAACCCATTTCCTCCATCCTTATGGTCGTAGGAGGTCTCAGAATTGTTTTTCTGCATTCTTCCACTTCTGTTTTCTGTGATTGCCTGTGTGTCATTCAGGTGCACCAGCCTGTAGTTTCCTAGGTTGTATGAAATACATAGAGCAGTGATTGGTGTTCTAGAGAATATCTGTAATATTCGTGTAGGACATACACATGATATGTATTTTTTTGTATTTAATTTATTTTTGTCTTGCTCACTTTTTCCAAAAAAAAAAAAAAAAAAAGTGAACAAGACATCTTCTATTTCAAACCACCACCGGCTAACTCAGAAATATTTGCTTGTGATTAGTTAAAAGGATGGCTTGGTGTAGTCATCAAAAAAGCACAACTTTCTATTATCAGTAATAATAGCCATAACTGTCATTTCTTGAGCTCTTTGTGCCAACCAGTGGGTTCAGAACTTTGTTCATGCAACAAATATTAATCAGAACCAATCATATGCTAAACATGATTCTGGCATGTGGAATACAATGCGAATAAAAACGAAGAACCCTGCTGCCATGGTGGTTCATTATGGCAAGCATACCACGTAGTAAACAAGCATATACAAAAAGCGAAGCATATAATATGTTAGAAGGTGAGAAGTGCTGTGGAAAAAAAAAGAGTAGGTTCGATAGAACAACCAGGCAAAAGATCAACAAGGAAAGAGAAGACTTGAACACTATATCAACTAATCCAAACAGACATACAGGTTTAATGCACTTAGCAGATACTGTGTTGTTTTACAAACTGAAGGTTTGAGTCAACCTTGTGTCAAGTCTATCCACATTCTACCATTTACTCACTTGATATCTCTGTGTCACACTGGCGATCTATATGATCAGTGGTTACAACTCAGAAAATGGTTAACAATTTTTAGCAATAAAACACCCTTTAATTAAGATATGTGCTTTATTTGTAGACCTAATACAATTGCACACTTAATAGTCTATGGTATAGTGTAAACACAACTTTTATATGCATTAGAAACCAAAACAACCATTTGATTCACTTTATTGTGATGTTTGCTTTATTGCGATGGCCTGGAACCAAGCCTGCAATATCTCCAAGCTATGCCTATATATAAAACCTTCCTCCCATCAATTGTAGAGTACACATTCTTCTCAAGTGCATACTGGAACAGGCTCTAGAATGCACCATACACTAGGCCATAAAATAAGCCAATAAATTTAAAAGGATTATTGAAGTAATTCAAATTACGTTTTCTGACCACATTGGAATGAAATTAAATATCAACAGCAGGAAATGTTTGGGAAACTCACAAATATGTAGTGATTAAGCAATATACTCTAAATAACCAACAAATCTAAATAAATAATAATTCAAAGAAGAAATTAATAAGGAAATTAGAAAATACTTTGTGATGAATAAAAGTGAAAATACACATGCCAAAATTTATGGTACATAGCTAAAGCAGTGCTTTAGAGGCAAGTTTATAGCTGTAAATATATGTGCTAAGAAAGAGGAAGGATCCCAAATTAATAACATAACCTACCTTGAAACATTGTAAGAAAAGGAGCAAACTAAACCTAAAGAAAGCAGAAGAAAGGAAATGATAAAGATGAGAGAAGAAATAATAAAATTAAAGAATAGAAAACTAATAGAGAATTAATAAAACCAAAAACTGGTTCTTTGAAAGCAACAAATTAGAGAAATGTTTAGCTACACTGTCCAATTAAAAAGAGAAGACTAAAGTTCTACAATTAGAAATGAAGTTAGGGACATGATTACTGATCTTACAGAAGTGGAATAGATTATATAGGAATACTGTGAACAATTATATACCTGTAAATTAGGTAATCTACATGAAATAGACAATTCCTAGAAAGAACACTATCAAAAACGACTTAAGAAATAGTCTGAATCGAACAATAACTTCTAAAGAGACTGGATTTAGCAATCACAAAAGTACCTAGGGGGTAAAAAAATAAACCAACCCCAGGCTTTACTGCTGAAGTCTACTAAATGTTTAAAGAAGAAATACCAGGTTTTCAAACTCACTCAAAAATTAGAAGTGGAAACACTTCCTAATTCTTTCTATGAGGCCAGCATCACCCTAATCTCAAAATTAGACAAAGATATCATGAGAAAGAGAAACTACAGATCTTATTTCTTAAAATAATGGACATAAAAATCCTTAACAAAATAGTAGCAAACCAAATCCAGCAACATATAATAAAAATTATACACCATTACCAAATGGGATTTTACTCCTAGAATGCAATGTTGGTTCGACATCAAAAAATCAATTAATGTAATATACTATATCAGTAAAACAACAAAAACACCCATGTGATCATCTCAATAGATGTAGAAAATAAGTATTTGACAAAATCTAAGACGTTTAATGAGAATACTCAACAAACAGAATAGACAGTTTCTCAACCTGATAAAGAACACCTATAAAAATCCCACAACAGCATATTTAATAATGAAAGACTGAATGCTTCCCCTGAAGTAAGGAACAAGTCAAGAATGTCCATTCCCAGGGCGCCTGGGTGACTCAGTCGGTTAAGCATCCGGCTTTGGCTCAGATCATGATCTCACAGTTCGTGGGTTCAAGCCCCGCATCAGGCTCTGTGCTAACCACTAGCTCATAGCCTGGAGCCTGCCTCAGATTCTGTGCCTCCCTTTCTCTCTGATCCTCCCCTGCTCGCACTGTCTCTCTCTGTCTCTCAAAAAAAAAAAAAGAATGTCCATTCCCAGCACTTCTGTCCAACATTGGTTGGACAGAGGTTCTAGCCATGGCACATAATGCAAGAAAAAGAAAATAAAAGCCTTATTTATTGTGGAAAGGAAGAAGTAAAACTATTTCTATTCACAGATCACATGATATTTTATATAGAAAACCTAAGGATTTCCCTAGAAAACCTCCATAGCTTATGAATGAATGAGTTCAGCAGGGTTGCAGGATACAAGATCATTATATAAAAATCAATTGTATTTCTATACAGTTTCAGTGAACAATCAAAAATTATTTTAGAGAAACAATTCCATTTACAGCCACATCAAAAAGAATATACTAAATAGGAATAAATTTAACAAAAGAAATGCAACACATTGAAAACTATAAACATTGTTGAGAGACAAATAAATGGAAAAACATCTCCTATTCATGGATTGGAAGACTTAATATTATTAAGATGGAAACACTCCTTCAAATTGATATACAGATTCAACCTAGTCTCCATTAGTATGTCAGCTTAATTTTGTAGATACTGATAATGAGATTTTAAAATTAATGTGGAATTGCAAGCAAAATCAGAATAGCCAAAATAATTTTTTCCGTTTCAAAACTGGCTACAAAAACCAGTAGACAAGTAAGCGTGGTGCTAACATAGTTATATAGGTTAGCGGAATAGAGTTGAGGGCCCAGAAATAAACCTGTACATCATTGGTCAACAGTTTTTCATTGAGGAAGCTAAGACTGTTCAAAGGGAAAAGGAGTCGTCTTTTCCAAACGGTGCTAAGAGAACTGGAAAACCACACGCAAAGTAAATAAATTGGACTTTTTCAAAATTTAAAACTTCTGTGTTTCATAGGACACTAATAAGAAAGTGAAAAGACAATCCACAGAATGGGAAAAAATATTTGCAAATCACATATCTGACAAAGGACTTTTACCTAGAATATATAAAGAACTGTAGAGACAAAGTGGATTAGTGATTGTTCAGCACTAGAGGGAATGCAGAAATAGGGAAGGTGATAGGTAGCTAAAGGATATGGGATTGATTTTTGATGTGATAAAAATGATCTAAAACTGGTGACAGTTGTAGATCTGTGCAAGCATGAAAGCCAGAACGTTGTATACTTCAGGCTGGAGTGTAGATAGTTTGCCTTTAGCAGGAAGGCAGTGCATGTGGGTGCAGATATTGGCAGGTGGGTAGATGAAACGGGCAGCTTTTGGGGTCACTAACTTTCAAATCCTCATATCAACTCTTTGAGGTAGGCACTGTCATTATCCCCATTTACAGATGAGCAAACAGAAGTTATGTAAAATGATTTGAGTCAGTTTTACATAGGGGATATCCATAGAGTATAGAAAGAAACCTGCTTTGGGGAGGTCAGGGCTGCTGTTGACATTTTCGATTGGTGATTGAAAAATCTTAGTTCAGTTTTCTTTATCTAAGAAAACAAAGATACAGTCTGAGACTCCCCTCCCCTCCCTGCCTTGATTTTTTTTGGCCAATACTTCTCTATTTTTAAAGCAGGTTTTCTTCCTAAAATAACCACAGCAAAGGCTAGAAAGCCATCTGATGCTATCAGGCCAATTATTGTCCTAAATTGCTGTTCTTACTACAAAAACTAGTTTCTAAGCAGAGAAGAAATGCCCCTGCCATCCTTTCCTTCATGATATTTAGGAATCTAAATCTTTATTAAAGACGACAGCTACTCTGCTATTACAAGTTGTAGTTTGTCTCTAGTCACTACATCTGCAGTTTCTGCTTAGGGAGTCCCAGCCCTACTGGGGGCTTCTGTCCAATATATTGCTAAGGGAAATTTCACTGGGTTTTAAATAAGCCTAAGGAAAGATGTTGAGCACTAGTTAGACGCATAAAGAAAAATATGCAGGATGACCTTTCTTGTGACTCAGTTTGCTTCTACCACAGGTGGGAGGAGGGTGTAATTGTTGAGGAACACACAGTATTGTTTTATGGAACATTGTGAATTTAAAATATATTTATATTAATATTGTCTGTAGGTCCTTTCCAGTCTCAGAAAAAGAACTTATTCCACAAAATTGTCAGCAAATATAAGCACAAAAAGGAGAAGCCTAATGTTCCGGAAAAAGGTATTGGCACCTTCCATCCTCCATCAAGGTTTCTTGGCCGCCTCCATTGTGAACCATCTTTGAGTAATGCTTCTGTGTACCGCCTTTGCCTTTTCCTCCCCTTGGCTTGCTTCAGTGTCATCGGCTCCTAATGCAGGCATATTCATTATTTCTAGACTCCGTAGCTAATTGCAAAGAGAGATCTCCTTCACTTGGGTTCCTGCTCAAATCCCATAATGTGTCTGTTTTCAGCATCCCGTATGAATCCTAAAATTGCTTTGCTTTCATCAATATTTGGTGCATTTTGTAACTTAGTCTTCTTGAGCTCTTATCCACTTATTTTCTTTGACTTTTCTTGTTTTTCTCATGTTTGGCAGCCATCAAAACAGGACCACGTTTTCCTACATCCTGAAACCTTCAAAGAGTTCCCTATTCATATGAAAGTGCCACCATTTCTGTACCCTCTCTGACCCTTGAGGATTCTTATCTAGGAGGATTCCACTCCTAAGTCATAACCTATCTTTTTCCAATCTAGATTACTTCGTTTGCCAGACTCTTCCCACCCCCTTCAGTTCCATAACTTATTTCCGGAGGGCACTAGAGACGCATTGCCCTCCACCATCTTTTCACTCTGACCATCTATCTTATTGTTATGATTTTGATGGGCCCTTGAACCTCTTCAAGGCTCATCTGAAGATTTCTGC
The DNA here is from genome assembly GCF_006229205.1 of Suricata suricatta. Lineage (NCBI taxonomy): Eukaryota > Metazoa > Chordata > Mammalia > Carnivora > Herpestidae > Suricata > Suricata suricatta. The sequence goes on from NC_043704.1 coordinate 54,841,424, forward strand.
CTTCTCATAGTTCAGGACTCCTGTTCTTCTTTCACACAAAAGATAAATGTTCCCATCTGGTTCAGTGCAGCCACATGGCCTAGAAGTTAGGCTTTCTTTAGCATCGCCCTGCATGTTACTGTCGTGACTGTGAGCCTACTCATCCAATGCCCATTTGCATTCTACTTGCATGGCCACATGTGAAGGCTTTTATGTTTCTGGAATGAGGCTTTAAATGCACCTGTCTCCCATGTGTAGACATATGTGCCTTCGTGTTCCTCTATGTAACCTTTTACTTAATTTGGGTTTTATTTTCGCCTCCACTGCAGCCTCTTAGTTTTCTTTTGTATGTTACTATTTTTTCTCTGCTTCCAGTAGAGAAACATCACTTTTTAGGTAAAAATGTCAGCTTTTATCATTTCCTTTAACTGATCTTCAGTTATCTTGATTAAAGTCATAGAAATTACCCATGTGTGTGATTTCATGAAAGGCAAATTTGTTTATTTTTATTGCATTCTCTGTATAGCCTGATTATTTCAGTTGGCATGTCATTTTGAAAAGTAAATAGTTAAAATAAAACTCTGCTTCATTTGTGTAGTAATGTTTTCTACATAAGCTCTTGAGTGTATTGACTTATTTGTATAGGGTATGTGTCCATCCTGGGAGTAGAGTTTCACTTTCTCTGTTTTTGTTTTTAGGAAGTGGGGATAAATGGTCAAACAAGCAACTCTTCTTGGATGCCATTCACCCTACAGAAGGTAAAAGAAGCTATACCCTTTGTATCATTACAGGTAGTCCATTTTGGAAAGGTTTAAAAAGGCATAATTTATATAGGCTCCGCCAACAGCACATACCTGAGGGCTCATAATTGGGTTGCTTTAAATTTTTAAATCAGAACTGACAGATTTTTGACCCTGCTAAGGGTCAGGCAGTGTGTTCTGTGGAGCTTAATTGGTCAAGGGGGGCACTTAAAACCTTTGAACCACATTCACCAGAAATTAGAGTTTCCTATGATTAAATATATTCAGTATTGCATTCATGTTGCAGGCACATGCTAACAGGAGTCAGAATAGAGCCAGCACGGGGGAGTTCCTGGTTGGCTGAACATGGGCACGTCAGCAGCGTTCCTGTCCTGAACTTTGCCCAGCCCACCTCTCAGAACCTCTAAATATGTTCAGATGGAATGCTCCAGAGGCTTATGGATAGCCAAGGAAAAGTTCCATATTGATTAGCATAATGTTACAGGTCCTAGGTGCAGCTTTTCCTTCAGAATGTCCCACGGCTGTACTTATTTGTGATGTGTACCTAATTTCTGTAAATATTGAACCCTCTGGTGAGTGCTCATTTCTGTGGCATCCAAGTAGCTGTCCTCTTCTTCCCGTTGATTCCTCTTCTTTTATTTTTATTTTTTCAGTGTAGCCATTTTTAAGGAGCTGAATGTTTTGGTAGCGTTTAATTAGGAGTCACTTCATTTGAAACCTAGAAGTTTCAAATTTCTAAAAGTTGTTGAGTCCAACCTCTTTGATTTACTTATGACCAGAAAGGGGAACTTAATGAAGTCCACGTCCCTTGACTCCCAGATACACTCTCATTCCTATCCTGAAAGAGAGAAAAAAATTAAAATGCACATTTAAGTCATTTATCAAAAATACTCTTATGTTAAATATACTTCTCAAAAATATTCAAACTTAGGTTTATAACAAACATGAAATTGTATTTGGTAGGCACAGTTCCCATGAGCCAGACGTCTGCTTTTATGTCCTTGCACTTTTACAAAAACTTCCAGCAGTATATCTGGTCTCTGACCTGTCACCTCACAGTCCCCACCTCTCCAGGGGACTGCTTGTGCTCCTATGTGGCAAAGTCAAATGTGAGTTGTTGTGCTGCTCTCGGCATTAAATGCTAACATCCAAAATGTGATGTGTATTTTAAAGATCTATTCCGGGCACACTTGGTAAATGTAAGGCACTGATGGACAAAGGCATCTAAGAGGCACTTAAGACCATATTACTCTTTACTTGAAATGATACTGTTCTAAATGTTTTGTTTTTTAAAGAATGAAAACTGTGTCTCATGTAGACCGCGGTATCCTAGCACGTGCAGTGTGGTAGAAAGAATGAATCAGGTCGCTGGTCTTAGATCTGCCGCTACTGAGCAGTTTTTAGTGGGACAGATTGAGTTTAACCTCGCCAGGACCACTCTCCATATGGGTACCTAGTGTGTGTGTGATGTGTGTGTTTAGGGCTGGGGGGAATGATGAGGGTAATGCATCAACCTCAGGTGCCCTATCCCCTCTCCTACTCGTGCATTATTACCGTGGTATGCAGTGGGTTGATGCAAGTTACCTTATTCTGCAGCCCTACTCCTGGTCTATAGGGGGCAGAAAAGTAAATCAATTTCAGTCTTCTAGGCAGTCCCAAGGCTTTAGTGGGAATAGAGTTATTATTGGTGATGCTTGATTATATTTATTATTAATGTATATGAATACATTATAAACTTGAAAGAAGATGCACTGAAAATTGCTTAGTGTGGAGTGCATATTCATTTTATGTGGCCAGGACAGAAGGAATCAATTTGTGTATCAGAAATTACCAGTAATTTAGAGTGACCTTTCTTGGCTGTTAATTTTCATACCATCCCCTATATTTCGTTGTTCAGGTGGTAACTGTGTACTTTGTGAATTCTCTAGGCCTTTTACATCATCTTCTTTCACCTATGGCCATATCGTTGCCTTTTAAAACTGTTCCTTGGGAGAGCATAAATCCGTAAGGACAGATGATGAAACCATTAATCAGGAGAATTTTAACCTGTGATAGCCATCCTAGGCAGAGGTTAGACAGGAGTTGTTTGTAGCTAATATCTATACTAGTTGATTCAACTGACGGCGTGCAGCTGTGAGCTGTTCCTGACTTCGGGTGAGAGAACTTAAAGTTCACTCTGCTTTCTTGGCATCATGCTGAGTATAATTTTTCCCCAAAATTCATTTTTCCCCAAAATATCAGAAATCTTTAGGTGCTTAGAAATCACATCTGGAGTTTAAATGCTAAGTTTATCATCTGTTTTAAGCATTTCCCCCCATGCTTTTAAAATTCAAAATCACCAAATCATTTCTTGAAACTTTTGCAGATCATAAAAAAAGATGGCCTACCAGCCTAGATTTAAAGGTGAATTTTTCAGATAAACCAAAGTGACTTGTATCCATCACTATTGTTTATCTTTCTACCAAGTTATGGTGTCCTTTGCTCGTGCTTAAGTTGGAGGTTTCTAAGTGTAACAATAATGATGATGATAATTAATACTTAATATTGCTTTATAGTTTCCTGAGGGCTTTCACAATAATTTTCATAAAACTAATCTTGGCAGGGGCCCCAGTGAATTCAGCAGGGCTTATTAGCCCCAAATACATGATAAAGAAATGAAGCCTGACCAACATACATGGGAAAGGAAGAATCCAGCACTCTTTCCACTAAAGCACATTGACTGCTTACAGTTCAGCTTTTTCAGGCATATCTGAGCCCCTATTTGGCTCCGATGTTATATTTATAAATGGCATCTTAAAAGGAAAAAGAATAAAGCAACTCAAAACTTAGACTAAAAATCTCCAGACGATTAGTTCCCTTTGCAGTATATGAGTACAATTATGGGGGACGGGAGGAAGTATTTACAGTTAAATTTTCAAACATGATCCTCAACACTCAGGTGAACCTTGATCCCTTTTCTCAAGTTCGAAAGAGTTGCTATGTAACTCCAGCAAGGTCTCTTGTGATCTTAGATAAGGCTCATTCAGTTGATCCTTTTTCCTGTGTTCCATTCAGCATCTGACTACATTTTCAGCTCAAGGGAGGCCAACCAAAAGCAGTGAGATTCTAGATTTAGCTATAATAATTTCAGTGCAAGTTTGATTCCCCTCGTTGGAATGTAAATTCATGACTCTGGAGCACTCTGGTGGACTCCTGGGGTTCAGTACAAGCACAGTGCTGCTATCACAAAAAAATTTAACCCACATTTTGGGAGCAGAGTTTGGAAAACAAGACAGTCTCTTATCGCCACATTCCTAATATTGCTCCAGGAGTGAGCTCACATTATCTCTCTCAGATGATACGTTCCAAGTGTGTTATGATTATCGTGGAGTGTAAAAACTAGCCCTGTGGACTTGTTTTGCAGTGCTTGGGTAGGTTTGTGTGTTCAATTACAAGCCGAAAGAGAAATGACTAATTTGTTTTTAGAGGACAAAAGCCTTCCTTTTCGCACATTTCCATTAGTTTGGCAGAAAGGACAAAAAAGGAACTGGCTTGCTGTTCCTTGGTGCTCAGCTTCAGGCTATTTTTCTCTTTGGGACTTTTCCATTGCCTGTCTCTCACCACCAGGCCTTCCTTTGCTTTGCTCACATTGCTGGACTCAGATCTACTGTCCTGTCCTGCACAACCACTTCTTTGACTTAGCCTTACCTGCCTGCCCCAGTTCTTAGGATAGGGTTCTGAGTCCTGACCCTGAGGGGTATCATTGGTCTTGGCCTCCAGAAAACACAGGATGTTCTGCAGATAGGTAGCTCCTGGGTCAAAGCATGGAGCCGACTCACTGCAACTTCCTTTTCCAAATTCTAACAAGATCTCATTACATACCTCTTCAAATGTAGACAGTCTGCAGGTCACATGATCACTTCTTCATCTGGCATTAAGTTTAGAGGAGACAAAATCTAGAAAGGTTACATTACCTCCCTTTTGGGGATTTTTGAGAATCTTAGATGTAGTCTCACATTTTGCCTCTTCCAGTCAGTCTGCAATCTGGTTCATTCCTTTTCTGTCTCCCAGTACACCAGCCTCTGGGACTTGATTGCTAGTGTCTCCTGGCCGGTCTGCCTTCAACCCCCTGGTGCCTTGTCTGCTGGTCTTCAAACTTTGCCTAGTCCCAGTATGCTTTTAGGCCTTCATTTGACCTCCCATTTGCAGTCACTTTGCGGCTACCCCTTGGCTTCTTACTGTGTTTTTACCCATTCATCCAGAACACACAGGAAATGGAGCAACTACTGAAAAGAAATGAAACCATTTGAAGGCTTTACCAAAAGCGAGAACACTAACCGTTCTTATCAAGGGAATACTTTTCCTTGCCTCTGGAACTGGCTGGAGGCTGGCTAGGCCCCTGATTCTGGGCTGTGTGGCAAATGGAAAGAATTTGGGGGCTGGGCTCCTTCAGAGTTCATCTAGTCCAGCCTCCATCATTACGTGAAGAATCTGAGACCCGTGGTCCTGCAGTTAATAAATTTAAAAATCAAGAGTAGAATCCAAGTCTTGTGTAGAAATTAGCTCTTCTTTTCCTTTCTTTGACCCTCTGGGTTCCTTCTTTCTGTAAGCAGTTCTTCTGATGTATTTGGCCGTTCATCTTTGGAACCCTGCTACACCCTTAGTTAAGCAAGTTCTAGGTTTTTCCTAGGAAGGAGAAGAAGGAAGAGATTAGTGCTTTTTCTGGAAGGGCCGTCTATAATGTTGTGATCATACTGGAGAGGTGATTTAAGATTCGCCCCTCTAATCAGAAGGGACAACTAATGAAGCTAGATAAGAAACTAGAAATTTTGAAGCTTGTGAATATCTAATAGAGGCTATTTATGCTCGTCGTAAACTCAGATTTTAGCTTCTTTATATCTATAGGAGGCTTTGAATTTCAAGGCTAATGAAGAGTCATGGAATATTTCTTCTTTGGAGTATTCTAACCAAATTATCTCTTATTTAGCTGGCAGCTTTTATTGAAGTTTAAACTAAAAAAAAAATCTTAAGATACATACCAGCACTGGCCTATGTTAAGCTAAATATCAAAGTATAAATACACCAAGACTGTTTCCTGGGTACAGATCTATAATTTAGAAGGAGTCTTTTTCCTAATTTTTGATTACTTGCTTGAAAAGGTATTTGGGAGCAATGCCAAGTAACTTCTTTGTAATAACTATTATCTTAAGCCAGTTCCCCACACAGCCATCTATTATGCTATATTGAGGTAAGGCCAAGCCACAAGTCATGGTATGATTTCTGCCTTACATCCTTTCTTTTGCTGTAGTTGAAATGGTTTCCCACTCCAAAACAAGTGGAATCAATCTCTTGAGGGCAAAGATCTTACAAATCCATAGCCCTCCTTTCTCTGGGATGTACGTAACCTCATTAAAGACCTAGATGAAAATTGTTAAGTAAAGCTTATGCAAGTGTTTATGCCAGCATGTGCATTTTTTGACACCCTGAGTCATTCTCATTCTGCTCTCCCCCTCTTTTAGCTTTCTTTCCCTCCTGTGCCATGTGCACTGTTGTATTCCCAAGGTCTCCCTTCAGCTCCACTTTCTGACCAGCACCTTCAGTTCTCCTGTTCAGTTTGCACCAAGCGTGTCAGGTCAGACCTTGACTTCCAGAACTACACTCCCCTCTTTGTCAGAAACTGTTTCTGTGCCTGTCTTAAGAGATTGGATGGCTTTAAAATACAAAGATGCCTCCCTTCTCTGCCTAAAACTCTTAGGCCACTGGAATTTAAAAAAAGTTCCAATCACTAAACTGGACTACATGTGTATATTCTTAAATGCCTACTGTCCTCCTATCTACATATACTTGTCTTTTATTTTTTTTTAAGTTTACTTATTTATATTGAGAGAGACAGATAGCACAAGTGAAGGAAAGTCAGAGAGACAGAGGAGACAGAGAATCCCAAGCAGGCTCCATGCCACCAGTACAGAGCCTGACACAGCTTGAACTCACAAACCAAGAGTTGAGCCACCCAGGCGCCCCTACTTGTCTTACTCTTAAATAGGGTGTGGGGAGACCAATCTCCTAAAGAAGTGAGGATGTAAGAAAAGATAGAAGCATCCCCAGCCTGTCTGAGCTGAGAGCAGGGTCTTGTGTAGTAAGCGTGCTTCCTACTCTTGACACGTGACTCTTAGGACGCAGGTGTTTGCTGTCGAGTGATTTACTGGTATTACAGTTAGAATCTGGAGAAGCTAAAACAAACCTTTCCAAGAGCCCTGCTGACTTGTGGTACTTTGTCAAATTATCTCAATAAGCATTTTCCCTGCTTCTGGAATTCAGGGATAGGGAGTGTTTCATTACATGCTAGCGTCCCCAGTGTGTCAGGCCTGCACTGAGCAGTCAGTATGCATAAAAGGTCAGGTCTCACAGACCATTTCTTTTCTGATCACTCCAGCCCAGTGATGGAAAGCAAATGACCCAATGATACCTGTAAATTTAAGAAGCACATATCTGGGGATCCTGAGTGGCTCAGTCAGTTAAGCATCTGACTCTTGATTTCGGCTCAGGTGATGATCTCATGTTTTGTGAGGTCAAGCCCCATGTCAGGCTCTGCGCTGACAGGGCAGATCCTGCTTGGGATTCTCTCCCCACCCCTCCCCCACTTTCTCTCCCTCAAAAAAAATAAACTTTAAAAAAAAGAAGCATATATTTAATTAATCTCAGTGTCCTCAAAAGAAGAGAAGCTTGTTTTATCATCTTCTCCAGATTAGATGGCCAGGGGGATCTCAAATAGGGACCCCGACCACATGTAGAAATTACAGTCTATTGGGACACAATTCACTCAGATTTATGTATGCTATCTTTCCCACTAACCTGCAAGATCCAAACACTTAAAAACTGTTGTTCTGATGGCTTCTTGGTTTAGTATTCTGTTGAAAGAGAGGGAGGGCTTCTTAATCCTCTGTACTTAATTTATCAAAGCAAATATAAATAAGTATATTGGTTGAAAATCATGGGCAGTGTTTTATTTCTTTTGCTCATCAGGACTTTGAAAACTCTTAGGTTCTCCATTCAGATACCTCAGACATTGAGAAATGTTTCTTTCCAAGAGCAATGTCGATGTCTTGTGTTTTTGTGTGTAATCATATATGATCTGTCTGTCCTATTTCAGCCATATTTTCAGAAGACAAAAACACCACAGAGCCTGCTCATAAGATTAAAAATGCCCTATCCATTCCCAACACTCCAGAGCCAACAACAACTCAAGAACCCTTGGTGGGCAGCCAAAAGAGAAAAGCAAGGAAAACCAAGATCACACACCTTGTCAGAACAGCAGATGGCCGGGTATCACCAGCGGGAGGTACTCTGGGTAAGAAGAGGGAGCCTTAAATGAGAGATAACCGGAGCAAGCCGGTGACTGTCATGGCCACAGTGGCCAGCAAATGCCGATAAGCCAAATATGGATCCTTATTGAAAAATGGGTCCGTTCTGTGGGTTTGGTCATAGTAACGTTTTCTTTCTCTGGATCTCCTTGAGAGCTAGTTTTCCACAGACTCCCAAATGTACAAAATGTGCACATTTTAAAACCACAGCTCTTTTTCCAAGAGCATTCTTAGAAAAGAAAGGTAATTTTTAGGACTGTGTGTTTCTCCTTCTCTTTCTCAGCATGCTCAAAAATAGTCTTCATTAAGTAAATTCCCGGAGATCCTAGACTTTTAAAAATACTAGCTGAATCAGTGTTTCTTCGTGGTTCATTGTTCAGGTCATTAAAACCGTATTATCAAGTACTTCAACCGGTGGATTCAGGAACTTTAGAAAATATCCAGTCCTTCCTCTAAAGCTTATTCAGACCACTGAGGGAGCGTGAGAATGCTCCTGGATTTCTTGAGTTTTCTGGCCTAATCTTTACCCAGATCTGAACTTATGGTGACTTTCTCTGTTTTCAGTCCTGGCCTGTGGTCTGTTGCTGCTCCTGGTGGCCTCCATGGCAGCAGAATTGGCAGAGGGACCAAGTTCAGGAATGGAGTCAGAAAGTGACACTGAGCACCCCCTCAGATCTTGGGATGTTACACAACCTAAGCATTAGTAATCTTACCTGTTATTGCCTTTTTCTGCCTTTCAGCCCGCCAGCGTCTCATTCCATCAGCTTTGAAGTATCCCTCCCCCTGCCCTAGTCCACTTACCAGAAAAAGGTCACAGGTCCATAATGACTTCTATAAATTGAAAAAAATGTTTAGCACAAAGGAAAAAGAAGAGTGAAAGACAAACCAAGAAACTGTAGAGAACAGACTGGGGGTTACCAGAGGGAGGTGGGTGGGGGGATGGATGAAGTAGGTGATGAGGAGTGGAGAGTACATTTATCATGATGAAAAAGTAATAAACTTCATAAAAATGTTTGAGTATTTTTTGAGAGCAGTATTTATAAATACCCAATTAAGGTTAATGTAATTGCAACTAAAGATTCATTGCTGAAATAGAATAGGGGGACAGTTAGTGGATTTTGTGCACATTTTCTTGTGTTTAGCATATGTAGAGAATTAGGACAGTAAAGCGCATTAAATACCCCCATTTTATCCTGTTAAATAAGAAATAAAGACCAAAGACATAGGGTTTGGATGACTTAGGTAGAAGTAGGATGAGGACTAAAATCTAGTTTTCCTGATACTTAGTCCAGTAGGCTCCTCGCCCCTTCCCTTTCCACTCTGGCTTCTGTTCTGTGGTTATGATTTAAAAAAAAATTTTTTTTAATGTTTATTTTTGAGAGAGAGTGCGTGTGCAAGTGGGAAAGAGGCAGAGAGAGAGAGAGAGAGACAGAGAATCTGAAGCAGACTCCAGGCTCTGAGCTGTCAACACAGAGCCTGATGTGGGGCTCGAGTCCATGAACCCCAAATCATGACCTGAGCCAAAGTTGGATGCTTAACTGACTGAGCCACCCATGTACCCCTGTGATTTTGATTTTATAAGTTGTTATACCCTCATTTTCACTTATAGAAAGAGTGAAAGAACTTAGAAAGTATTACCTTCATATAGAAAAGCGCATAGCACACCCATGTTCTAATATATGACATTTACATTCTTTATCAATGGCTTTCTCTTTTTAAAACGTTTTAAAAACCATGATAAAGATTCCTCCTCCTTCATAATGGCCATGTAATCTAGAAAGTATACTCCTTTCCTACAGGTATATATTCTTAGCATTTTAGCACCTCTTCGTAAATACCAGAGAGTCTTTTGTCTTCCTTCCAGTAGGTCTTCAAAACACAAGTAACAACTTGGGATCTCACTGGGATTAGTTTAGAGTTGGTGACCCTAAGTGTTGGTGGCACAGCATACCCAATAGTCACCATAGCACGGCATCCTACGGCCTCATCAGAAATGTTTGCGCACTTGGGACTTAGCAGCTTTGCACAGCATCCACAGGCTCCTTTGCCAAAGTCCCATCAGTTTTATTTAGGCCAAAGTCCCTTTTTCCCTCTCATCCTGAGACTGACCTGTTCTTTGACCTTGGATAAAACAGTTTCTCTTCCACCTAACTTCAGAGCATAGCACTGCCCACAACTGCAGTTGAACTTAGTAAAAGAGTTTTATTACCATGGGAGCAGAAAATCCTTGATAAACGCCTCGGTTTTCAGTGGATGACGAAAGTGGACAAGGAATATTAGCTCATCTCACATTGTGTACACAGTTTTCTCTGTGTCCCTTCTCTGGAGAGAACATGGTGATCCTCTTGTGATGAATTTCCCTTTCGTTTCAGATGACAAACCAAAGGAACAGCTGCAGAGGAGGCTCCCTAAAGTGACCGAGCCCGGCTGTGGTGACGACTGCTCACACAACACTGAGGCCGCAGAGACGCGGAGCAGCACTCCGGAGATGCCAGCCGTGTCTGCATTCTTCAGTCTCGCTGCACTGGCTGAAGTGGCCGCCATGGAGAATGTGCACAGGTGAGTGGTGTGCTCCCCCAGGATTTGGGGGACCTGTTCACCCCTCACCCCCAGGCACGGGACAGGGATGCAGAGAGCAATGTGGAAACCGAATCATTCTTTCCAACATGGTTTGTGGTCTTTTTCACAATGCATCAGGGTTCATGAGACTTGGTTCAGGAGCAAGTTATGTGACATGTTACAAAAGCATTTGTCCTAATTAGTAGTGTGGGAAAATATAAGGTAGTATAGTTAGCCAAGTGTTGCATTTTGAATATATTATCCTGTGGTTAAACTTCATTTCCATAAAAAGCCTGAGAAAGCGGAGAAGCAATATTCCCTCATCGTTAAGTGTCAGGCTTCAGAGCTGGGTTTGAGCCCTACATCCATATCCTGTAAACTGCAAGTTCTTGAGCAAGATCGATCATTCACCTCTCCATCCTTCATTTTTTTCTTCTATTAAATGGGTGTAAGTGGTACTTATTTCATAGAGATGTTATGTGGAGTGAAGTAATGTCCCGGTGCTGGCACATGGTCAACGCCCCCGTTGATGATGGTGTTGGCAGCAGTGATGATGGTAGTGGAAGAAAACTGTGGTCAGGAAAAAGTGTCTTGGCATCTGACTCATGGACAGCAGAAGGTCTGGAATTTTCTTTAACTGTCTTTTGCTACAAAGTCTCATTTCTCTCAGCCTCGGTTTTCTCATCTTCCATGGAGAGTGATGGTATCCCCAAGGACCACTTGAGATCATAAAGCTGAAGGCCTTTGGAACTCCATAAAGCCTCACAGAAAGTATACTAAGTTCTAAGTGTATAATTGGGTATTCTGCTATTTAATGGATCCTTTGAGAAAGCCAAAACAGCCATTTGTAAATTTGGGTATTTCATATTTTATTCAAAGTGGATTACCCACAGGTGAGCTACTTTCCCAGACTTGAGTTGTCGGTACAAAAGTTTTAAATCTGGCACAACTTCCATACTCCCCCTGTTGGGCTTCACTGTCCCTTTCCACATCCAGGTTCAGGAGGCTCCTTACCTGTTACAGTCCTAGTGCTTCCTCACAAATAGCCTCTAGAAAGTTCAAGAAGTCAAATTCCTTTTCATGTGTATACTACAAGTGCCTAATAGCAAGAGAATGCCATCAGACTTTGTTAAAATCTGCTCAAGTCTCCGAAGGAGGTCATGCACAGATTCTCCACTCGTGGAGTTTTACAGTCGAGCTCAGAGCCCAGACTCCTGTGCACGCGGGAAGAATGAGACACACGCCTGCGTGTTACCGAGTGCCCCCAGAAATTTCGGAAATAAGAGGCAGTGTAAGAACTCAGAGAGGATCATAATGCAGGGCTCAGGAAAGTCTACCACACAGTCCCCTTGCTGCTGCCAGCATCCCCTTCCAGACCCCGCTGTGGTCACACCCTGGCTCTGGGAACCAACCTTCCGTGACTTCCAGTTTGCAACAGCGGAAAGCCTCAGCAAACCTCCCTACTCTCCTCTCCGCCACCCCCTCCTCCCTGCCCTGCAGTCGATCGCATGGGATCCCTTGCCACCACCTGGATAAGCCAAGTTCTTCCGGGTGCCTCCCCCTCTCAGGCGAACTCCTGGCCCTCCTTCCATTGCTAGTCCTGTTTTCTGCTCTCGGTCTTCCTCCTGAAGTCCCTGCATGCTTTCTGTGTGTGCTCTGAGACCAGCTGCCACACTGGGCTACAATTATTCCTAGATACGTCTCTTTCCCCTGAACTTGGAAAGCAGAGCACTGGTTTTACTCCTCACATCCCCAGCTCCATAGTTCCTGCTACATCAATGGATGAGTGAAAAAAATGAATGGGTGGATGCATAGATGAGAAGTTCTTAAAGTATGACCACCTACATTCACTAGCAGACATAGAGAAAATGGTGTGAGCAGAGATTCTTTTTAATCTCCCATTAGAAAGAACAATATTGCATACTAGAATCCTACCATCAAACTCATAAGGGGTTAGTGTTCTTAATATCTAGAAAAACAGATCCCCCTCAAGAGCCCTTACCTGTTAAAGCAGAGCCACCAGACTGCCATCCATCTACAGGCTTAATGTACCTTTACCTGGGTTGCACATCCATTAACTATGCTTTCACATCATCTAGGTTCATAATTTAGAGGGTGATCACAGAGTTAGGGGCAGAAACATATCACTTGCATTCTTGCCAGGATAAATCATAACATTAGGTTCAGAAACCCAACATAGGAAAGCAGTTCTGCAGAATGCAGGAAATAGGAAATTGGAATAAACCTTGATGAGAGCCTGTTTGCTTACTAGAACTTTCATAAGAGGAAAGCTCATTAAACTGAGTCCTAAAATGAGCCCTGCAGGGTGGGTCTTTCTGATCTTTTTTTAACAATATTGCATATCTCAGACAATTAACTGGACCAGAATGCGAACTGAGTTAAGATTTGAACTAAGGTCTTTGAGTTCTCGTGTCTTTGCCTTTGCCCAAACGTGCTGCGTAAGCAATCATCTGTCACATCCTAGAAAGTCACAAAGACTCTCGCTGACCCTTCTGCTGGGAACGCAACATCCGTTAGGCTCCCCGCTCCTTTGCTTTGTTCCGTGAGTAAGATGGGCTTTAGCCCAATTGCTCTCTGTCTCTGATGCTCTTTTTTTTTTATACTATTCTTTTCATATTTCACTTTTTTTCTTCTTTTTCCTTTTTGCAATGCTTAATTAAAATTCTTTTACCTTTCGTAATATTGTTACATGTTTAGTCTTAAGGATAAAAAAATAGCATTTTAATTTCATCTTCCTTGAACAAAGGGTTGAACATATTGAACAGTTGGTGCTTACAGCATCCCCCCATGAATGAACAGATTAATCCAGAGGTTTGATTATAGCACATGTTTTGTTTTGCTGAAATCCTAGTATCTTAGGGTAAGTGATTATTGGATTCTGAAATCCCCAAATGTTGTAATTTATCTACGTTATTTGTGTGTGTATGCATCCAGAGAAAGAAACTTGGCTATAGTTGTAAAAAGGTAGAATTTAAATGTTTAAATGGCTGCCTTTGTTCTGTGTACTCTAAAGAAGACGGGATGTGGCTTCGAGGGTCAGACCGCCAGAAGCACGGCCCGCCTCACAGATCTCCAGCACAGCACTGTGCAGTGCGGACCGCCAGGGACCGGACCATGAAGCGCCCCATGTCCGCTCTTGGGTAGGCCTTCTGGGGAAGGTCAGAGAAGTGCCCAAACCCATTCCTATAGATTGAGAAGCTCTGTAGAAATTAACCAAGAATTTGAGGGTTTTTTAAAATAACTGAAGTAAATTTTTTCCTACTCATGGAACAAAATCAGAATAAAAAATCAGCTAAGTTTGATGTAGTTCAATCCAAATGATGGTTTACTTCTATGAATTTTCTGGTCTTGTCTAAAGTTCTTTCTCTGCATGTGTTGATTTGGCCCAAATTGCCTGGGTTTTCTCACACTCTAAAAAAAATTTTTTTAATGTTTTTATTATTTTTGAGAGAGAGAGAGAGACAGCATGAGCAGGGGAGGGTCAGAGAGAGAGGAGTCACAGCATCCGAAGACAGGGGTTTTCTCACACTGTAAAGAACAGTCACTGCCTGCCTTCCTCCCCTGCACACTTGCTCTCCAGGTGCCTATGAGACTTCTTTAGTTAGGAGGGTTTCAGTGTTTTCATTCATTTGTGTTAGAGTCACAGGACCTCTGGGCTCCTACTGTTGCTTTAATTACACTTAAGTTTTAAACTGGGTTTATTAGGGGCATCTGGATGGCTTAGGTGGTTGAGCATCTGACTCTTGGTTTCAGCTCAGGTCATGATTTTGCAGTTCGTGAGTTCGAGCCCTGCATCAGGCTCTGTGCCGACAGCGCAGAGCCTGCTTGGGATTCTCTGTCTCCCTCTGTCTCTGCCAAAAATAAATAAACATTTAAATAAATAAATTGGGTTTATTATATATGTCTTAGGAAATGAGCCTGGAGGTTATCAATTAGTATAGGAGGGTCTTCCCCTTGGGCAGCTTGAGGAAAGGAATGGGTCCTATTTTAATATCAGTGGATCAAGAGAAAAGACAGTGGTCTCAGAACGACTGCCCTTGATTGAAAGTTTCTTGCTTCTTAGGGAGTTGTCCCGAATCTATTGGTGCGTGCTTCAGATTTCATCTCAGCAAAATGTAGGTGGTTGTTTGGGGCACAGTGTGTTGTTGTCAAGTCATATGAGGTAAACTAAGAAGTTTTTCCAAAAAAAAGCAGCTCACAGTTTTCATTCAATAGCATCAGTAACAAGTCAGCATTAGGTTTTAAACAAGATTTTGGAAAGCCCTTATTGGTTACTCACCATCCTCAGTGTGTCTGACAACCTACTCTAAGTGGGTGATTTCTTTTGTTCTTCCTCTTGTTTTGCAGAGGTCAGAGGTCCACTCCACTCACCCACGATGGACAGCCAAAAGAAATGCCACAGGCTCCTGTACTTATTTCCTGCGCTGACCAGTGAGGCGCCCTTTAATTGTAAAACATTGTGCTTTACCTACTACCCTAGCCTTGTCTTTACCAAGGGATGCTAGTGAGTCCATGTGGTGGGAAATACAGACTGCAAACAAGTGCTTGTTGCCCTACACGGCCCAGATTCACTTGAAGCAGAAGTTAGCCTCCTGGGCCAGTTTGTTCTTTTGGAACCCAGAGTCTTTGAGGGTGAGGTTATCTGTCTGAAAATGAGCAGAAACGGAATGATCCTGGAGCTTTGCTTTCTATTGAAGGCTTTTGACGGTAACAGGTGGTAACTTGGTAAAAGGCTGCCTTTACTGTAGCTCATCCAAGCATCTCTTTTACCAACCGGAGAGTGTGAAACTAGTTTCGTATATTACCTAGTTATTCTTTCAAAACAAAAACAAAACAAACAAAAAAAAAACCTGACGCACTGCACTAGTTATTATTAGATATTCTTAGTCTTTTTTGTACATGGAGATTTAAGTTCTAAGATGGTTTATATAATAGGTTATACCTACATTTATATTGTAGAATAATATTAAAATGCCTGTTCCAGAGACCCCTAAGCAGCACGGGCAAGCACATGTACCATTGTTAGCGGTGTATGCTCGGCCTCGTGGTCCATATATTCTGCACTTTTATATTTGCCACCAGGGTGGTAGTTTGCTGGCAAAAAGGAAGAGAGAGAGAGAGCGAGAGAGAGAGAGAGAGAGAGAGAGAGAGAGAGAAAGAGAAAAAATTACAATTCTTACAAGCTGAGTTTTTTTCTTAACCTTGAGTGACCAAGAAGAACTTGCTTGGGGCAAATTGTGGCAAATATTTTCCCAGACAGGGGAAGAGTCCTACAGATTACAGATTACTGATGTTTTCATGCCTTGAGGATTCTTTTATTTTTACACAGGAGTCTATGTGACCAATGATCGTTCATATAAACAAACAAAAAGAGAAAAATATTATTCAGAAGTGACCTTAGTATTACTTCACTATCCTAAACACACTGAAGACACTCACTTCATGTGGACTTTGAGCTACAGACCTTTTACATCCATCCCAGACAGACTGGACGGGTAGCAATTGCTATGCACAGCCTAAGGGGCACTGCAGGTTTTTAGAGCCATTTTCAGTTGGTGTTGTCAAGGAGGTGTTGAATAAATGCCGAGGGAGGGATGCCTGACCAGAGTGGGACTCTTGGTCATAGATCCACCTGCAGGTTCATTTCCTTTTTGTGTTTTGTTGCTATTGAACATAAAACCAACCACACATATGCCAGTGCCAAGTGGATTACCTGGCTTATCAGAACATTCAGCATACTGACTTAACCACCTGACATTCACAGTGTCTTGTTTCCTAGCAACACATGCAAAGTGATAAATCAAAATTAGTCGGAGGCTACCGATTTTACAGGGTATTTGTTCCATAGCACAAAGTAGATCCCCACTCTTGCATCACAGCACAAACTACCAAATTTTAATTATTGGATTCCAGCAATAATTTTTATTGGTTTTCAAACTGGCGGAATTTTGATAGCGTTAGTTCAAGTTTGAAGCTTTTGAATTAGATCTCTAAATGGTGACAGTTTACAAGGTTTTATCTAGCTTTCTTATTTATACTTGACTGAATTGTAATGATGACTTTTTTTTTTTTCTAATCGTAATCTGACCTAATAGCCATACAAAAAACAACTCTATTAGTACTGACTAGGTTTAGCTTTTCATAGTTGTAGATATTACTTCAGTTTCGGTGCTGGAAAATATGTACAACATACTAACAGAGTTGAAAAGAATATAGGGATTTGTTTGGGTTGTTTTTTTCCTCAAAGCAGGTAAAGATGGCAGCAGAGCATTGGAATGGTGTCCTCAAAAATGCGTAATCATTGTGGGCATAGAGGAAGGAGGATTTAGAAAGCTAGGTTAGTCCAAGGTTAAAGCTTAACCCCATCCATGTAGAAACAAATCAGGTGAGCAGCCCCAGATTTTAGCATAATATTTTTACTATGATGCTGTTTTATTAATATTTTCTAAATTTCAAAACACAAAGTTAGTGTTTGAAAATTGCTGGGTCCCAATGTTGGTGGCTGTTGGAGTTTTTGGACCACTTGCTAGCAGTGATTTAAAAATTATAATTAGCTAAAAATCCAAAAACAAAAAAAAGACACACAAAAAAACCAACAACAGAAATTGTTTGGTGCAGAACATGCACCTTGACAATGGTACTAACTTGTTATTCTCTAGAACACGTTAGAATAGATCTATTTTTGCCAGAGCACTGTCCTTCAATCCTCCAATTACATTTCACTAGATTTCCTTAAGAGATTGCTGTATATTCATGGGACCTTTTTTAAAAAGAAGCAAAACAAAAGATTACTTTTTTCTATGTGATTAATATCTTACTTGATCTGCTTTTCCTAAACCTCAGTGGCTTTTCCCTTAGTCAGGGGTGGGTTGGGGGGGCAACCTACTGGATATGACTGTTTTCAGATCCTTTAAAAAAAAAAACCTTTTTGTAGAAATGCTTAATTTTTAAGCGGTTAGGCACGGAGAGTAGCAGAAATCCTGCAAAGCTTTATAGTCCTTTAGACACTCGCCTTGTTGTTTCTCTGAGTGAAGTCTTGATTTCAATACTAGTGCTTTTCTCATGCCCTGAATCCACCGGTGAGGGGTGATGGCATTTTCAGGTAACAACATTTGTTAGCACAGATATTCCCGACCGCCGTGTAGTGCCCCCCATCTACCATTTTCATTTCATTTCTCATATTTTTCTATATTTTGGAAAATCATAATTGCTATGGCGTGTACCTTAATCTGCCAGCAAACACCATCGACACTAACATTTATCCCACAAGCGTCCCCAAGAGAAGTTCTCGCACCTTATGTATATCTCAAGCAAACCAAAATGCGATGCCTGCTTTGTTTTATTCTAAATTTGTTGTATCATATCTTTCTGAAAAACCATTCTGAATCTAGTTGAAATGATTGATATTTATGCTTTTAACCTTAATTCCTGGATTCAAACCTGTATATAAATCTTTTGAAAAAAATTGTCCTAGCCCTTCTCTGTGATGCCGAAGTGGATGATTTAGTCTCAGATGGAGACGCAGTACTGTTCCAGTTTTCTTTAGCCTTTTATTTATTTAGTTATTCTGGATGTTTTCTTATGTAATTTTGAAGTGTGTAGAGTATATTATAGTAACTGAAGCTGCAGCTCTAAGAAGCTGAGTGAAAGAAAAAAATACTGTAAGACATCCTTTTTAAGTTTGTATTTGTTTGGATAACTGTAAGGAGATCAGGAAAAGAAAAAAATGTCCCACAGCCACGTTGACAATACAGGTTCTTATCCCCAGATTAGGTCAGTTCCCAGATTTTAGATCAAAATGTAACTCATCAAAGCCCTTAAAGGGCTAAAGGATAAATCATACTGGTGTGATTCTGACAGACTTTCCCCACAAAAACCAGAACTATGTTTGTTTAATTCTGTCAGATGAGCTTTCAACCAGTGCCATCTCAAAGCCATGCTGAAATCATTCCCGTATTATCACTGATTCTCGTTCCTGCAATGGAACGCTCCGAACAAAAAGGAGCATCTGAACTGGTCTGGTTATTTATATTCCACCATGTTTATTCCCCGTCACTTTCTTAGCAAGTCAGATGCTACACCGCCTAAGTCATTTCATAAAATTTTGTTTGCACTCTGCAGTCTTTGGCTCATCGTATGGAAAAGTTTGCACCTATGTAAAATCTCAAGCAAATTATAAATCGATCCAGAACCAGGAGTAAGCTGGAAGCTGAATGACACGTTTTGTTTTACAGTGTGGGAGGGAGGGATGGAGGGTATCGAATAGCTCTGTTCCAAGTTTGGCGTTTGGCATTAATGTGAAGCAGTGGGACCATGCTGCCTGCTCAACTACTGTATGAATCCCAAGCGTTCTGGAGACCGGCGGCTGGAGGCTGGAGGCCGGCGTCCACCCCGCAGAGGAGCAGAGCCGCCGCCTCTCTGGGGAGAAGGCAGGAAGTCCCGCCAGGCCTGGAGTCAGCATTTGTAAAGGGAAGGTCGGGGTGTCTGTGATGCTGTTGAGGAGACTCACTTTTGATTGCACTGCTCCACAGAGCCCTCACATAAGGCCAATTCTAATGGGCTACCTCGGCTTTAAAAGTTAATTTCAGTAAGTCCTGTTTCAAAGGTCTGTCTGTTTTTGCTTCTACCTTCAGTGCCACTGTTTTTCACTGCAGTGTTTTGACTTCCGAAACCACCTTCTCCAGAGAGAACAATGTATTGCTGAAAATGGGCAGCAGAAGCAAATGCTATTACATTTGACCTATAAAGTATTCAGAGTGACTGCTAGGTGAAAATGAAAATTTAGCTCTCCCCACATAGGACCTTGTTTTGCACCTTATAAAGAGTGTACTAATTGTTAATTAGATGTTGCTTTATTTATACAAGCATTCCCAAAGAGTTAGATTTGGATTTTGTTCTTACTTGAGATTTGGGGATTTTTAAAAATCATCTTATTTAGATTGACTAACATCATACTCACATTAAGAAACAAGTCGTTCAGTTATCTTGCCAGATATGTCTGGTGAAGTATTCAGGGTTTGATGGCCTGCTTTGCTTTAGTTTGGAAGTGATAGCTAAGTTTATTATACTCCATGTTAAATCACCTTGTTCTTTGCACTGGGGACATTATTTTCTTTACATTTCGGATCAAAGAAGTGACAACAAAAATAGTGAACAACAAGACATTGACTCCCCTGATATAGCTCTGTCTGTGGTATGCTTTCCTTAAAAAATATGGATACACATTTTCTTCACACACAAAACTATGAGTTTCCTCTCCTGGCCAAATTTTATTTGCGATGGTAGGATTTATACTAGGAAGTTGAAGGAGGAAACCTGGTATTAGGTTCTCTGGCCACTGTGTTCTTGTTGCAGTCAGTGGTCAACATTGATCCTGCCCTCAAATTGATTTCTGTGCACAGAACTAGTTGTCGTGAAAATTACTACTCCTTCCAAAGATCGCCCGATCCCTTGGGCCAGAACTGGTTACTGAGTAACAAGGACCTAATTCAGTGCCTCCGAACCCTCCCACCCGCACCGCTGTCATACCTCAAAGGCTCTAACATGAATCACAGAGGCACATGTGTTTCACCAACTAACACTGCTGTTCTTGGCAGCCGCCGTGGCCGCCCATGTCCCTGGACGCCTCGCGTTAGCGCCTGGGCTCTCAGAACAGCAGAACTGGGGGCGGGGCAGGTCTGCGACCCGGGGCTCGGCTAGCGCTCAGCAACATTCTTCGCGTTTCATTAGCACTAAACAAGTCTCTTGCTCTCAGGAATTTGTCCAAAAAAGAATAAAAACCACCTGAGATTCCATGTTCCAGATTATGAACTTTTCTTCTAGGTTTGAATTGCTTACTTACGTGTCCTAAATTACCCATGGCTTCATTTGACACCAGGTCTTAAGTCTGTTGACAGTTTCAGCATGACTGAATCGCTCATTTTTTTTTGCTTTCAGAAATTGGCTTGGTTCTCTTTAGAGTTGGTGTAAACATGCCATGTAATAAATGATTTCCACTTAATGGTACAACAGAATTATTGCTTTCTTAGATGTATGTGTAGTAAAAGTCAATATACACATTTATATAATTTCTTTCTTCAAAATCTTATACTTAATTTGATATTTCTAAAAATTGCACATGTAAGTCATGTGTATAACATGCTAAAGTACTTTAACTGTGATCTTAAAACTGAATAAAAATATTTAATAAAAATTTGAAATATTTTAAAGATATTATTCAAATATCTTTCTTTACGTCCACACTACTGGCTCTAGAGTAAGTGCCTCCAGTGTACCCTGTCGACTAAAAACAGCCGGGAGAACACTTGAACAAAAGATACTTCGGCTCTTTCAGACTGCAGATGACGGTCTCCCCCAAACTGTTTGCCTGATAGTCACCAAGTTCGAGCAGCCTGGGTTGCCTCTCCCTACCGGGTGGAAGGGAAATCAACCTGACAGAAGAGAGAAGATCTGTTTCATTCTGCTACTTAGGAGGGGGGCCTCCCTGGGAAAAGTGTGACCTTGAACATGCCAGCTTTCCCTGGATGGTAATAAAACTGCAAGTGATATCATTAAGACCATAACCTAAAATACAAATTCAGACCTCAGTGTTTCTGAATGCAATGTCCTGTCCTTCGAACCTTGGGTATTTTATTTTAATCCTTCAGGAGAGCACACACACACATAGTATATAAATACCACAGGCTTTGTTCAGACAGACTTGGCTTCAAATCTGGTTCCACTTAATCCATTCATCATTGGGCTTTTCAACCCTACCTGAACCCTACTTCACTTACTAAATGATGCAGTGATAATACCTCCTCACACTTCTGCTAGGATGAAAAGGAAATACTTATGAAGATATTGGCATAGGACTCATAACAGAAATGTTTATTAAATGGGAATTGTTGATTTTATGATTTTTATTTTAACTCAAAGGTTGTTATGTTTATCTATATTCAAAAGAGACCATAAGCATAGCCAGCTTCCTCTTTAAACTTTAAACTTCTTGCTGCATTAGGAATAAACTTATAGCAGGAAATATAGTGGTGTAGAAAACTCAAGGATATGTTATATTCACATAGGTAACTTATACTCGTGTATGTATCACTATGGGATTTTTCCATAAAATTAGTCTGCATGGTGAATTACGTGTTCCAGTACTCCAGCACACTTTTTTTTTTAATTACTAGGAATAAAATATGTCATAGTGATGATGGGAGCTCCATACCAAAGAATATAAATTCTAGGGAAAAAAAGATGACAAGTTAGACCTATGTGTGGTTTTATGGTTCTATGTGTATTACACAGATCTGTCCTTTGGGGTAGAATATAGTCTCTTGCAAGGAAAAATAAAATGATTATCACTAAGTGGGCTAAAACTAATACTGCTGACTCCATTCCATACAACTGAAAGAACATAAAATTGTTAATTACAATTTTTCAGAAACCTTTTCACTTTTCAAAAGTATGGAGAATTTCAAACATGCGCAAAGAGCCTAACATACTGAATTCCATGGACCTGTCACCCAGCTTCAACCAATACTAACATTTTCCCAATTCCTGTTTCATTTGTATTTTACTCATTTTCCTTCATTTCATCTCCCAACCCTAGATATGCATATCCCAGAAGTGTGATTTCATGTATAAATACTTCAGATATAGCCTTTAAAAACAAATATTTTGATATGCACAAATTTTCTTTTTTTAATGTATCGCCTCCTCACGATTCCAAAAATATGTTTGTTTCCTGCCCAACGGGAACGGAATCCGTCAGCCACAGGAAGAGTCGTGCTGGAGTGAAGATAATTTGGAATTTGGTTATGATGTTCACACTGGCTATCTCTAGATTTACCTTTCTTGACCCGCAGTGTTCTGAAGAGATCTTCATCAGACAGACCCTTTTCTTGGCCTTTATTTGTTTATTTTCCATCTTGCTTTTTATGATCTTCCCTTTTTTCCAGACATTGTCTAAAAGGGCCCAAGAGCTAAAACTTTCATAATCTTACATAAAACTTGTGTCCTCCACACTTTTCCCTCCACTGCTGTTCCTACTTGGGTTTTCCTCTCTCAGACTTGCAAGAGTGAAATCTGGAGGAGCACAGTAGAGGCAAAATTTCAGATGAGCTCTGGAAAGTGGGTTGCCAAAAACTGAAAAAAAATCTGGAGCCCTGGGTCAACAGGCCAGAAGTTAAAAGCGTAAAATGAAATCGCTCCTGGAAGACATAAAATGGTAACTCCTACTTTATGGCTCAGCCCACTTGGAGATCCCTCACCCCAGGGAATTTTACAAAAGGTCATTTTGTCTCAAGGTTGTGGATTGCAGATGTCAGAAAAAAATGTGAACAATGGAAGTTTCTTGAGAATGATGGAGGATGAAAGGGGGAAAGAGAAGTTCAGACAAATGAGTCTTTCAAGTTCAATGTATAAAAGCCAAAATGGTTTTGAAGCCAGCATCAAAATACATCCAAGAAGTGTGCTCAAGTATCAATGATTACGTTTTCCTGGTCTCTGCTACTATTGGGCTGTGGAGCTTATGAAAGGCATGTGGAATAGATACGATTCCTATCTTCCAGAAACCATGAAAGTATCAAAAAGACACAGAAACAGTGGAAATATACTCATTAGATGCAGAAATAGGTAATGATTTGCCATCTAATTTGAAGCATGTATTTGAAATATACCTCATAGGAAAGCAGTATTGATACAATTTTAAATTATTTTCCCCCAAGATATTCTATAATTCTTGAGACTGAAGAAATTCAGACTATGTTTTATAATTTTAAATTGTCACTTCTCCCATACTATATCTTAGGCATTTATAAGTAAACTAGAAATAAAAGTGCAATATTCTGCACAAATCCTTGAAGAGCTAAACTCTCTTGTAACCAGAATACGAGGTATTTAACACGCTGATGCAAGCCTCACCTTCATTAAAACTGTTACTGTATATCAATCGAAATCAAGACTGTATTGTTAGAATAGAAGTGCTTAAAAACAGTGCCCTGTTCCACTTCTCTGTCCAAAGCCCATGAAAATTATTTCAGCTTTGGCTCCAGAAGAGTTCTTTGTGATCCACACCTCATGTCTATTAAATAATTTATGTCGTGCTCCTATAACAATCTAATCATTCAACAGACCTGCACTGGATGGCCGTATTGGATACCTGCTAAGTACCAACAAGACAGCCTCCTAGGGTGTATAGTCTAATGGGGGGGGGCTGGTGGGGGCTAGAGATCTGCATCTTTAATTGAAATGCAATATGGATGAGGTTGGGTATGAGAATCAAAGGCTGTCAGGAAGAAGCTACATATAAACTCATGGGAAACATAATATGCATTTTGAAGACTTTAAGGGGAGAAAATCGGAATGTGTTACTGTTCTACTTTAAAATTTTTATTTTTTAAAGCCCTTTCTCATAGAAGAGATCTTGGCACAAGAGCTACTAAGATAAGGCCACAGATCTGAGAATGACAAGAGACCAGTCTGTGGGGGAGATCCACGATGCAGTGCACTTCCTTCAGAGTGTTGAGGCCTAGCATCCCAGCTATGTGGACTCCAGGACTGATGTGCAATTAGCACATCTGCTCCGCCTTGGCACAGCCTAGGGATATTTGAAATGGTGAGGTCAAGCAGCGTGGTTTAAGCATTTGGCCTTAAGCGTCAGAGGTAATTCTGATAGCCAGAGTGTGATTCTCTGACTTCTTTTCCTTCTCCCTTGGCCGTGTCCTTTCCTCAACCTTAGTCCCAACTCTTGTGTATTACTGAAGTGCAACCTTTCCAAATGCACTTGTCTTCAGCAATGGCACACCTCCCTGATTTTGCACCCTATGCACACAAAAGCTGTCTTAGATGTCCCTTTCTTCTCTGCTGGGAATATTTGTAAGGTCTCCATGCCGGGGCGAATGACTCAAGAACCCCTTTGCTCCAAGAAGATTCCTGGAGCAAAATGGAATTTGTGAAGGATTCTCATGGTGTACATTGAATGGATACCACCATTTCAAGTTGGTCTGAATTGTGCACCTGAGACTGTATTTGCTAATCCTCAGTCATTAAAAAGGACTTTTCTACAGGAAGTACCTATTATCTAGGACTGTGGGATCACTTCCCTTTTGGTAGTATGGAAGATGGTGTATCCACTTTTTACATTAAATGTTTATCTCAGAATGGCCTAATCATCCCCCCCCCACACCTTTTTAGGGATTGATAGTTAAAAGGAATTCTTTTAGCTCCAAAAGCATCTGCTTTAAAAAGCAAGATGATCTCTCTTAGGTCTGCAGACTGCATGAATTCATGCATGAATTCAGAAAAGTTTTAGAAATTTAAAGAGTTTCATTTCGAGTTGATCGGGCATCTGTGGCCTCCCAAAGACTGTCAGTGAGCTCTATGTTGCCAAAAGGCTTCATTGGTTTTCCTCTCCCCACTTCCCAAAGATCTAACTTTCCATGAGTAGGTTGCCTATGGAGCAACATTTCTTAAGGACCTACTTGTGCCGAGGTCCCGGCTGAAGCAGCAGGAACAATGACAGTCTTCACCACCACAAGCCCACCTGATAGGGCACCTGAAATCCGAAGGCGAATGCAGAGCATTGACTGTCAAGCATGCGACAGTCCTCCATAGGGCACTGTTCAAACTAGAATCAGACCAACATCTTTTATATATGAACATTTATCCATGTGAATTCCTTTTTTTGGGTTCCTCTTTCACTCCTACCCACACATCCAATATTCCATATGCCTTCTTTTAAGAAACAAATGGTTTTCTGGTCCGGGTGTGCACTTTTCTCTTCCGAGTTGCCTTTGGGTGACATTCTAGCCTGCCGCCACCACCTGCTCCTCAGCCAAAGATCTATTTTAGGTAGAATCTGTCCCAGTGTTTCAGCCGACTGCAGAGAGCAGCGTCAGTAATTGGTAGTACAAATGAACAGAGTTATAAATTAGCCGATGAATACTATTTCCTGGGGAAGAGCAGGCTTTCGCTAGCAGTCAACAGCAAGGCACAGCCAACCAAGTGGCAAGACTGCACAGCAGGTGGGACCCTGGAAGACACCCCAGTCCTGGGTCAGGGAACCATTTGTTTTTTCCTGATTGTTCTCCTTTCCCTGCTGAGGAGTGCTGACTGTGGGGACAATCCTCCGGGTCTTGGACAGAGATGAGTTTCTGAGATTAAATTGCTACAGATGAGCAACGCAATTCACACTTCCTGGTCACACTTTTATTTTCCTTTCCAGTCAACTTTATTTTAAGGTTAAAACTTTTTAACTTGAACATCAGCCTCATAAGGCTTAAACGTTTACCATGCACATGCATAGTTCTGTTTGAAAACCAGGCAGAAGAGTGGTTGATTTCATGTGTCAGGAAGCAAGAACGTCTCGTTCCCTTTTTGGTGGGACTAGGAATCAATTTGACATGAGACAGATTAACAGATTCAGAGTGTACATATGGGAAATCCACACAGAGACGGAAATTCCAAAGACAGGCAAACCAAGGTAGAGATGTCATCCAGAACTAAGGAGAAGCGGGGAGGGGACTGGGACTTTGGAGGAAAGGAAAGCAATTCACAAGAAGATGAAAAAGAGTAAATGGTTGGCAAACACATGTTTGCCGTTCACTCAGAAACGATGGACATAGAGGACTTTGATCAATCAGGCCGTGCCAGGTTCCTCTGTGACTACCAGACCTGTCCCCATCCTAATGCAGGGATCTATGGTGAGAGCTGTCTTCCTAGAGCAGGCCCTCTAAATTCTTTTTAGGCATTTAAAGGAGAGATAAAGAACTTCTCCTAAATATGTTGGGTTTTGATTGCTTTTAAACTCAAAATCATCTTCATGATGGTCCATGAAGCGGCCCCTCGTGCAGTGGCCAGCCCTCGCCCCCCAACACATGTAAACACCACCTTCTTGTGGTCCCACACTTCTCCTATCCTCTACCTGTTTTTAAAAATAAAGCTAGTCTTTAATAGCACGTATATGGCACTTATACTCAAGATGTTTAAATAGAATGATCTGGGCTTCAAATTCACCACAGGCTGATCCACATTTTCCAGTTTTAAAAGTGCAATTCTTCCCAAATGCCCAAGAGCTGCCGGTTTCACTGAGCGATCTGCAACAACATTGTCTAAACCTAATTATGTTCATTTCCGTGGGGCCATTTTTCCTTGACATCCACACCAGGTAAGTGTAACTCAGTTTATAAATCATCAGTTTATAAATCATCTCCTCTAACCTCCTTGCACTTCTTAAACCTGAATTGAGGGGCCTACTTCTCACTTACTGTCAGAGGCAGGATGTCTGGCTCCTTCTCAGATCAATAGATGCGCCTTCGCCCTGCGACAAGGCCTCCGGGGAGCCGCAGAGGGGACAGAGCTACCAGACGGCCTGAGTTCATTTGCACTTTCCACTTGGCTATGATTATCAGCCAGAGGATATTCTCCTGAGATGGATGAGATCAGGTCTATTTCAAATGACTTCGAAAGGACAATGCTGCCATCGCATACTTGAGGAAATTGCCGGCTGTACAGAGGAAGAGAAGTGACTTTCTGAAATGTGATAGTGAAGCATGACTGTAAAATGAAAAGCAATTTAAATGTATTACTGGACAAAAACCATTAGCCCAATGAACATAAATAACCTTACTGAGGAAGGGCACCTGTTTCCAAATAA
Source organism: Suricata suricatta (assembly GCF_006229205.1). NCBI lineage: Eukaryota > Metazoa > Chordata > Mammalia > Carnivora > Herpestidae > Suricata > Suricata suricatta. Next base: position 54,868,723 of record NC_043704.1, read on the forward strand.
CTTCTCCTTAGTTTCAGGGGAATTTCTCTCTTACTGGAAGGCCCTTGAGTGTTATTAAAGGGGTTTGCGACTGAAACATGTTATCAAGGAGTCAGATTTTTCCACTTGTGTAAACAACTTCATCGAAATTACTGTGACTTCTTCCTTTTTCTGCAGGCAGGGAAACCAGTAACAACTGGTCTAACTAGAACCAGGCAATTCCGCTTTCTGAAAGAAGGGTTGTCAACTCCTGATGATCCCTCACAGATGCTGCCAAATTCCTGTTGACATCACCCACACCATTAACACTCCATTAAATTCTTTGTATCGTTAATGCTGTCTTCATTTAAACCAATGCAGCAAGAACTGGAAGAAAAGAGACTTTAAATCTCAAAGCTCAGGAAAGATGCAAAACTCAGAGACCCCAATACTGCCTTAGGCCAGACCTGTGAATCCAGGTCCATAGAAATCCAGGTCCCCACACCTGGATGATGTCACTGGAGTTATCCACACTGCAGTTATCATCATGATTTCGTTACTACACGAGCAACACATGAGAGTTTCTGCACTTCTGCTCATGAGTCTCAAGGTGTGGTACCCTCCTCCCAGGAAACAGACTGTAAAGTAAAACGTGGGGTGGGAGGGGGGTTGTGGGCAGCTCTAGCAAATGTGTTCACGCTGAGCCAAAATGCAATGCGTCAGTTCACAGAGATGGCTTCACTGTTTTGTTCTAGTATTGTTTATTGTTGTCTGCCTGTTTGCCAAAAGAGGAGAGGGATTCTAGGACCATCACCTTGGACTCCAAGAAAACCATTTTGGAATCTCTGTCTCAAAATAGTTGTTCCCCAAAAGAACTTGGACTATAGGTGCCCCGAGATGGAGGCTGAGAACCGAAGGAGAGGGGTCCCCCACGTGAGGAAAGTGGGGTGAGGGCTGCCAGATGCAAGACCTCTGAAAACCAGGTCCTCGTTAATATAAATCTTCAGCCTGGCACAAACGTAAAACAGACTGGGAAGTCAGAGCCAAGTTGCCAGAAGGGGGACCCGTTCCGTACAGTTCTGTGCACTCAGTAGTGCTGCACAAGCACATGACGACCTGAAAATCCCATGTCGCCAATGAGGGCATCGCAAGATCTACTTCTGTTTTGTGGATGCAATGAGATCCTACATTTGAACAAATTTTGTAAACTTTAAAATGCTACATACATACATACGTACGTACAATGCTATATACAAATGTAATGATTAAAAATTGTGTTATACCCAAGTTTCCAATATCACCCCCAAAAACCAGAGACTGCCAGGGAGACCGAGTCACTCATGCAAAAGCGAAGGGCTTTATTACGGGCTTAGGCTGGCCGGGCCTAAGCTCGAGGTCACAGACTTCACCAGTGCAGTGGATCCGTGCTGAGAGCCCCGAACAAAGGCGGGGGAGGGCCTTTATGGGCTTGAGAAGGGGGAGTTACAGGAAATTGTGACACAGGTAGAGTGATCCAATCACAACATTTAGAGTGTTAACCAATTACAGAGTGGACCCGGGACCCAGGACCCTCACGTACGGTGTAACTAGCCTTAAGCAATAAGTGATTACCTATAGCTTCTATTTCTAGGCCTGCCCTTAGGAGTGTTAAGGGTATTACAAGGGTGGTCCCTCTTGCCTTGGGCAATGTGTGTCCTTACAATTGGAACCCTTTAAAAGAATAAAAGATAAGATAGGCTGGGAGAAATATTTGCAAATACGTATCTGATAAAGGATGTGTATCCAAACCATAGAAAAAACTCTTAAAACTTAAGAAAAAAAACCCAATTAAAAGGCAAAAGATCTGAACAGACCCCTCACAAGAGAAGATACACAGATGGCAAAAAAAAGCATATGAAAGATGCTCAGCATGACATCCTGTGTCATTAGGAGCTTGCACATTAATGAAATGGGATACCACTGCATGCCTATCAGAATGGCCCAAATCCAAAATACCAACCCCACCAAATGCTGGTGAAATGCCCAAGATTTTAATATCACCCCAAAACCAGAAGCCTCCAGGGAGACCGAGTCATGGGTATAAAAGCAAAGGGCAGTTTTATCATGGCTTAGGCTCGCCGGGCCTAAGTTCGGTCTTACAGCCTTCACCAACGCAGTGGATCCGTGCTGAGAGCCCCGAACAAGGGCTGAGTAGGGATTTTATGGGGTTTGGGAAGGGGGAGTGACAAGAAATTGTGACATCCAATCATTATTGTATAACAGCATTGGCAGCAGCTCTAACCATACACACTGTTCAGAGCGTTCGTTACTTTTGGCGGGACCAATTACAACATTTAGGGTATCTTTGAAATTAACCAATTACAGAGTGCATTCAGGGTCTTGTTTGGTGACTATCGGGTTAACTTTAACATTAGGTAGCAAGGTCCTATCTAAGGTTCCCATCTGCAGGTCTCACCCTTAGGAATGTGGGGAGAGGTAGCTGGGCTTTCCTGATTGGATACCGCAGAGTGGTCTCTTCTGCCCCGGGTAATGGATAACCGCCTAATGGTTCCGGAGAGACTGACCTTCGGCCTTCTAGCTTAGAGGGGAAACTTAAAGCCTGTCATGGCGTCTGTTTGGTTCAGACTCATGTTCTTACACTGGCAGCAAATGTAGAACAGGAACTCTCCTTCGTCGCTGGTGGGAACACAAAACGCTACAGCCACTTTGGAAGACAGTACTAGAGGTTCTTACAAAGCTAAACACAGGATTACCAGAAAATCCAACAATTGTCCCCCTAGGTATTTACCCAGATGACTGCAAAACTTATGTCCGTACAAAAAGCTGCATGTGAACATTTATAGAGGTAAATATATAAATGCCCTAACCCGGAAGCTGCCAAGATGCCCTTCAATAGGTTTAGGGATAAACAAATGAATACAATGGAATATATTATTCAGTGCTAAATAAAAAAAAAAGAAGAAAGAAGAAGAATTGTCAAGCCATAAAAAGACACAGAGGAACCTTAAATGCACATTGCTAAGTGAAAGAAGCCTGTTGGAAACAGCTACAGGTTGTATGGTTCCAACCAACGGCGCCCTGGAGCAGGCAAGACCATGGAGAATGGGAAAGGATGTGTGGTTAGAGAAGGGGGAAGTAGATGAAACGTGGCATATTTTTAGGTGTTGAAAGCATTCTGTTTGATACTGTCGTGGGTGATATATGACATGATCCATTTGTCAAAACTATAGAATGTATACCACAAAAAGTGAGCTTTTATGCAAAGGATGAATAATGATATGTCAAAATTGAATCACCATTGTAACACACGTACCACTCTACTGCAAAATGTTGATGATAGAGGAGCCCTGGGGGGTGGAGGGCAGAGAGAGGGAGGGGGTGGTGTATATTCTCTGGATGTTCTGTTCCATTTTTCTATAAAAATAAAGCAAGTATAAATAATAAAGTCTCTGGGGCACCTGGCTGGCTCAGTCAGTTGTGTCTGACTCTTGGGTTCCGCTTAGATCATGACCCTAGGGTCGTGGGATCAAGCCCCCTGTTGAGCTCAGCACTGAGCATGGAGCCTCCTTGAGATTCTCTGCCTCTGCCCCTCTCCCCTGCTCACACACTCTCTCTCTAAAAAATTAAAATTTAAAAAAGTCTATTACAGGAGGAAGGCATGATGTGGGCATCGTGAGGGAGATGATGGCAGAATCACCCATCTCCCAAGCACAGCCCTGGCTCATGAATACAGTGGTAAGATAATGACTGTGAAGCCGGGCAACTCTGGAAAGACCTTCCAGCTGAGCCATAGACTCTAAACGTGCCAAGCTGAACGGCTGCCCAGCAAGCCTGTGTCCAAGGTACATTTTGGGGAACCCTAGGTTTACAAGATATTCTGGGGGAAAGGCTTCATTGGTCAAACTAGGTTGGGAGCCATTGTATTTTGCATGCCTTTCTGACAACTCATACTGTATATTAGAATATTAAAGGCACTGAGAAATCCCACCATAAAGAAAAAAAAAAGTCTATTAATTCAACAAAAAATTAGACATATCCTCCATGTGTCTACTCCACAAATATCCTCAAAGAGGAGTTTAGTGGTTAAAAAGCTATGTTGATTTCCTCATTGACATTCTTCTCTTTAATGAATAGGTAAATGGGGCACCTGGGTGGCTCAGTCAGTTAAGCATCTGGCTTCGGCTCAGGTCATGATCTCATGGTTCATGGGTTCAAGCCCCGCATCAGGCTCTGTGCTGACAGCTCGGAGCCTGGAGCCTGTTTCAGATTCTGTATCTCCATCTCTTTCTGACTCTCCCCTGCTCTCACTGTCTCTGTCTCTCAAAAATAAATTAAAAAACATAAAAAAAATTTTTTTAAATGAGTAGGTAAACTATGTGAAAAAAGAAACTTTTTTCCTACCATGTTTCTCCTTTGGAATTCAATAAAGTGAGGTGTGGGGGGTTTTTCCTGTTTTGGATGGAAAAAATAAATTATTAATAAACTTTTCCTTTTCCTGAATTGTTGGCCCATATACAAAAAAGATTGGGAAGAACTGCATCTAAACGAAAATACAAAGCAAGTTCTCCGGTGGGGAAGGGTAGCAGCCCTGTTTTACACAGGTGCTCCAGCTCGGGTCCAGGTATAAAAGGATGTTTCACAAGCTCATCATCAGCAAGGCCTGATGCCTCTCAAAGGGAGGGTTTTCCTGTTCTGTTTGACTAAACCACTTTTGTATTTCAGATTTGGAGAAATGACTCACAAACTTTGCCACTATTCTGACACCCATGTTATAGCAAGTTTGGAAGCAATACAAAATTTATTAGGGCCTGGGAAAAATTCTGAGAGGTATGAATCTATTTTGAGAGGTGATAGACCTTCACTCTCTCATGAATTTATTTATCCATCCGCTCAGCACATATTTACTGAGCCTCCTGGAAACGGGGGCTTGAGCTTTGTGTGGGAGATGGAAGGAAAGGCCTCACTTCTGCGTCAACAAAATCACAATCTGTTGGGAAGTTGTAAGACAAGAAACCTGTGAATTAACATAAAATAATTCTTTCAGTGCCTGAGAAGCACAGCAAAGAGAGCCAGGGAAGCTTCCCAGAGGAGGGGATTTGTTATTAAGCCTGTAATCAGGACGAGCCATCCGAACTCTGCGTCTGATCCACGCAATCAGAGGCCATATTGCAGACAGACCTATCTTCCACTGCGGGGAGGGGCATAGCCTCTGTGTGTGTGTGTGTGTGTGTGTGTGTGTGTGTGTGTGTGTTTGGTTTGGGTAGGTAGCAGAAAGACCTTGACAGAGAGAGAGAGAGAGAGAGAGAGAGAGAGAGAGGGAGGGCATGGCTGGATTTCCAAGAGAGCACAAACGTTATAAAATCTGACCATTTCATCCTATTTCTCTATAATATTTTGGGCCTTTTATAATATTTCAGCTGGCAATGCTAAAATCTCCATTCTTTTTTTAATTGGATTTTCATAATAAAATTATGATCTTCAGTAATACTAAATTAGAAATCGTAATCACTTTTTAAATTGTTGTAAGAAAATTACTGACCCTTTGGCCTTTTGCCATCCCCATGCTGCTCTTCTGCATCGTTTGCCCAGGGCCGTGTGGACTGCAGTGCATGTGCCTGCACGGGGATGCGGGCCCGATGCTCTTGCCCAGGAGATTCGGGCCTGTTTGCCTTGCAGATTGGCCTTCACTTGACACTCTGGGTTATCCAAGGAAAAGAAACTGGCATATTCTTAAGGCATCAATGAATTTGGGACACTAAAAGTAACATTTAAAGAACAAATTAGTGAAAAAAAAAAAAAACCAAAAACTAATTTGACATTTGCTATTGTATTAGTTGTGTTCCAGGAGAAGAGAGATTGCCCGATGGAATTGGCCAAATTTGAGTTTCGTAAGGAAACTACTCCCCAATGTGTAGGGAAACCACCAAGAGTGCAGGGTCCTTGGGCTGATAACAGAGGGCCCTGTAACCCTCCTCCTTTCCAAGCCTGAGGGGTCCAGTTCCCTATAAGGTAACTTGCACTTGAAGACACGTGGAGAGGGCAGGTGACAAATAGCCACCATCAGGCATGGTGACAACAGTTTTACCCTCCTTCCTCCTTGTAGTCTCTGCTCTGTTCCCCATTAGCCAAGCCCATCTGGAGCCCAGAATAAGAAAGCTTGTGGGAAAAGTCGGTTCATGTAGCCTCCAGGGCACAGAGCAGGATGGAGACAGGTGGGGAGTAGAATAGGCCTACAAACAAGAGATAGCTGGCACAGGATATTACATATTTACTGATGGCACCCAAAAAGTCTTGACTTACTTTATTTTATTTTTAAATTATTTTATTTCATTTTTATTTGAGAGAGAGAGAGAGAGACTGTGAGCATGGGAGAGCAGCAGGGAAAGGGATTGAGGGAGAGAAAGAATCGTAAGCAGGCGCCATGCTCAGCACAGAACCTGACATGGGACTCGATCTCATGACCCTGGGATCATGACATGAGCCCAAATCAAGAGTTGGACACTCAACTGATTGAACCACCAGGTGCCCCTAGAGCCTTAACTTATTTTACATCATAGTACATTATTTTGAAATACATGCTGGGGGAGAAACCCTAGTTTTTTTTCCATGCTCCAGGCCCCTGAAAGTCTCTGTTGGGCCTCCTTGTTTGGTGTGTCTGTCCTGAAGAGGAAGAGTGTTAGAACTTGGTGCTTTTCAGTCAGCTCCAGCCCAGAATATCAAAGGCTCCTGAGGAGGGGCCATATGTCTTGCTCAGCTGAGTGCACTGGGCTCTGACCTTGAGAGGAGCTGGGCTGTCAGCCCGAAGGGCAGGGCAGAGCCGTAACCTGCTGCTCGGGCCACGCACATGCCCTGCGACTGTGTTATGCATCTGTCTGGTGACGGTGGCGCCCCACAGGCCTGTCAGAGCAGAGAGAGGCAAACTTCGGGAGGCAAGCTGTCCTGCTGGAGGAGGAAAGGAAAAACAGACAGAGTCAACACACACCGCATTTGGGAAAAAATTGGGGTCAGCACATGACACCCCAGTGGATATTTCCAGGGGAAAATGTTTGCGGTTATCAATAAAGTTGATATCTCTCGCTAGCTCTCAGCAGAGAAAAGCACACAGCACCTTCATCTGTACTCGGTACCAAAACAGAACGTTTGTATTTAAATATTTGAGTTAAACATATCTTCTGTTTGTTGAGCATTAATGCTGTTGACATTGTTCCACAGCCGCACTCTTTAGAGAGTTGGAGTCTGTCTTCAATATTAGTCAACAAACCTTAGGAAACATTTGAATAGGAATCAGGACTGTGAAAGCATCTCCAAGGGAACCTTGAATGGGGGAAGGGAGATGAACTCCAGCATTCGGGAAGGCAGGGGTCGCAGAGACACACTGGGCTGGCTGCCACCCTCGCTCCCGCGAATCTCGCCTTGGAGGGCACACACCGCTCCCGCGAATCTCACCTTGGAGGGCACACACCGTCCCGTAAGGGCCTCCCCTTGCCCAGCAAGACGCGTCTCTTCTCTGGAGTGAAGCGCTCCAGTTCCCTTCTGGGAACAAGCATTGACCTTGAATTCCTAGAAAACTCATTTCTAGCCTGTTAACATTGGCCTCGTGCATTTGACTCCATTTCCCTCTGCTTAACCTGGCTTCTAAATTCAGAAGTTACATCCTAATGTCTTGGGAAGGAAGGTAATTTGCCAGTGGGGAACTAAGCCATTGAGCTGGTGGCCAAGGTGCCTGTGCGGATACCATCATCTGTGTAGGTAGGGTCCCCATCTCACTCCTCCTTCCCCTTGCTTGCACCATGCGGACCTTCCAAGCCAGCCAAGGTCCAAGGCTGAGAGGGCCCAAGAAGGGGCCAGGAGGAACTCCTCACCATCTTTTCCATTCTGATCATATACCCCTCTGGGCCGGTTCTGTTTTAAGAGCCTGATATCAAGAGTACTTAATTTAATGGGCCTCACGTGGGTTAAGAAGGATATTTGAGTACCAACTGAGAGCATTAAGTTCTCCTCGGTGACTTGGGCCTGACCTGGGGCAGCTGGTTTGAAGGAGGAGACCAGTGAGATGCCATCTGGTCTATGCAGAGGCTCAGAGTGACATGGCTCAATGGAAAGGAAGGGATCCAGGGTCTAGTGCCCAAGGGGTGGACACAGCCAGAGCCAGAGATGAGGTGAGAATGGTTAACTCCCCCCAACCCTGCCTTTTCCTGTTCTCTCCAGGCTTCTTTCCTTCCTCCACTCCAGTGCCTCCCCACCCAAGTCTGGGCCTAGAGGCGGGGTCTGTGTTCTCCAGGACACTCTGTTTTATGCAGGGGAGGAGAGAGGAGAGGGAAGAAAGCACCCATCATTGCTGTTTGGGACCTGGGACCAGTGGGGAGCTGTCATGTCCCTTTGAGAATATGTGTGAGGCAGCCCAGTGCCCAGGTCAAACAGGGATGAGACAGATGGCATTGTGGTGCTGGACTTGGGGTTAATTGGGAGATGGTGTTTCATTGTCACTTATCAGGGCCTAGAGACATGATCCAGGCCTTCATCTTCTTACTCTACTCCTCAAAGAGAGATATGCATGCTAGAGAAGCAGGCCCTATGCCACCCAGCTCCCTTTCTTTAACACCCCACAACCCTTAATTTCTCAGCCTTGGAAGCCCCCGGGGACCAAGTAGCCGATTCTCACCGCCTTGAGATGTTTCTTCTGAAAAAGCACCCACTTTTACAAACACTGCTGCTGTTCCCAGGGCCACAAATATCCTGAACCCCCACATCTGGAGGTATGACCTCGCAGCTCATTGCCCTTGACCCTCAGCAGCGTTCTGTCGGTTGACTACTGTGCCTTCACAGACTTGTCCTGTTTGACATTCTCAGCCTACTGGCTGCCGGCTTCTACCTGGCTGGCTAAGCCCATCCCGTCACCTTCCCCAGTTCCACTTAAGTAATTGAGGCCCCTTGGTCACGAGCTCCTTCCACCAAATCAGTGCCCAAGGCTGCTGCATCACAATCTCCTTCCTTGATTAGAGCATCTTAATTATGCTCTAGGAATTTGCTTAAACAGATTAATCATTCTGGAGGACAAATTTAGAAGCTGTGCTTGCTGAGGGCTCTGCTCTGAAAATCCCCTGGGAAACTCTGATTACACCTGCCTACGGGGCCTCTGCCAGGGCTTTGGGTGCATCAGGGACCTGGACACTGGTGGAAAGCTGTCTGCCACTCCTGCTCACCTCTCTTTGCCCCTCTGGCCAGTAAAGAAGGCTCTAAAGGAGAGTTAAAGCATGGTGGTGAAACTGAGGTTGGGGATTGGAAAGGGGGTGGGGCATCCTGGTGCTCCCTCCCCTCTAAGGGACAGTCTGTACCCTGAGGAGTGGAACTGGGGACTCTTCCTCAATGAAATTAAAGTCTTGGTCAGTGCACTTACTTGTGGCAACCTGGGCCCACAGTGGTTCTCATTAAAATCCCTAGCTTTTAAAACCTACTGACATTGGCACCTCACCGCAAACCAACTTGATCATAATTGCCAGGCTCCAACATCTTTATTCTGAGAAATCGATTGGAGGAGCCCACCAAGGGGCTCCCACATACAGCCATCTGGAGAACCACGGCAAAATCTGGCTTTGCTTCTGTGCACGTAAATATGGGAGAGTTCAGCCCAGAGCCTTTGATCCTGAGGACAGTCCTGATACTAATGGAAAGTAATGTATGATCTATCCAAAGTGGGTTTTCACAAAGCTTTGAAGCTGGGGCGGCAGTGTTTCATGGTAGTTAAAAGCCAGGGCTTTGGATCAGACTATATGGATCTGAGGGCCGTTCTACCATTCCTAGCTCTGTGATCTTGGATAAACAACTTAACCTCTCTGAGCCTCAGTCTTCTGATAAAGATTGTACCAACTTCATAGGACTATACAGGGAGGTGGGTAAAATTATACAAGCGAAGAGCTTAGAGTCGTCCCTGGCATATAGTAAGCTCTCCTTATTTTCCTTATTATTTTCCTCCTTATTCTCCTCAACATCGTCGTTTGGTTCAAGGATGGAAGAGCACATTCATAAGAAGCCAGATCAGTAGACTTTTCCTAGTGTGTTTTCAGGGTGCTCTAGAGAAATGGAACCTCTCTCTGTATATAGACAGAGAGAGGGAGGGGGGAGACACAGAGCGAGAGAGAGAACTTTATTACAGGAATTGGCTTACAGGATTATCGAAGCTGAGAAGTCCCACAGGCTGCCCTCTGTAAGCTGGGAAACCAGGAAAGCTGGCGGTATTATTCAGTCTGAGTCTGAAGCCCTGAGAGCCAGGAGCCCCCATGTCTGAGGGCAAGAGAAGATGGATTTGCCAGCTCAAACAAAGAGAACGAATTTGCCCTTCTGCTGCCTTTTTGTTTTATTCAGGCTTTCATTGCTTTGGTGTTGAGGATTTTCTTCACTTGGTCCACTGATTCAAATGCTTAAGTCTCCCAGAAACATCCTCACAGATACACCTGGAAATAACGTTTTACCAGCTATCTGGGCACCTCTTCGTTTCGTCAACTTGACACGTAAAATTAAGCACCCACGTCTTCAACAGGCTTAACTGGAAACAACTTGATGACATTTCCTTTGCCAGTATTCTCCCCATGTAAGGAATAACCAGGAATTGAAATGTGTTCTTTTCAGGGGTATATAGCCATAGTAAGAGCCAGATTACTCTCTTGTTTGAAGGTTTCCAATTGTCTTTTGGAAAATTTTTAATTGTTGGAAGAGAACCAAAAATAAACAAATAAGGCTAATCTATTCAAAAGAGTGAACTACAAAAACAAATATAAATAGAGCCTTCAATAAAAAACCTGTATTTTTCAGATCATCACAGTCCTGGTTAAACCATGGTGTACCTTTAAATTTTATCATATAAGGAACTGCTAATTTCCCATAGTTTTACAGGCTAGCAAGGAGAGTATGGCCAGCACTGGGCAGGAGAACTTGGAGGAGCTGAAGAAGGTGCCAAGTTCTGTGCGGGGTCAGAGTGAGATAAATGGGGAGGACTGTGTATCCCTGAACCATGCCAAGGAGCATACAATTGAGTCTGGAGGCCAGGAGACTCATTTTATTATGTAGAAAGAGTAGTGTGGAAGAAGCTCCTAGACAGACCTGGAGGGGGAAAATCTGAAGCAGAGAAACTATCAGGAACATGTTTAATCAAGGAAGTAGCAAAATGCAAAATATTTAGGCAATTGTTAGTATTCTGTTTGAAGAATGTAAGTGATCCAAGTTTCTAACTAAGACATATATTTGGCACCAGTGACTATATGGAACGTAAGACCATACTTTTTTTTAAAAGAGATTTACATTGCTACACTGAGATAATTTTCTTTTTCTAATGTTGCTTCTATAGACAGTTAAGTGTTAAAAAGATTTCATTTCACATTAATAAATATTTTTGTGCATCTCAACGTGTATGATACTATGGGAAATATTAGACTAAATTAAAGATACGATCTCTGTCATTAAAAACAAACTCACATTCATGGGTGCCTGGGTGGCTCAGTCAGTTAAGTGTCCAACACCAGGTTTTGGGGATCACGACCTCACAGTTTGTGAGTTCGAGCCTTGCTTCAGACTCTGTGCTGACAACTTGGAGCCTGCTTGGGATTCCCTCTCTCTCTTTCTCTCTCTCTCCCCCTCCCTTGCTCATGCTCTCTAAAAGATCATAAAAGACTCAAAGGTGGCATTATGGAGAGATGGAAAAAGAACAGAACCTGGTGTAAAATGATCAGGATGGAGCCCACCAGTGACAAGCATTCTGAGCTCTGGGCTCATTCATGGTTTTCAGCCTCAACTTCTTCTGTATATTGGAGCTAAAATATGTGAAGGGTTAGTGTATTTGTGGAGGGATTAAACATGGTCCACGTGACCAGCGCCAGAAGCAAGACAGATACGGATGGTAGAAAGAGAAAAAGAATCACTATGAAAAAGAAATTTCCTAACCTTCAAAACAAAAATAGGAAGCACTCTCAGTGTCAGGAGGGGTGGGTTTTGTGTCTCTAACAGTGTTTAGAGAGGGACAGAGCAGAAATGATTCAAGCATCAGAGGATATCTTTTCCAGACACGAAGTGGAATTAAAAATGGCACTAAATGAAGTCTCATCAACATGCAATGAGAGTCCAAGCAGGAGGCGGCCTTCTGGTTGAAGACTAATGAGAAGGTTTCAAATTAGGAGGTTTTTACTGCAGTGAGCTGACTTTGAATCTAATACCTTTTTTTTCTTACTCTTTTCTGAGATAAATCTATTTTAACTAATTCTTAAAATATATTGTGCTGGGTGCAAATATAAGGCCTCCTTTCTTTCTGAAGGAAGTGATTTTAGTGAAAAGTTATTTAAGCCTAACTCGTCTGCCAGAGGTTTAACTATTCAACTGTCAACTATTGAATTAACTCTCAATATATTGATGTATACATTTAACTGAACCATCGGGAAAATGAAATATGTCTTTTATTTGGTAAAGCATCTAATTGCCAATAATTTAATTTGGTAAGGAGAATTAATTGTAGGCAATGTAAGCTATGAAATGGATTCAAATCAGGATTTTTCCACATGCCTATTATCAACCTCTTAAAGAGCCACTCCTCAAGAGAGTTTTGAAATAAATTATTAAGAATGATTTATTGTATCCATCAGAATGCTTGATGAAATGGATGCGTTTATTTGCTTTGTCATAATTATGTATTTATCAAAATTCCTTTGAGACACTCACTTAAAATATTTATTTCAATGAGTTTTATTAGGTAAAATTTCCTATAAAATATTATGTAAAATCCCAAATTCAACTCTCTGGTCTAAAATACTCTCTCCAGGAAGGGCTTTAACATATCTGACCTTGCAGTTCAGTCCTAAATGCCTGCTCAGTCATCCTTTTCACTGTCACTTTCGTCTGGACTTGGAGGAGCAGGTCTGTGTGACAGGGCCATGGGTAATATCCCATCCAGGGAAATGGCCGTGTCTAGGCCAGTCACTAAGTATGACTTCAGCAAGCTACACTGACTGGTTTTCTCCACAGAGGTGCATTTGGGGTGTAGGAGGCAGCACCCCTAAAAATAGAAGTTTTATGAGTTTTTCTGTTCCAGCAATTTCTTCACCCTGCTTTTTTTGTTTGGTTTTGTTTTGTTTATGCCAATGAAGTCATATTACTGCTACTTTCCCAGTGATTCTCAACCCGGAATGTATATTTTAATCTCGGGAAGCTTTTGAAAACTTCAATGGTTGATACCTAAACCAGTGGTTCTTGAATTTCAGCATCAGAACTACCTGGAGAACTTATGAACCACAGATGGCTCACCCATCAGAGCTCTGAGTCAGTAGGTCTGGGCAAAGCCTGAGAATTTGCATTGCTAACAAGTTCCCAGCGATGCTGAAGTTTTCAGTTCAGGGACCACACTTTGAGAACCAAAATCTAAAGATTTGGAATTAATTAGTCTTCAATGGGGCTTGGGTGCTTACAGTTTTATTTCTTTATTTACTTACTTACTTATTCATTTTGATGTAGTTTATTACCAAGCTGGTTTCCATATAACACCCAGTGCTCTTCCCCACAAGTGCCCCTCTGCATGACCACCACCCCCTTTCCCTTCCCCCCCCCTCTTCAGCCCTTGGTTTGTGCTCAGCATTCAAGTCTCTCCTGATTTGCCTCACTCCCTCTCCCCAACTCTTTCCCCGATTTCCCATTCCCATGGTCTCCTATTAGGTTTCTCCTGTTAGACCTAGAGTGACAACATATGGCATCTGTCCTTCTCTGCGAAATAAGTCAGGATGCTTACATTTTTAAAAGCTCCTCAGGTGATTCTAGTGGAGACTATTTATTAAATCTGGTAGACTTCTTTTTTAGAAACGTGTAATTTTATATTTTTTTAATGTTTATTTATTTTTGAGAGAGAGACACAGAGTGTGAGTGGGGGAGGGTCAGAGGGAGAGGGAGACACAGAATCAGAAGCAGGCTCCAGGCTCTGAGCTGTCAGCACAGAGCCGAACATGGGGCTTGAACCCATGAACCATGAGATCATGACCTGAATTTAAGTCAGCTGCTTAACCAACTGAGCCACCCAGGTGCCCTGAAACATGTACTTTTAAATGTTCATATCAAGGTTAAATGTGATATGGAAAATCTTATGCTAAACACAAAGGTAGCATAACACCAACAGCCAAATGTTGAGTGTGGCCTAATTTAAGTGTTCTTACTGACTTAACTATTACACCAACAGTAGCTTAGTTGTTAGCACACATAGTACTTGCAAGGTTATGCATATCTTCTTTTTTTAATTTTAATGTATTGTCAAATTGGCTTCCATACAACACCCAGTACTCATTCCAACAAGTACCCTCCTCAATGCCCATCACCCACTTGCCCCTCTCCTCCATGCCCCATCAACCCTCAGCTTGTTCTCTGTATTTAAGAGTTTCTTATGGTTTGCCTCCCTCCCTCTCTGATTGTAACTTTTTCCCCTTCCCCCATGGTCTTCTGTTAAGTTTCTCAAGATCCACCTGTGAGGGAAGACATATGGTATCTGTCTTTCTCTGCCTGACTTATTTCATTCAGCATAATACCTTCCAGTTCCATCCACACTGGTACAAATGGCAGGATTTCATTCTTTCTCATTGCCATGTAGTATTCCATTGTATATATAAACTACATCTTCTTTATCCATTCATCAGTTGATGGACATTTAGGCTCTTTCCATAATTTGGCTATTGTTGACAGTGCTGCTATGAACTTTGAGGTACATGTGCCCCTATGCATCAGCACTTCTGTATCCCTTGGGTAAATTTGTAGCAGTGCTATTGCTGTGTGATAGAGTAGTTCTATATTTAATTTTTTGAGGAGCCTCCACACCATTTTCCAGAGTGGCTGCACTAGTTTGCATTCCCACCAACAGTGCAAGAGGATTCCCATTTCTCCATATCCTCACCAGCACCTATAGTCTCCTGATCTGTTCATTTTAGCCACTCTGAGCAGCATGAGGTGGTATCTCAGTGTGGTTTTGATTTGTACTTCCCTGATGATGAGTGATGTTGAGCATCATTTCATGTTTCTGGATGTCTTCTTTGGAAAAGTGTCTATACATGTCTTCTGCCCATTTCTTTACTGGGTGATTTGTTTTTTGGGTATGGAGTTTGGTGAGTTCTTTATAGATTTTGGATGCTAGCCCTTTATCCAATATGTCATTTGCAAATATCTTTTCCCATTCCATTGGTTGTCTTTTAGTTTTATTGATTGTTTCCTTTGCAGTGCAGAAGCTTTTTATCTTAATGAAGTCCCAATAGTTCATTTTTGCTTTTAATTCCTTTGCCTTTGGAGATATGTTGAGTAAGAAATCACTGCAGCTGAGGTCAAAGCAGTTGTTGCCTGCTTTCTCCTCTAGGGTTTTGATGGTTTCCTGTTTCACATTCAAGTCTTTCATCCATTTTGAGTTTATTTTTGTGTATGGTGTGAGAAAGTGGTCCAGTTTAATTCTTCTGCATGTTGCTGTCCAGTTCTCTCAGCACCATTTGCTAAAAAGGCTTCTTTTTTCCATTGGATACTCTTTCCTGCTTTGTCAATGATTAGTTGGCCATACATTTGGGGATCTAATTCTGGATTCTCTATTCTATTCCATTGATCTATGTTTCTGTTTTAATGCCAATACCATACTGTCTTGATGGTGACAGCTCTATAGTAGAGGCTAAAGTCTGGGATTGTGAGGCCTCCCACTTTGGTTTTCTTCTTCAATATTACTTTGGCTATTTGGGGTCTTTTGTGGTTCCATACAAATTTTGCAATTATTTGTTCTATCTTTGAGAAGAATGCCGGTGCAATTTTGATTGGGATTGCATTGAATGTGTAGATTGCTTTGGGTAGGAATGACATTTTAACAATATTTATTCTTCCAATCCATAAGCATGGAATGTTTTTCCATTTTTTTGTTTCTTCTTCAATTTCCTTCATAAGTTTTCTATAGTTTTCATCAGACAGGTCTTTTACATCTTTGGTTAGGTTTGTTCCTAGGTATTTTATTGTTCTTGTACAATTGTGAATGGGATCAGATTCTTTATTTCTCTTTCTGTTGCTTCATTATTACCCCAGGACCAGTGGCTAGGTCAAGGGCTATGTATCTTAAAAGAATACTTCCTGTCTTACTTACGAAAGACAACAACAGGCTCACAAAATTGCATTCCCAAATATTTTTCAATTTGTCTGCTCAGACTTCACTAAGGTCCTTATAAGAAGCTAACAAAATGTTGAACAAACATGGGAACTAAACAAACAAATGTGTTATTGCCAGCAACCTGGGAGCACCACAAAACACTTTGGGCGAAACAGGCTCATTTGAAATTAATGCCATCCCTAAAGAGCCTATAAAATCTTGACTTAGAATTAAATCTTAGGTTGTTATCATGTACCACACTGAATCGGTAAAGACACAATAAACAAAAATTGTTTGGGTAAACACGTTTATTTTGTATTGATAAATCACTGAAACAGAGTATTGGGTAAATGTCTTTAAGGCCCATGGTGTATTTCTCTACATACATGGCCTGGGAACCCTACTTCAACACTTGCTTCAGGTATAACAAAGATCTCCTGTGGAAATTATCCTAGGGAGGTTTTCACCAGAAACCTGAAACATTGTGTTTGGTATGTAGTTCTGCCTGACAGGGATCATTGGGACTCTGCAGTGACCACTTTGTAATTTCATACAATAGGTATGTACTCCCAATGGAATTCTTTAAGATCAAAATGATTTAAAATATGGGACATCTAGCTGGCGCAGCTGGTAGAGCATGACATTCTTGATCTTCTGTCATGAGTTCAAGCCTCACGCTGGGTGTAGAGATCACTTACATAAAAATGAAACTAAAAAAAATCATAACTTCAAAAAATATATGGATAAAGGAAACTTTCCAAGATTAAAATGGTGTTTGAATTTTAAGCATGTTTTTGAAACACAAAAACCTAAAAGTGAGTAAATAGGTTCTTTGTGAAAGCTACTTGCATTAGAGAAGGACTTCTTGAGATGGAACATAACAGATAATGTTTGGATAGCACTTTACAGTTTTCAAAGCATTTCTACATGTAGTATTCATAGGACTTAGGTTTAAAAAATATATATACACATATATATATAAAACTTTTCAAAAACTATCTTCAAAGGGGACATAGAAAATAACTTCCCTGCTTTTGTTCAATGATACTTATCCATAATCTTTGTTTGGTACCGGCTGCGGCGGAGGTGGAGAGAAAGCCACAAGGTGGGCATAGATGAGTGCGCTAGGATGGAGGGTGGGTAAGGGCTGGGGCTAGTCCCAGGCAAAGTACGAGTGGAAAGGCTGTGACCCCGGGTGAGGCTGTCCAAGAACATTCTGGTCCAGCTCTGATGGCCGGACGCTGCCGATGGCCGAGGCCAAGCAAATGCAGAGCCACAGCTGAACTGGGGCGCTGACATCTGGCAGAAAGGAATCCAGAGTTAGATGGATGAAAGCAGACACTTGAGAGAGTTTCAGGATCAAGGACAATGTAGCCAAAGGTAGATCAAGATTTAAAAAAACAAAAAGACCAAGTAAAGCAAAATGAAACGTGGGGACCCAGAAGAGAGATCAGAAGGCCGGCACAGGCACACACAGCCCCTAAGTACCGTGCCGCCCACACCGTGCTCAGCATCTTCCTGCGCGTGGAAGAATCAACGTTTTGGGCTGTTTAGGGCTGAAACGTTTCCATAGGCTGTTGTCTCCATTTTAGGAGGGAGACCAGGCCTTGGGTAACGGTTTCTTCTTAGTAGAAATCTATTACATGCTTTCATATATTTTATCACAATAATAGGCCACCATCTCAGATTATCTGAATGTGCTTAAGTCATATCATCTGATAAAATTAGGAAATCCTGTTGTTTCTCATGTTTCATGTAGTAGGGAGATGAAACCAGGTTAATCTATAGCCTTTTCTATTGTCACAGAAAATAAGAAAGAGCCCACACAGCCCTGAAAGCGCATTCTTAATCCTCTTCATTACCAAACTAGAAAGGGTATCAATTCCCTTTTTCCTATACATACAGTAATGAGTCCTAGGCATGAGCCCTTATCGCCCTCATGCCTCTGCACAAAAGAAGCTTACCCAGCTCCATCCTGGCCACGTGACCAGTTCCATCCCCCGGAAAAAAAGTATGATGCTGCTTCCTATTTGCAAGACCTATTCCTTTCCCTTTCTGGCTCACATTTGTTATCTCTCTTTTCACAGGAGCTGATTCAACAAACACATATTCAGTTATACTTTCTCCTTCATCTCATGCAGTAGCAGAAGCGGAGACGGATGAATGTGGCATTTAAACCTGGGCACTGAAATGCCTTTGCATGAGGTTTATAGAGCCCACTAGGTATTCCTGTACCAGCATCCTTGTGACAGCCACAGCTTGGTAATTGAGTAGTCATGGCTTCTTGAATGGATAGGCTGGCTTTTTGCTTGCAGCCATGCTCCCATTGTGCTTAGTGATGCTTCGAGGAATGTGCCCAGAGGTTCTGGAAGCAGCAAGCCCAAATGCTGATATGAGTTTTGTATATTGATCTAATCCTGTTGCTACTGACAACACTGTGAATCTGAAGTGGACCTGCCTCTCCCGCAGAGCAAATTCTGGGAAAGGACTTGGCAGCCATTTGAGGTCCGTGGAAGCTGGGGTAGTAGGGGAGGGCAGTTGGGGCATGGGGTGGGGGTCCCAGGGCCTAAGCATGCCCCAGCCATACAGAGGCCAACAGTCAAGGCCTAAGATTGCAGGAGAAGCAGAAGAGCCTCCTGATAGGTGAGCTGAGTCCACCACTGGGAAGTAAGGCAGGCACTCCAAAGGCATAGAGGCGTCACAAGACCAGTTTCACTGGCCGTCAGCCTGTGCAGGTGCACAGGACCCTGAACTTGGCTCTGTGCTCATGGTCTTGAAAGTGAGTAATTTTTTTTAATGAGGCAGCTTAAGTAAGATTGAGGATTGCTGACACTCAAATGTTTCTGGCTGCCTAAGAGTGATGTCCAAGTTGGCAAGTCATACACTTGTGCTCTAAAAGTAAAACAGAAATGGAAACCAATTGCACTAAATTGTTCTCACCCTAGAAAATTGGTGGCAGCTTCCAAAGTTTCACAAAAGCAACTACTGATTGCACTTGCCTGTGGGGCTTGATTTAAGAAACTACTGGTGACGTCATCCTGCAATAGTTTAGGATTGTCATAAAACTAGCTTTTTTCAACACACTTCTCGTTGTCTGCAAATGCTCTATGCTCCTGAGGCTCTGTACCCATGGCCACAAATGCTTTTAGGGGCTGCCTGACCCTGGAGTGTGCCCCGGACCCATAGTGATGGTGCTGGTCCTTTGGAACTAACGCGAAGTGTTCTGAAACGGCCTTCTCCCTTCTGATCTGAATGTCTCCAGCCTTTCCTCATCTTTGGATTTTCCCCCAGCCTACCTCCCGCTGCCATGCACGATGAACAACCTTAAAGTGCTGTAGCTGTGACCTCAGTAAGGGATGACCTTATTACCTCTGTGAGCAAACCTGATAAATGTGGAGGTGTTGGGCACAGAAGGGTCATGTTGATTTCTGATGAGCCGGATGACATGTTTGGAAGAATAGCTCACGCAAGAAAGTCCTTCAATACAGACAGACCTGCTGCTGTGTCTGTGACTGTCACTCCTCCTGGTCTCAGGTTAGATAGATACAACTTTCTCCTTGTCAATCACAACTCCAGTCAGAGTAGGCAAGGACGTCAAAGATCAATCAGCCACTGGGCTTATCATTTAGGCAGGATACAAGTTTTTCTTAAGGTGGAGGTTATTTTTTATGTTTGATCTTCGCCTTCCTTCCCTATAGTGTAATGGTTAAGTCCAAGGTCTCTGAAGGCAGCATGCCTGGGTTCAAAGAGCAGCTCTGACTCTAGTTCTGTAACCCTCACCAAACCATTTAATTTCTCTGGTCTCAGTTTTCCTAACTGTAAAATTAACTCCTGCCTTATTGATGAGGATGAAATGCATTGGTCATCTTGGTCAGTTCGGACTGTTATAACAAAAATATCATAAATCATGGGTGGCTTAAAGAGCAAGCATTTGTCTGTCACAGTTCTGGAGGCTGAAGTCCAAGCTGAAAGTGCAGGAAGATTCAGGGTCTGGTGAGAGCTATCCTCCTGGTCCGTAGATGACTGTCTTCTTGTTGTAACTTCACGCAGCAGAGGGGACAAGAAAACCCTCTGGGGCCTCTCATAAGGGTCCTCATTTCAATCGCCTCCCCAAAGCCCACCTCTTAATATTATCACACTGGGGTTTAGGTTTCAGTGTATGAAGTTTAGGGGGACACAAACATTGAGCCTAGCACTAATACATATACAGAGTGAAGCTTGGTGTCCCCTAAGAACTCACTGCACATTGGGGTGCCTGTGTGGCTCAGTTGGTTAATGGTCTGACTTTGGCTCAGGTCCTGATCTCGTGGGTCACAAGTTTCAGCCTTGCACTGGGCTCTGTGCTGACAGCTCAGAGCCTGGAGCCTACTTCTGTGTGTGTCTCTCTCTCTGCCCATCCCCTGATTGCTTTCTCTCTCTCTCAAAAAAAAAAAAAACCCATTAAAAAAATCAGTGCACATTGGGGTGCCTGGATGGCTCAGTTAAGTGCCCAACTCTTCTTGAATTTGGCTTAGGTCATGATCTCACTGCTTGACAGTTCAAGCCCCATATTGGGCTCTGCACTGACAGTGTAGAGCTTGCTTGGGAGTCTTTCTCTATCTCTCCCTCTGCCTCTTTCTCTCTCTCAAAATAAGTAAATAAACTTACCAAAAAAGAATTCCATGCAGGTGCACTGCTGTCCTTCTGTTAGGCTTAGCACCAGGTTTGTCAGCCCGTTTCGTGATGAGGAAATCAGTTTCTTTTCTCATTTGTCTCCTTCCTGTCTGGACTTCCTGCTCTAAGACAAGGGGTTGAGCTGAGTTGTATGTCAATTCTCAATTATTAATCCATTATTTAATCAATCAGTAAAGGTCTCACAGTTTACACAAAGGCACAGCATGAACATTTTTCATGCAGGGAGTGAACTGAAGGTTGACTGACTTCTGGAGGCCTGGCAAACTGATTGTGTCATGGATGAGACTCTTGCCTGTTGGGCACAGGCTGGTCAATGTGGCCACCCGATACAGCATGTGACAAGCAGAAAGGATGGACAGTCACTATTGAGTGCATTGTTTATGATGTTCATTTAGGGTTCCCTAGAGTCGTATCAAGCCTAAGGCTCACCGGAAAGAATAAGAACCAAATCAAGCCCATTATCAGTGTGGAATATCTCTTTCCAACGTGCCTTATAACCAGGCATAACTCCAAGTCATGTAATCTGCAAAACAGAGATAATTACACCTGCCTGCTCCGTGTCGCATAGAGACAGTTTGAGGATTAATTAAATAATGACTGCCAAGAACACGGAACTCCTTTGAGATAAATGCTCTACAAATGTAATCTTAGATTATTATTCAGAACTCCATTCTGTAAATATCAGGACAGACATTTAGCTTATGAGACCAGACCACATCTGCACTGCTAGAATCCCCTCAGAGCATGGGAAGTCTGTCTGGAAAATTCCTGACCACTACACTGACAATCACTAGACAATCTCTAGCTTCTATAGTCATATACAGATGACTGTATGCTGACAGATGCTTTCTTTACCATTATCAGAGTCTTACACCAGGCACTTGCTTTTGGAGTTATAGCTTCAATAGTAACATTGCTCCTTTCAGAAGAAAATCTCATCTGTGGTTATGAACTCATTCAGCCGACTCCACTTCACTGGACTTTATCTTCCTCACTGCAGAGTGACCGATCATCCTGGTTTGCCCTGGATGCAGGACTTTGGATGCTAAAATTGGGATAGTTCTGGGAACACTGAGCTGGGTGGTCACCTTAACACACGCTATTAAATACTAATGATCCTAATGCGCTTTGTGACCTTGGGGAATTTACTTCTGAGTCCTGGGAAACTGTTTTATAAAATATGAAGTTTGGAACTTAAAATAATAGGAAATTATTTTGTACAAGGTAGAGTTCTAAATATTTTATGCTTAATACCATAACTCCTGAAGGAAGACATTATCATTTCATCTGTCTAGTAGACAAGACACATGGAAATGAAGCAATTTGCTTAAGGTAAATGGGCAGGATTGAGGTTCCAACCCCAGTGATGAGGGACCAGGCCTGTGTTCCTGAGCACCAAGCAATACTACTTCTCTAAGGACCTTCCAAAATTCAGAATTAATGATTTTCCTATAAAAAGAAGCCATTTTTTATTTATTTTTATCTTAATAGCTCAAACTAAGGGTACAAATACTGGTGGATATTTTCTCTATTTCTCTAATTAAAGACTACAAATAAACTTAGGACTCCTTATGCCAGATGGTCAGCAAATCTGTTACCCTCCTTTTCAGTGTTCCCCTCTCACTGAATTGTCCCAGGCTGCAAGCTGCCCAGGACACAGGAGGACCCAGCATGTCTAATTGTAGAGCTCTCTGGAAGCCTTCTGCCACCATTACTGCCATGGCTTTGTGCTACTGCCCATTGGCTCCACTGAGAGCTGGCCCCACAAGCTGGCCCATCACAGCAGCTGAGTCATCACTGGTCTGACCTCTGCTTTTTGAGATGGACCAGACCCCTAGCACCAGGGATGGCCAGACACGACACTCCTTGTTTGACTTGCTGGGGCCCCAGGCTCTCCTTGCACTGGGTCAGAATCATATCAGGCATCTATTCCTGTGGAAAAAGACCTTTCTCCCTTCACCTCCCCAAAGACTCATGTATTTTGGAGTCAAGTTGCTTTTCCTTTTTCAAAAAAAAAAAAAGCACAGGTTACAACTCCCTTCCACTGTAGCTGTTATCTGTCCATAGTCCTAAGGGCAGTGGTCTAAACTCCAGAGCAAGAAAATACCATAGGCTTTGTGGCTTAAACAACAAACATTTATTTTCACAGCTCTGGAGCTCGGCGGTTGATGTGCCAGCATGGCTGGGTTCTGGTGAGGGCTCTCTTCCTGGCTTGCAGATGGTCGCCTTCTCAGTGGGTCCTCACATGGTGAAGAGAAAGTTTTAGCAACTCCTCTTTTTATCAAAGCTCTAATCCCACCAGGAAGCCCTGCCTTCTTGACCTGATTTGAACCTCATTACCTTCCAAAGGTTCCATCTCCAAACATCACCATATTGGGGTTTAAGGCTTCAACATATGAATCTGGGAGTGGGGGGTAGGAAGTCATAATTCAGTGCATAGCACCAGCTAACTTCTAGAGGCCCTGAACTGCACCCTCTCCCATAACTTGGGTAACTTAAAGGTGATTTACTCCCCTATTTTGCCTGAGTCAGAGTGACTTGCTGAGCACTTCTTTGTCTACAGAAAAAGAGAAAAACTAACTTAAACCTCTACCTGTGAAAACAGTGTCAAAATGATGACCTATGTTACTAGTTTAGGGGTCAGTGACTCAAGGATTAGATAGATGGTGGCGTGCCTGGGTGGCTGACAGTTAAGGGTCCGGCTTCGGCTCAGGTCATGATCTCACGGTCCGTGGGTTCAAGCCCCGCATCGGGCTCTGTGCTGACAGCTAGCTCAGAGCCTGGAGCCTGCTTCAGATTCTGTGTCTCCCTCTCTCTCTGACCATCCCCTGCTCATGCTGTCTCTCTCTGTCTGTCAAAAATAAAGGAAAATGTAAAAAGAAAATTAAAAAAAAAAAAGGACTAGATAGATGGTAGTTCCAAGTGGCCTTGGCATAGCCACATGTTCTTACCCTTGATTTTGAATTCAGACTTAAGGTTAAAGTGGCTCAATCAACAACAAAGTATTGTTTCTTCCATTCTGTAATTAGCCATCATCATTAGCTAGATGCCAACTGCCATTCACACCATGTTCAGTACTTCTGTATATACTGAAGCGTTGGCACCAATCACAAAGCCCCAAACACATACCATGTGATGCAGAGAGAAATGTGATTGGATTGGCAGGATAGGAAGATTAGGCCTCCGAGTACCTGCAAGCTGAAAGCTGACTGACTGGAGGTGTTCCCTACATCAAAAATTCCATGGTGCTTCTGGCATCTGCCTTATTTTTTGTTTGTTTTCATTGGTATGTTCTATCTACCCACCACTCAGGCTTCAATTTCATGGAAAAAACAATACATTGAAAGGTTAAAGTGTTGCCTCCCTGGAAATACCATTAATACTCTGTTTTCTTAGAAGAGTTTAAAAAAAAACAACAGGTCAATTATAAAATCCTAAGCCAGAAGTGACCTGATGCTAACCCATCCCTGCTGCCTTTTTAGTTGGGTGTTTGAGGAGTGTTGTAAAAATGAAATAAAACGGTGTACATAAAACACTTAGCATGGTGTCATGCGCAATGAATGTTGATTTTATTCTTTTCATTCTCCTGTGGCACAAAGTTGTTACTTTTTTTGGTTTTACATAAGAACAGGCAGATAAATGAACATATGTTGAGTAAAGATTATTTAGACTAGTGGTTCTCAGAATTTTGAATTTCAAGGCCCATTGAAACTTTAAAAAAGAGATTAGGATTGATATAGGGTTACTTGCTTCTTATTTTTCTAAACTAAGGCATGGGAAAATTAATTTCCAGCTACTAGCAACAATATGGTGTTGAAAACAAAAGGAATTGTATTACTGATATAATCTATAATTAAAATGGAATAAATTTGACTTATGGAAAAACATGAAATTTTGCTTATATTTTTCTCACTTTGCTGAGAATGATATTAGCCTGATGGTCGGGCCTGGGGACCAGCATTTAGAAATCACTAATCCAGCCCAAACTTTTGCCTTGGTAAACCGTCTGGGCCAAGCGGTTGTCTCTCCTAATTTTAGGGATGAAAATTTCACAGTCCTCCTGGCAGCTTGTTTTAAAGTTTAATCACGCTTAAGTTCTATCTGAGCCACCAGAGAATTGAATCAAATCAGTGAAAAAAAGCATCCTGACCTGTCTGCTTCAGGGAGGGCCATGCCTTCTGGGGTGTTTCTACATTTATAATAATATCTCCTCGTGGTCATTAAGATTTGAAGACAAACCTCACCCAGAGCAAGACCTCAAATTATGAAAATTAGTAACATATGGCTCTCACCACAGGCTTTTTGACCATCTTCTTCCTCTTCTCTCTTGGGACACATGAGTATTCTAGAAGTACTGGACTCAGTATAATGCGTCCCTCTTTCACGTCATGAGGTCCTGAATCAGAGGGCATATGAAACAAAAGCCAGCTTACTGCCATGACCTTGTACACCTCTACGAGAGGACCGAGAAACCATTTGAGCCACCGGATATGTGCTACTTTTCATCCAAATTTCTGGGTCTCATAAAACCTCTTTTCATAGTTACGGAAGTTATCAGAAAGTGAAATCAGAATAGTCCTACTTGAGATTTGTTATAATTAGTGCAAGAATCTGAAGAATCCGAATTGCTATTCAGAAAAGGGCGGTAACCTTAGAGGGTCTAACATTCTCTTTGGGGCAGGGTCAAGACGGATAGGAAGATTGATTTTATTTGTTATATAGATTAATTCATGCTACAAATACGCTTCACATAGTGCTGACTTCTATTTTTATTAAAAAATTTTTAATGTTTATTTTTGAGATGGGGAGAGACGGGGGGAGAGAGAGAGAGAGAGAGAGAGAGAGAGAGAGAGAGAGAGAAACCATGAATTGGGGGAGGGGCAGAGACAGAGGGAGACACAGAATCCGAAGAAAGCCATCAACACAGAGCCCAATGTGGGGCCCTAACCCACAAACTGCAAGATCATGACCTGAGCCAAAGTCGGATGCTTAACCGACTGAGCCGCCCAGGCGCCCCTTCTTTATCCTTTTGAAATAAAATTGCAGTACCGATTATACACCACTTCGTGTTTCTTTTAAGTATATGCAAGAGCTAGTTACCCAAGTACTTCAATTATGTCCATCCAGTTGGTGTTTGCATGTGACGGCAGAATGATCAGAAGAATATGCAGAACACAAGTGGAAATTGAAATCAACTTAGGAGCCAATCGAGAAATATATTGCTTCAAAAAACTCCTCCTAGTATAAAAAATACATATTTTGAAATGAAGGTTGGGATAAGGCTTTCCTACATTTTGTATATTTTTATCATGTTTAACAGTGGTCCACTCTTCTGTCCTTACCTAAGGTGACATCTGTTCTGGACCCTCAAATCAGCATAAGTGATCTAACAACTGAACAGAATATTTGGAATTTTGATTATCCTTGAAAATTTAAGATGTGGGCCACCTTATCTGAATGTGAACAGAAAATGAATTTATAAAATATCAAACTGTAGTCTCGGTGTTCAGGGTACTCATTTATATATTTTTGGTCTTTTTAAAAACCACCTGAGGTTGAATCAAAGAAGTTTTTATACATATAGAGAGACTCATACGCATTCATACCGTGAGCCAGAGAATTGCCAAAAACCCACTTCCCTTTGTTACTAAATGTTACCACTACATGAAACACTTTTTCTCATTCCAAATAGATAAAGGTTTTTAAAAAAAGTGCTCCCAAGAATCAGGCAGACAACTGAAAACAGGAAATATGTCAAAGTTCCTCAATACACACCATTTTGAATGAAAGCACCATTCGTCAGAGAGGGAGCAAGCTCTGGGGAAGGCAGAGGCGCATCGTTCCATAGAGGAATTCTCTTTATGCAGGGGAACCCTTCGCAACACATTTTGAAAACAAAAATTATGCGCTAAATGCAAATTGCCTCTATGATATGTGGGTATTTTACGTAATGGCCTAATTGGACCCTTTGTCCTCCTTCCTAAAGAGATAAAAATGAAACAAAACAACAGAGAAGAGTCCAATGTGACAAGAATTCACTAAATAGGACTCTTGCCGAAAGGAAGACATATCACTGTTAAAATAGAAATAGAATTGGCTCTAGTGGGCTTTCACAATCCAGTGCCCCTGCTTTTAGCAAATTCAAGAAACCAGGACATTACTAGGTCCATATACTATCAAGGGATTATCTTTTGAATACAAAACATAGCCTAGACTGCATGAAGGACCCTCAAGCCAGCCACAGAGACACCGAGCAGGGAGAAAGGTAGTAGTGTTTAAAAGAAACCTTTATTGGGTAGATTAGAAAGACAGACCATGTGGGGATAACACTTTCTGGGAAATGTTTAAATTATAATCCTCAAAGGTACAACTATCCATGTGCGTATGGACCATGTCTCCCTCACACTGCCGGTCTTTGCTGATGTATTACAACATTAGCTATTTATAATCAACAGAATTACTAACGCTGTAATCATGTAAGCTTGGTGATAATAATTATGACAGAATAAATAGCAGTCAGAATGCCTTGCTTCCGTTATTGATGTTGATGGCCAACACAGGCAAGGAAGGGTTCCTCCCCACCACCACCTTTTGCTTTTAAGGGAAGCTTTCCAAGAGGGCAGAACCTGCAAGAGTTTGCCAAGAGAAAGATTTTATATACCATTTAAAAATAGACTTCCTGAAGAACTGGGATTTTTGAACTGCAGACGAGGAAGAAAGGATGAGCGTGGTGTACATTAGAATCTGGAATGTGATGTCCTACTTGCCTTCCAAAGTCAAATAAAACTTTCCTTTGTTCAAAAAAAAATGAAAAATAAATAGAATGGCTTCCCGAAAGATGTCAGAAAGGTATGTTGCCTCTTTAAATGATTTATGAATAGTTCACTTATTTTTAAAAATAATCACATATGTGTTTATATAAATTATACATGCAAACATATGCTCACCAGTCCCCTTCATGGAAAGGCTGTGGCTTATCCAAGTCTGGTGCTGTCAGTCTCTCCTTGGTCCCTTCTCTGGTGAGGGCTGACCGCTCTCCCCCCAGCGTCACGGAGAGCCTTCCTCTGGCACTGCCGTCAGTGCTCCTCACACATGTCTTACCAGTGACGCTCGGTGAGAGATAAAATCCAAAGACTTTACTACCTATAATGAAGAGTTCACTGCTACTAGGGATATAAAGATGGAGTTGCTTGAGAAACAGACATTTTGTCTGCTGGTTGGCTTTATTTCCTAGAGGCTTAAATTATGAATGAATGCTTTTCTTATTTCTTACTTTACCCATAAGTAGTCTTTTCAGCAAAAAAAAAAAAAAAAAAAAAAAAATACTACTCATTCTTAATAACTACCAAGCAATATACTGCAAAGGTGTCTATTTGGGAGATGGTGGGTGTGCATTCCAATGATTCCATTCATCACGATTTTAGGATAGCAAGAGGCAGGGATTCCCAGAGCCTCTGAGAGGGTGGCTAAAAGATGACAGGAAGTTAGCTTCAGCGCTCCATGGCGAGGTGGAGAAGTTGGCTTCATGATAGCTCTGGAATTGAACAGACACAGGCAAATAAAATAAAATCAATCCCCTTACAGTTAGGAACTCTGTTAAACAGAGCACTGGCTTGAACTTGTTTTAAAAAGTCCATGCCCTGCCATTTGGGTCAGCAATGTGCGTTCTAGAAATTTATCCTAAGGAAATCATTAGATTGATGGCAGAGATGTACATTCAAGGACACCCTGTGCATCACTGTTTATCAGAGTCCCTATTCGGGTTCACAGTCCGAAAGCAGGACGTGCCCAAATATAGGTGGTTTATTTCCAAGATAATCCTGAGAAGCAGGAGGTAGAGAGGGGAGAAGGGAAAGCAAATATAAGGAAGTGGATGCTTCTGGCTACAGGGGCTCAACTCCATGCCCTCGGGGGCATCCCTCAGCCAGGCAGGAGGCTGGAACATTTATTCACCAGTTCTGTTCTGTTCTGTTCTGTCTACCAGTGGTTGAAAGTTGCCTGTGGGCGTGGTGACACCCCCCACTCCCACCCCCCTTACTTCAGCCTCATTTAGCACTGAAGAAACTCATGTGCTGCTTGGCCCCTGGGCCAAGAGATCCTTTGACACCCTTCACTGCAGCTGTGATTGAAACCAGAGGGAGGCCAAGTTGCTGAAGCCTGGAAACTACAGGGCATCATGACAGTCCAATGTGCAAGCACCCAAAGTGTCCCCCAGTTGGAGACTGCTGCGACACATTGTTATAGATCCATACAATGAAATATTTTGCAGTCACCAATAACTATGGTGTCTGTACTTATTTACTGAGATAAAGAGGCATCTGCCAACAACAAAAAAAAGCAAGTTACAAAGCAGTACATACACTCTACATTTACTTTTATTAAAAACAACTATAAGTATCCAGCCACCTGGGTCGCTCAGTTGGTTGGGCATCTGACTTTGGCTTAGATCATGATCTCAAGTTCATGGGTTTAAGTCCTGCATTGAGCTCTGTGCTGACAGCTCAGAGCCTGGAGCCTGGTTGGAATCTGTATGTCCCTCTCTCTCTGCCCCTACCCCATTCATGCTCTGTCTCTGTCTGTCTGTCTGTTTCTCTCTCTCTCAAAAATAAAGATTAAAAAAAAAACTATAAATAAAGAGATGCTTCCCAGGTTATAAGATGTAGGACAGACACAAAATTATGCAAATCGCTCCACAAAGTATCTGAGTTAATTTTAGAGATGTGGACAAGTCCATGTCTAGTAGCAACACGGAGGGGCCAGTGCAAGGGCTGACATGGGAGGGCAGATCAGAGCCCACGGCAGCTTCTCCACGGGTCCCCCAGCTCCACCTGTTACCTGGTGGCATATTCATGTGTCAGCCACACACCACTCCTCGTTGCTTGCGTCATCCTCCTCCACTGTGTTCGCACCACTGCTGCAAAGTGCTGATAAGGCAGAGGGCAGCAGTCTATTTGAAGGCATGAAAGGGAAAATACAACATCCATAGTACAAAGTTTGTGGCTAGCACTGGTGGTTCAATAGTCTTAAAGATCTTGTCTCTCGTTTTTTTTTTTTTAATCATTTTAAAAGGGAATGGTAAGACTGTTAGCGCTGATACAAAAGCAGTAGAAGGAAATCTAAGGCATTTCAATGTATATGAAATGTGATTTACTCAAGACCTTTGAAAACTAGATGATTGCATAAATTGGTAGAAGCCTACATTCCTTAGGAAAAACGGTTTTCTCTGCATGGTCGAGTCTCAAATTATAGTCCTTTGTTGACTCTTTTCTCATATTTCTCCAAAAATTGTGTTTGTTGAGTAACAAAGCATGATGGTGATGAATGGGGTGGGGGAGAAAGATAGAGTATCTTCTTTGCACTTAAAGTTTTTGTGGGAAATGGCTGTGAATGAACACACAGAGAGGCAGTTCCAGAGCATCAATACAGGAGTCTGTTGGGAGGAACAGGCTGCAGTTGTGTTTCATAGCATTCTAGATTAGATCAAGACAATATCAATTCTAAATATCTGTATCAAAACTGAGGGAGAGACGCTCGTAGAGATTATGGCCAGTTTCCCCTCCCCCACTTCTGCCAGTCTTGCCATCTCCTCTAGACACCTTAGAGGCTGACCTCCCAGTCACAAGAGTCTGGTTGAGGATCTCACCTATCTTCATGGCTGGACAAAGGTAGCTTGCTGACTTCACAAAAGAGGTTGGATCGTGGCAAGAAGCAGACTTTTCTTTTTTTAATGTTTATTTATTTTGAGAAAGAGAGCAGCCGTGCATGAGCAGGAGAGGGTCAGAGAGAGAGGGAGAGAAAGAATCCCAAGCAGGTTCTGTGCTATCAGAGCAGAACATGACACAGGGCTCAATCTCTTGAACTGTGAGATCATGACCTGAAATCAAGAATCAGAAGCTTAACCAACTGAGCCACCAAGGTGCCCTGGAGCAGATTTTCTAAAAAGCCTTTCTCTGCTCCCTCTGACAACACTGGTCAGTTAAGATGGTCTAGCTAGTGATTCCCCAAATGTGAATAATTCTTCTTCTTTTTTTAAAGTTTATTTATTTATTTACTTATTTTGAGAAAGAGGGAGAGTATATGCCCAGGAGATGGGCAGAGAGAGAGGGAGATATAGAATCCCAAACAGGTTCCACATTGTCAGCACAGAGCCCAACTTGGGACTCAAGAACCCATGAACTGGGAGATCATGACCTTAGCTGAACTTGAATGTTTAACCAACAGCCATCCAGGCGCTCCCATAACTCTTATTTTTCTATGTGAAACAATGCTAGCTGTATCTTGCTGATCTAACTAAGGTAAACCTGTTGATTCTGGGCCCTCATGCAAGAACTACCTTTTTTGGTTATTTTATTCAGGCTGGTAGTACCTTGTTTTCTTAAAATAAAAACATAATTACTTCCTAATTATCTTTAAATGATGCTATTTTTAAAGTGCAGTATGTTTTTAAAATATGCGTGTGCCCTAGCTAAAAGCAACTGTAATGAATTCTGTAAATAGAAGTTAATAAATATTTAGAGTTTTCAGTATATAAATATGGCTTATGGGCACTGAGAAAAGGGACATTATTTAAATTTTATACATTTTAATAGAAGACATGGTTTAGTTGTCCTCCCTACCTTCAAAGCAATGATTTTCAGGCTTAGATTTCCAACACCCCATGGTGTCACCAATTATCCTAAGGGAAGCCACAGAATTGCCACTGCTTTGTGTTCATCTCATCACATTCAATGATTTAATAGGTCCACCTGGATATCTTTCAAAGACAGTCATTTAAAATGCAGCCTGACAGATTAGCAGGAGTGGTGGGACCTGAAGGGGCCTGGGAGGCAGGGGTGGAACAGAGGAGGAGAACATTTGCTCATCAGCCAAGGGCATCACCTCTGCAGTGACCTGAACACGGGAGGGCACGGACAGGTGCTTCTTTCTTCCTGCTACTGTCCAGCCCTGGGGCAGGGCTCAGATGGGGGAGAGAAGCAGGAAAGTCATGTGACCAAGTGATGTTGCTTCCAGAGAATCTAATAAGGCTCAAAAGAAGCCATGCTATATGCCTTGTGTCTCCTATCCTCACAATCTAAAGCCTTCCTTCTTTCCTCCCCTCCCTCCCACCTTCCTTCCTTCTTTTCTTCCTCTCTTCCATCTTTCCTTTTTTGGTGGACTATCTCAAACTAATCCAGATATATTTCTACACATCCATTATTATTGTTAGCAGCAGTGGTGGGATGTTAACTTTTATAAAATATTTTATATTTTATACTTCATATTAACTGGAATTCCCACCACTCTGTCAGTATTTTCCACTGCTATCTCTATCCCTTCAGGTATGCAGACAGTTTTGTGTTCATTATCTCAAAGGAGGATGTGACTCCGTGGAGAGCCAGGAAGGGAGGGGCAACAGGCTAAACCTAAGGCCTTGGGGGAATGATGGAAGGAGGAAAACAAAATCTTTGGGAAAGAGAATACTATAAAGGATCATAAGGCAGGAAGTCTTTTTTGGGAACTGGGAGGGATTTCCCTGGATCCTGTAAAGAGATCAGAAAGCAGAAGGCAGATGTTTCCTTCCTGTTAGTAAGTAGGAGCCTGAGAGACATCTTAGAATGAGGTGCCAGATGAGAACAGCTGATCAAGCGGCTCCTGGGTGGCTCAGTTGGTTAAGCAGCTGGCTCTTGATTTCATCTCAGGCCATGATCTCAGAGTTTGTGAGATTGAGCCTTGCACTGGGCTCTGCACTGACAGCATGGAGCCCGCTTAGGACTCGCTCTTTCCCTCTCTTTCTCTGCCCCTCCCTCATTTGCACTTTCTCTCTCTCAAAATAAATAAACAAACATTTAAAAAAGAGAAAATAGCTGATCCAGCCCAGAGACAGGAAGACCCCAAAGAAGGACTTCAGTGTGAAAGGAAGAGGGTCTTCACACAGCCTCACAGGAAAATTCCCTCATGTCTAAGTAGGTGCAGACATTGGAGAGAGTCATGGGGTCTAAAGGTGCCAGTGGGACAGAAAGGATATGTCACTGGCAACTTGTGTGGGGCAACAAGTGAGGACAAAAGGATTTCCCAGCATACATCTTGAAACCAGGTGCATTTACCACTACCACACCCACACCTTGGCCCTCTGTGAACCCCCTGAATTTATGCTCAGCTCTGGAGGAAGGAGGCACCAGAGTGACTGAGATTGGCTTTCTAGGCTTCAAGGAGACATTAAATTTAGTGGTAGAAAATAAGCTAGGTCTTAGTATATCTGATTTATGAACAAGATACTTGTCACCTATGGTGTTATTTATCCTTAGTCTACTGTGTAAAATGATTAAACATATGGTTGTAGATTCTACCATTTCAACGCATTTCTGTGAACTGATTAAACATGTGATCTTGC
Organism: Suricata suricatta; assembly: GCF_006229205.1. Lineage (NCBI taxonomy): Eukaryota > Metazoa > Chordata > Mammalia > Carnivora > Herpestidae > Suricata > Suricata suricatta. The sequence goes on from NC_043704.1 coordinate 54,901,848, forward strand.
TGCAAAGTGTGTGAAAGGGCATTATGCTCATATCACCGAGGAGGGTGCTGGAAACCGGGTGAATGAGACAAAGAATATGCTCAGCCTCACACAGCTTCCTTCAATTCCCTCCACCCGTCCTCCCACCTCCGTTTCTACCCCCACTGTTATACGCCTGCCCTATGATCATTGTAAATAGTGTCATGTCTTTTGTAGCATTCTTTTTTTTTACAATTTTTTAAAAATTAAATTGTGTAAGAAAATCAAAGCAATGGGATACAGACTTGCTTTTCTTTCAAAATCTGTCCTACCTGACCCCATCATTCATAAATATTATCAAATTGGAGTGTACTCTAATTTTTGAGTGCAAGGACCACATCTCATTAACCTTTGCTATGTTTTGCTTGGAGTCAAATCAGGAAGTCATCTCCTGATTGGTTCATCCATTATGGAGCTGTTAAGGTGACATCAGCTGACCATACCTGGAAGGCTAGGGCTGGAAAGATTTTGGAGCTTCCCTGCTCAACACCCACTGCGTGTGTAGTGAGAAATGTAGTGAGTGTTCAAGGTCACCCAAGCAGAAAGGGACCCATCGAGTAGTAATAAAGCCTGGTCTCCTTATTCTTTGTACACTGCATTGACAGTTAGCTTGAACAAAAATAAATGTGAACTTTGATGAATTTAACAATGTCCCCTAAACTCCATTTATTAAAAAAAGAGCCCTCAACCCCCCCAATTTTTAGTACATAATGTTCTCTTTACTTGAAATGCTTTAAAATGTCTTCTACAGAGAAAAATAAGTCACAATAAATTTCTCATATTGAAAATGTCAAGTTCCTGTTTGTTAAATGATGATGTCAGTGATTATAAAATATGAATTTCTGGTTGGATATAAACTCTACAAAGACTTGGATTCCAATATCTGTAGAGATACGAGTGATAACTAGGAAGTTGCTTTCCATGAGTTGTTTTGAAATAGCTGCTGTGACTGTCATTGTTTACAGCCAGGCTGTATATGTACATGTCTGAGAGATTGCGGTTGATGATATTTGTACTCATATTTGTCACTGTCACCCAACTCCAGAGCGGATATTGCCAAAGGGTCTCATTCTCATGCAAGAGACTGTGGCTGACAATAGAAAGGACAAGGCACCAATATTTGTGGAGGATCTAATATGTCTAAGGGCTCTGCCAGGAGGATTGTTACTTCTATTTCTGTAGGAAACTGGCTGGCCTGTAGTGGGGTGAGCACGCTGTGACTAACTCACATGTCATTCATTGATACGTTCATTCAACAAATAATCTACAAGGATACTCTGGGCACCTAGATATTGTTCTAAGTGCTAGGGATGCAGCAGTGAACAAACCAGACAAACTTCTTGTATTCTCAGAGCTTACATTCCAGCAGCAGGAGTGGGGGGTGGGGGTGGGGAGAGACAATAAAAAGTGAGCAAATAAATGAAAAGCTAATGACTTTCTTT